>NC_142136.1:13982272-14285303 GCF_024610735.1 Ursus americanus | reverse complement strand
TCATCTCTCAGCCCTGCTACACTGCAGACCTGTCATCCTCTGTAGGACCAGTGTCCCTCACCTCCATGACGAGGCGCACTTAGCCTCTGCACATTCTCTTCCTTCTGTTCCCTTTCCCACAGTTGAACGACTTCAGGTCACCTTCCAGGTCCTCGCATAAGTTTGCCTGACAGCTCTGCCTGCGTTCATTACCTCTCTTCTGTGCCCTCACTGCCTCCTGTGTGTTGTTCCTTCCCATCTTTGCATCATTCCATACTTTACTTGTCTGTCTTCCCATCAGAGAGAGTGTGAGCTCTGTCTTACTCACTTTTGTTCCTGAAGGGCTTCACACGGTGCCCAGAACTAGTAGATGTTAAAAAAAAATTGCTGATTGAACAAATGAATATATATGTCTAATTTAAGCAGCCAAAAATGTGAATATTTTGTGGAGCACCTTCTATTTGCAAATAGAAAATGCTCTACAAAAGCTAGCTGAGTTAAATAAAGCTGGGGGACATGAGTCATTTCTTATAACAGAAATAGGAGTAGGCGAATGGAAAGAGAAAGGGAGCATCCCTTCAAGATAGAGAGCAAAGGTAGCTCATTGCGGCAGGGAGCTTATTGAGCCTGGGGTCAGAACACCAGAGTTGAATCTTTAATATGATTCACCGTGTAACTTTGGTCAAGTAACTTACCCAGCACATGCTTAGGAGCCAGGGAACCGGGTTCAAATGGTGTTTTCTAATTGTGACTTGGGCAAATTACTTATCCTCTGGAGAATGGGAAAGCCAGTGGTATTCACCTTGAAGAACTTCTGTGAGGATTTCTTTTTAACTCCAGCTTATTGGAGGTATAATTGACAAATAAAATGGTAAGATTAAATTTAAAGTATACATCATGGTGACTTGAAAAATATGTATGCATTGTGCGAAAGAATCTCCTCATCTAGTTAATGAACACATTTATCACGTCACGTATTTATTTATCTTTTTAATTTTGGGGGTGGGAATATTGAAATTCTCTCAGCAAATTTTCAGTTATACAATATAATGTAATCAACTGTAGTCACCATGTTTTACATTGGATCAGAACGTATTCATCTTAGAGTTGAAAATTTGTACCCTTTTACCAGCCTCTCCCTATGTCCCTTACCTCAGGCCCCTGGCAGCTACTTTTCTACTCTCTGTTCTATGAATCTGACTTCCCCCCAGATTCCACATGGAAATGATACCATGGAGGGGCTCCCCGTGGCTCAGTCTGTTAGGCGGCCGATTCTTGATTTCAGCTCAGGACATGATCTCCGGTTTGTGAGATCGAACCCAGCATTGGGCTCCCTACTCTGTGGGGAGTCTGCATGAGGTTCTCTCCCTCTCCATCTGCCCCTACCTCTGTGCTCTCTCTTTCTCTCTCATTAAATAAATCAATCTTAAAAAACATGATACCGTGCAGGATTGTCTTTCTCTGGCTTATTTCAGTCGGCATTGCTATCAGGATTAAATGAGATAAGGAAGTACTTACAGAAGTGCCTGAAAAATAGTACTATTGTTATCATTAGTAGTAAAATAGAGATAGGAATATTTTCATTAAGAGTTATAATGTTGACCAAGTATGACGATTTTTTAAAAGGCAATATTGATAGGAAGTTAGTATAAAAATATATTGAGTTAGAAGGAGTGTGAGGTGAGGAAGAAGTGAAAAATAGGACAATATGTGGCAAGGTTGCAGGAAAGAGTTTTTGAGCTCTCCCAGAACTATTGTGGTGCTCAAGAGTCTTTCGAGAGGTCTCTGAGCATCCTTCTGTATCCTTCAGTGCTGCTTCACTCCTCTCTCCGGCAGAGAACAGAAATGCCAAGTCCATTACCTTTTCCACGCCAGCCCTATCTCTAGCCCTTCCTCTGGTCCTCTCCTACCTTTGGCCGCAAGTTTCTATTTAGAGCCACAGGACAGAAATGAAGCTTGCCATGGTCCAGAGATCTCTCTTCTTAGGTTTTGGGTGAGACCAGATGAACCCAAAGAATGTTCCAACCTTTCCCCTGTCCCTGACCAAACTGCTCATGCGTCTATGAGTAGAATCATCCACTCAAAGCTCAAGGAAATCAGAAGGAACTTGGCCTGGCACTTCAGTTCCATTCAGCCAACATTTTCACGCTCCTGTAGGGGACTTCATTCTATATGTCTTGCTGATATCATTAAGGAAGTGCAAATAAACATGGGGAGTAAGTGGTTGAGTAAAGAGAGAGGATAAGAAAAATGAAAGGAGCTTTGGTGTCAGTTTTGTCAGAGAGCTGTGACTCTGGTGACGGGGAACCGAAGACTAGACAAAGGTGCTGAACTCTCGGAAAGACAACTGATTCGAGGAGGTCGGAGGCTGTGTTGTGGGTACGTCATAAACATTTACGGTGATGCTGATTATGGGCATGCTCTTCCAAACGGGAGATAGTTCAGATTGTAAAAAGAAGTCAGAGGAGAGAGACAGAGAGGGAGAGAGAGAGGGAGGGAGTGGGGGAGAGGGAAGTGGGGGAGGCTGAGGACAGTAATGACCTAGCCTCTGGCTTGGAGCTGGCACGTGCTCGGGTAGTACTGGGGTGCGCACTGTGTATATCGACAAGGCATTGAGCAGGAGGGGCAGTGAAGTTTCTTCTGGGATTTCATTAAGCCCCTTTCTAGCCATCTTATTATTTTGGAAATTGAATAAACTCTTTCAGGACACCAGAGCTAATTAATACACTTGGTAATCTGCGACTTCATTAAGTGGAACTCCTTGAGGATCCCGTGAAGCTTCAAAATGTGCGTTCTAGGAAGAATTGTGTTGCTTTTCAGTAATAATAACAATAGATGGGAGCTGTTGGACATTCCTAATGTGCTAGGCCCTGTGCTCAGAGCTTTATCTAATTCTCCATGAATCTGCACAGCCATCCTGGGGGGACGATTGTCCCCAGCCCGTTCCCAGAGCCTTTGGTCCCCTTATTGGCTGCCATTTCACATATTGCCATTGTGTCCCTGGCGTCCTCATCTCATTATCTATATAATATTGTAGAGCGACGAGGACCCACAAATCTGCTCACAGGAAATGTATTGTGTCGCCTAAACCCGATTGCCCTAAAACTAACCCAAAAGTCGATGCGAGAAACATGCAACACATTTGACAATATTTAGTCCTGGTCTCTGAATTTTAAAAATATTTCTTTTGATGCATATTGTCAGTTTTCACCCCAAGGAAATATGGTGGTCTCTCTTTTCCCGACTTCGCTTTTTATTCAGAAAATTCATCTTATTATGTTCCTCTTACTTCTTTTTATTCCCTTTAGCCTCTCGTGCAGTGGTTATCTATCATTCCTATTAGGTAAATTGATCCCATTTCCAAACTTTAATTAGCATTTTGTTATTGATTAAGCTTAGAGGTCATGTGCTGCTCATGGCATTAATGAGAATATTATGTGTAATGGTTATTTTAAAAGGCAATTTTATTGATTTCAGATATAAAGCCATTACATCCTTCAAGAGAGCAATATGTTGGGGGGGGGCGGGAAACGATGCCTTCACTGTTACTAGTTCAAGATTTGTCTGCTAGTTTCAAGGATTTTCTTTTTGAAATGTCAAAACTAAAAAGGGAAACAAAAATAACATTAACAGACCCACGTAGGAAATTATATTATTTGAGGATGTCAAATTGGAAGATGGAACATGTTTTTTTGCAGACTTCCCTGCTTCCTGAAAATAGCAATGAATAACAGAGACAATCTTTAATGCCATCTTTGAGCTTTTGCTTGATAAAAAGAACTGCTGTATAGCTTTGAAGGTTTAAAAAAAAAAAAAACAACCCTTTGCAGAAATAGTTTATCCTTTCCAGAGCATCTTCTTGTCTCCGTGCATAAGTGCACTCCCAGTGGCATGCTTAATCCATCTTCACAGCCCTACATATCTTCAAGTATGTGCATAAATTCTGTCAGGAAGGAACTACGACCTCGTTGTGAGTAACTGCAGGCAGTGCCGTGCGTGGGGCTCTATTGCCTGATGTAAAACATGGCCCTGGATGATCACTGTCTACGTTGTCTGTGAGGGTTATAAGGTTGGATGGGAGCTCCTCGCCCAGGTGGCCGCCATGACTGAGGATCTGGTGCACAGCCCGTGCCCAAAAAGCACCGCTTTCTGGAAATGGTCATCCACAGCCCCCATCACTCCAGGTGTTCAGGGTCAGCTTTAAAGTCATTTCACCCGTCTCTGCCTCAGTTTCCTCCTTTGCCGAAGGGGGATATTATTGTACCTCCACCATAAATTCATTATGTGATGAAATAGAGCACCCAGAACAACTCCAGCGCCGCGTGGCATGTAGTAAAATATGCTCTCTGGAAATGTGAGTTTAAGACCATTTTTGTCTTGGTTCTTCAGAATAGGTCTGAGTTCATCAATCTCAGGAACCACATGATTTCTTTCTATTTTAGATCTGCTTTTACTTGTGTGCTTTTTCCTGAAGTACAAGGCATAATTTTGTACTCTTCTGGTATGTTCCTGAGAGCGCAGATGTGAGTGAAAGTGAAGAGCGATTTAGTGGGAAGTGTCACGCTGGGTCAGCACGTTAACTGCTTCCTCTCTGCCGTGCCTGTAAAACGCCGGGGCAGCCACCACTGGCGGCCCACAGGATTGCTGCAGCCGGCCTCCCGGAAGTGTCTGCCTCCCAGCCTCCTGTTCACATCTCTCCACTTAGCAGGTCTCTGCCGTCCTTGTCCTTGTCACTCTGGTTTCTCAGCTGCTCTGTCCCTCTCGGTCTCCCCTCTTTGGATTCTGACCCCTGTGTATTGCCTGTTGGGTTTCCGATTGGCATCTCCTTAAATGCCTCGCCTCAGGGTGTCCCTTCAGCTCTCTACTGTCGGGAAGGGAAATGAGACAGGAAGGGGAAAGGTGCTGTGTTGACTAAAATCCTCACAAGAGCCTTATTACCGTAGGCATTTATTATCCTCTTGTGCAGTTGATTCTCCACAGCATAGAGAGAATAAATAACTTCCCGAGGCCTTAGGACTGATTCATGATTTTCTGGTTCTTGAGGACCGTGGTTGGTGATGGTTGGTGATTTGGTAACTGTGCAGGGACTTAGGAAGACAGCGGTGTGCCTGCTCGCCCTATGGCATGGTAGCGCCAGTGGGGGCCGAGCTCTCGTAGGCGGGCGTCAGAGATCTCAGAGGAATCTTTGCAAGAGGATCACGAGTGAAACACGACTCCACAGATGAGGCCGATACAGCTGCTTTCCACTCAGTAATCATCTCTCCTTCTGTTTTGTTTGAGGATCCCGATATTTCGCTACCCCTTTTGCTATGGGATACAGACAGCTCTTCCAAGCTTTCCTTGCCGCTAGGTGTGGCCATGTAAGGATTCTGGTTGGTGGGATGTAAATTAAGTGTTGATGAGGCTTTAGAAAATCCTGCATCCTCAATAGGATGCTCTTTTTTCTGTTCTGACTTCCCTTCTCCTGGCCTACGACTCAGACAGGATGACCTTGAGGATGGAAGCCATGTGCTAGCAAATTGTTTCCCTGATGATGCCACGAAGCTGTCACACCAGACCGGAGCTGTCTCTCGGGACCACATTATGTAAGAAAGAAAGAAACTTCTGTCTATTTTGTTACCAAGTGTGTACAAGAGACACAGTTAAGTCTGGGTAACGTCTACAGTTAAGCAAAAGAGCATTTAGAAGGAAACTATAAAAATATAAGATGGGAGAGAAAAGGCAGTGTAAATGGGCATGAAGGGCCAAACAAACACCAGAGAATCTCCCGAAGGACCCAGTCGTCCTGAGGAAAGGACAGAGGAGCTCTTGGCATTCTGGAACCCAAGGTATAAAGGGGATAGGGGAGCCGGCATTCTGTATCAGCCACCACTGGGTCCAAGATCTAGGTATCAGCTCTGGGCTAGTGGCTCACCCATTCATTGTCTGACCCCCTTCAATCATGAGGCCATTGAGAGTGACAGCAGTGGACCCAATATTGGGAAATGCCAACCACACATGCAAACAACCTACCTTTTGGGTGAAGGACCGCGTGGCTTATGTTTGCTCATTGCCAGCACTGCGGTGGGCCCTGGGAAAAATTAAACCCCAGCTTTCCTGCCATAGCTGCTGGGCCTCTGGTGTGGGCCACAGTGGAGTCCTCTCCAGTCTCATTGTTCATTGCTCCCAAAGAGTATGGGGCTTAATTTATTCATGCTCCACATGCCTGTTTTCTTTTGGTCAATGCTACACACCCAAGGTCTTCTGGTCACTCATCACACCCAAACTATTATCTTTATGAACCAACCCTCCACTCTTCTCTCTTTCTGTTCTTTTTACATCTCCAAATGTTTTCCCATCTTCTTGAAGATCTTCTGACTTGAATTGAAACCTCTCTGGTCCTCACGGCTGTGGCTTCTCCCATAGTCCTCTCAATGGTCAGCTGTCAATCTTCTCACAACCTTTGTTTCTCAGGTTAGGAAGTGCCTTCCTTGCTCTGAAATATAACTTTCTGACCAGTGTATCTGCACCATCCTGAGGCTCATGTCACTGGTTCTATTCCACTTTCTCCCTGTGACCTCCAGATGGATCTATGTGGTTCATGGAGGACTGGTTCATTGGCAGTGATATACGTATATTGAATAAGTAGATGATGGGAATTTTCTTTGGCTTTTAGGGCTAAAGTACATCTAAATGCTAACAATGCATAAATTAATTTGCTTTATTGAATTAAAATGGAACTTTAGCGATATTAAATTGTATTCTCCATGTATACAGCTGAGCAATTATAGTGAAGACAAGGTTTTGTACATAGGGTATAGATTACTTAAAAAAAGGAATGACCATAGTGGATCTCTTGATAGTTACATATCTCAATTATATTATTTATAAAATTAATTATAAGGTCACTGGATAGGAATGAGTGGGCTATTATGTAGCCAGGTACCTAGTCAGCATTCATTCATTTTAATAACTGAGTATTAGCTATAAAGAAATGAGAACCATTAAACATGTATTGATTTTTTTGGGGGGGGTTCGGATTTCTGCATCACTTCTGTGTATACGATTTCATTTTTAATTTTAGAAGTTAGACTGTAAGTTATTCTAAGACAAGGCTTGGGTCTTGGAAATTATAATACGCTTTATTTTAAAATTTGACCTGAAAGTAGAAGGTAGGCCTACCAGGATACAACCTACTGGTAATCTTATTCATATTTGGTAAGAAAAGCCTAGGAAAGCCGTTCAGCCAGTGTCAGAGTCAAAAGACATGCAGCTTCTAGTGTCATGTGATTGTTTGAAGAGTTTGCTAGCAACCCCAATGAATATAAGATTAAAATTAAACTTTCTCAGAATAACAGACTTCTATGTCCTTTCCAGGAGTGGGGAAAAAAATATTTCTGACACTGATAATGAATTACATCCATGTGTTTCAAGTCTCCAGATAATAACTACAGACCATGTTTAGTTCTGTGCTGTCCATATGACTGTAACTGTCATTCACTTCCCCTTTTTGTGTGTGTTCTAGTGTTACCCCTGGGCCTATCAGGACAAAGCCCAGGCCAGAAAACTTATGGCTGTGAGTTCATGGCAGGTGGTCACGGTATTCTCCCTGGTTATCTCTGAGATTAGAGACACAGTTGATAAATGCCAGCCTGCCAAGCATTTATTACCACATCCCAGCTGTGCGTGGGGCTGGGTGTGCATCCCTCGGACGGCTGTATGCAGATGCACCTGTCTCACTCTGAGCTCTGGCATGTCTCAGAATTTCTGATGATGGTGGCTAGTAGATGGAGCTATTTGGGGCCCTATGGAAGGGGCAAAATTTCTTGCCTAAAAGGAAGCTTGGCCTGCAAAATGGCACCATCAGAAATTCAGATGAGAGCATATCTCCTTTCCAGTTAGTTTCCATTTCAAATTTGTAACTCCCTCGCATGGTGGAAACCATCCTAGATTAGGCTGGATGGAATAATGATATCTTACACCCCAGGTTTCTGTGACTAATATTGGTCTTTACTTGTGAAATCCACAGGAAATTTAACAAAATAGAAAAATTTAGAAATTGATATAGAAGGTGAAAATTCATCATTTTTATGGAGAGTTGTGTTTTGGTGCCATTGCATGAATGATGCTACATTAATTTTTAATTCCTACTGCACAGTGTCTCTTCCAGTGCTCGAGGTACACAGCTCTATGAACCATATAATATGTTGGTGTTAACACTATTCTTAGAGTGTAAGCTTCAGACGTGACTGGAAAGATACTAAATAATGAGCTCATGACTCTCTGTATCACTTGCTTTTATAGCCCTCAGCAAACACCATATGGAAACTATATGAATGCATTTTCATGAAATTGATGAGGGCGGATATTTAATACTTACTAGGTAATAAGAGTAGCATAGTTTCATTATAAAACAGATTTCCATCTATATATTTGAACTTGTTCAGTATAAATGCACAAAAAATACTCGTATGAGTATACACACACATACACATTGCAGTAGCTATACAAGATTTTGTCCCCTGAATCCTGTTTTTAATGTCTTTTAAAAAATGAATTGATCTGACACCAATGAAACTTGTTATAAGGAATCACACCAGAGAACTGCATTTTAATACCTTGATATATCATGAAACAATTAGAAGGAGTGAAGGAGAAATGTATTTTTCTTATTCGGGTACTTCTCACATCCGTTTGAAATTCCCCATCAAAGGTTTTATTGCTGTCTAGCTACTACTCCCTCCGCAGTCCACTTCCTCTTCATGTAACTGCAGTGGTTTCATCAAATGCCTTAGTCTTTACTTTCTACCCTAATCGTCTATGGCCATTCACACTGCTGTCCCCTTGCAAAGTGATAATGCAGGTCATGTCCTTCATCCCATCCCACCCTGCTGCCCACCGTGTGACAAGCTGTGTGTCAGGATCCCTGATACAACCCTAGGACACTAAACCGGAGAAGCCACTCCCCTCCCAGGATTCCCCAAGAAAGCGGGCAACTCTCTTTCCAGCATGTCCATAGTCCCAGGAATTTTCAGGTCTCCAAATTTTAGGGACTGATCTCAAAACTAGTTTTCAAAAGCAGAAAATAATTTCCATGAGGAATTAAGGAAGTGATAAAAGTAAGCCGAAATATTTCTATTTCAGAGTATTCTTGTGTTGGTAAACTTTCTAATCTGGAATGTCCTTCACCTAACCTGTGGTTACTAGGAAGAGAAGGGTTTTTTTCTTATAATCTTCCTGGAGCACCTGCTTCTTTGCTAGACACTGTCAGGTCAGAGTCGGTTCTGCCAGTTTAGGCGTGTCCTGAGGTGTCACCTTGGGTCACCAGAGTAAGCAGCAGTCCCCTGCTCACATACCTGTAGCCTGAGCAGAAGTTAAGGAGAACAAATGTAGTCTTTCTATATTTTTTTCTTCTATGACACCAACTTCCTCACACGTTTATGTCATCATCATCATTGTTGTTATTACTTCTATTTTTATTATTATGATTTTTTTTGGCTGGCAAGACACACTTCTGTCCCTTGGGCTTACGCAGACTTCACCACCATCGGTCCTCAGCCAGTCCTGTCTCCCCCACTCACTCCACTCCAAACCACGGTCCACCGCACCCTTGGAGTCAGGCCCGCATGGTCCACCCCACGTGACTGCACCATGGCCACAATTCCCAGCCTGCTCTCTCCCGTTTCCATAAACAGATGTGTAACAGGCTCGTGGAGTCCCAGTTCAGTACTTTGCAGGACTGAATTAGACGCTCCAATTTTTAGAGAACAGTTATGTATCGTCTAAATGTCTTTTATATTGTGAGAATGTTGAAGCTCTTTAAATATATTGTTTTCTATTATTTTATTAGATATGTCCTTACTCCAAAAGTCTTTATTTTCTTCTCCTCTTGGAAAAAAAAAAAGATAATAGAAAGGATGCTATTTTCTTGTGGAAGTGTGGCATCATTGGTGGCTGGCTTTATGTTGTGTTTGCAGGAAACTTGAAATTATACATTCAGGTTGCATGAAAGTCACCTAATGTCTACACAGCGAGCTGATATACTGCTGCTTTTCTTCCGCTTACCCTCTTTTCGTCAAGAAAACACAAAGCCTTTTATAAATATTAATTCTCAACAACCCCAGAGGACAAGATAAATGGCAGCTGGAAGGAAAGTTACAGGATGGATAGATGATTTTCTGGACATCACAGAGTACGCCAGAAACAAGAAAGGTCTGTTAATTTCACAATTTCTCAAACTAGGGTATTTTCTGATTAGGACGATTCTACCAATTTGGATCTATTCCTCTAACTGGAAAACTTACATCAAAAGGAACTTTTATCTGACTGGGCACTTGCTGCCAGGCACACTAATAGGAAAATATCTCTAGGGTAAAAATTAAAAGGAAGCTTTTTGTAGAATTTTAAAAATATTATAAAAAGAGGAATTGAATTGAAATACTGGCATCAGTTTTTAATGCCTGGGTATTATAGCAGTGCATATAAGGAAACATGATTTCTTTATCGTTATATATGCTAGGCACATAGTAGGTACTCAATATATATGTCATTGCTTTGAAAAGTTTCTATGAAAGCTTATCTCCATTGTGGATTATTTGCCTGTGGTTTAAAAGTTGAAGTCACATTTCACTTATTTTCTTCAAAAGATGTGTATTAACACGATATGATGCATCACAGTGCACATCTTTTTCAATAACAATGTCTTCCTACAAAATTTGAGAAAATTAGAAAATTCCCTGCATCTGTTTGTAGATCCAGTCCACGTGTATTCAAGTTATATAAATGTAAGTCAATTTTATATTTTCAAAGAAAAACAAAATATATTCAGGGTTAAATTCAGGTCCCAAATGCTAATTACTTACTAGAGTTTGGATTATTTTATTCCCTTGCCCTTTTGGGGGGCAAATAGGGCAAGAAGTTTGGAAGCAGGAGGACCGGGCTGGAGTGTAATGCAAAATAGATGTGACAGATGTGATACAGGTTTGCTGTTTCAGTGGTGAAGAATTCTACTCCCGAACATGGCAACCTCACATGTTCAAATAACAGTATTTCATTTTTCACTGCTCTATATAGTAAGTGACTAGATTAACTATTGAAAATATAGCTTCTTTCTCCAGAATCCAAAGAGAGAAGAAAATTTTACCAGCTAAATTTATTAACTTGCACTGCTAAAGCAGATGGTATGATAGGAAAATATTGATTTTTCTATACTGACAGAGCAGCTGATAACTTATTTTTGGTTTGACTTAATGTATAAACTGTGAGTTAGGTCAAGGGATTTTTATGCTATTTTGTACTGGCTTATCTTGGACTTTACAAATCCAAATATTGACTTTTCAAGGGAAAAAATTTAATTTAACCCATTGGGGTTTTCATAAGACAGCCACAGATTTCCCTTAAAATTTGGGCTCCTTGGACAAGCACTTGCCATCTATTTCCCGTCACGTAGCCATAAAAAGGGCGCCATTTGGGAGGGGAGGACAGCCTGGCTGTGTCCACACATATTACTCTTTTTTGTGGTCCCTGTGTTCCTTTGCTCTCTGAATTTGCTGGCGTTATACTCTTAGGCATTTGTCCATTTGTTCGGACACACCTAGATTCTGCGTTGTGCTTCTGGGGGTTCTCCTTTTTTCTGTCTGTTACGTGGCAGTTGAGGGGACAACCATGGTAAGTGAATGAACGTTCCCTACTCTGTGGTTTATAACTGACTCTCGCCTCAGGGCAGGACGTTTTGATGTCCATGAACAGTGAATCTCAGTGTGCCTCTGTCTCCCTCACAAACAGTGCCCAGTACAAAAGAAGGCAAACTTAGGAAAATCCCTGGAGTCACTTTTGTATGTGGACCTATACCTTTGTGTTTAGGTTACATACATTTAGTCATTTTCAGAGATAAGCAAAATACTTTGACTTTTCCAAGTGGATCCCAAATACTAAATTTGGATATTTTGATAATAGAATAATATTATAGAGCATGTGTGTGATGCCCTCATTTCACCGATGACACCTACTTCCATTAGTGGGGTTCTTTTATTCTCTATTTTTTTTATTATGAAATATTTTATACCTATGTAATAGGACAGAGACTAATGGAAAAATATCCTTAAATCCCCGGTTTAAGGAAAAAAATCTGACAAATACGGTTGAAGATCCCTGTGGATTCTTCCAGGTCTTTAAACTTTCTCCCGGATGCAAACCTCACGTAAGTGTAGTGTGATTTTTTTCTGCATATTTGTGTACTTTTACTATGGGTGCCTGCATATCTAAACAAAAAAATGAGATGATAGTTTTGCATATTTAAAAAACTATATAAAAGGCACGATGACCTCTGCTACACTTTACAATCTGCTTTTTAGCTTAACATTGTTTTTGAAGATTGAGCACATTATTATGTATAAATGTGGTTTATTCTTGTTGCACTCTACTTTTGCATTGTATGAATTTATCCAATCCAATTTTATTTACCCTTTCTCTTGTTGATAGGCATTTGATTTTCCCAGTTGATGACGTCTACATTTCCACGCACACACATCTGAGATTTTTCTCTAGGGCATCTACCTAGGAGTGGAATTCCTGGGTTGTCGGGCATACGTACCTTTAACCTTACTAGTTATTGCCATGTTGCTCTCCAATTTGTGCTTGCATCAGCAGCGTGTAAGATTTCTAGTTGCTCTATATACTCGCCAGCCGTGGTATAGTCAGACTTGCAGTTTTAAGTTTAGTTGTCAGTCTGGTGCATACAAAACAGTATCTCACCATTTTTATTTATTTTTATTTAGAGAGAGAGAACACACATGAGCAGTGGGGGTGGAGGGGCAGAGGGAGAAGGAGAGAGAGAATCCCAAGCAGACTCTGCACCCAGCACGGAGCCTGATGTGGGGCTTGATCTCACAACCCTGAGATTGTGACCTGAGCCGAAATCAAGAGTCGGACGCTTAACTGACTGAGCCACTGAGGGGTCTCAATATCTCCTATTTCTTATTCACTTTTCCCTGATAACTAATAAGGTTAATCATCTTTTCATATCATTTTTGGTCATTTAAGTTTTTTCTTCAGTGAGTTATTTTTTAATAGCTTTTGCTTTTTTTGGTGGTTGCTTAGTTCAGGTTGTTGTAAGAGATATACCGTAGACTGAACAGCTTATAAACCATGGAAATTTATTTCTAAGTTCTGGAGGCTGGATGTCTGAGATCACCCTGCCAAATGCTTGGGTTCTGGTGAGGGCCCTCTTCTAGGTTGCAGATTGCCAACTTCCGGTATCCTTACTTGGTGCAGAGACAGGGAGGGAGCTCTCTGAGTTCCCTTTTATTTATTTGATTATCATTTTTTTTTTTCTGAGAGGGAGTGGGGGGAGCATGGAAGGACAGGGAGAGAGAAAATCTTAAGGCTCCACGCCCAGCGAGGAGCTCAATGTGGGGCCCCATCTAATGACCTCAAGATCATGACCTGAGCCAAAATCAAGAGTCAGATGCATAACTGACTGAGCCACCCAGCCCCTGCTCTGAGGTCCCCTTTAAAGGACCTTTATAATTCAATTTGTCAGGACTCCACTCTGGTGATGTAATCACTGTCTAAAGGCTCCACCTCCTAATACTGTCATATTGGGCATTAAGATTTCAAGGTATGAATTTGGTGGGAAGGCATCAGCATTTTGTCCATAACAGCAGTGATATTTCTTATTGTTTTGTAAGAATGCTTTATATATTCTGGGTTCTAATCCTTTGTTACATGTATGGCAAAGATCTTTTTCCTGATCTGTGACTTCTCTACTCATTTTTTAAAAATTGTGTCTTTGGTTGAACTGTAATTTTACATTTCATTGATCTATTTCATCACTTTTTTTTCCTTTTAGTTTCTTATTTATCATTCCCTAACTCTGGGTCATTAAGAAACTCTCCTGGAGTTTTACTGTCTGCCTTTTCATTTTTGTGGTATTTTCGTGGCTACATTCTACTTTTATAATCTCATAAACATGTGTCACTAGTGTATAAGTCTACACCATCAGACCAGGATCCAGAATTCTACCTGTAGACCATTTCTATGTGAAATCCACTCATAACAAGCATTGTTGTGAGCTAGTCGATTTTGCCGGATTTCATTTGAGTGAGTGGGATCTAGGTGAGTGAGGAGGAATCACATGGAGGTACAGTTGCTCATGTGTCCCACCAAGCCCCCAGGAAGTATAATCTCACCTCATCTCTGACTGTTTATTTCTTGGGGAATAGCCCTGCTATGGTGTTCTGTTACCTCCAGACACCTGGAGTTCTGGTAAATAGAATTTCTCATCTCATTACAATTATTTTTTAAAAGCCTTTATTACTTATAAAGCTTGTATTTACTAGATAAACCTCTAAGGGTGGGCTACCTATCCCCCAAAATGATTATTTTAATGGAGCTTATTAGATAGTGAATGCACATCATTGAGGGCCCAGAACTGGTCAAAATTTAACTGAGCGTGGAGCCATGAGTAGCTAACCTTGTGACCTGAATATCTCTTCAGTTAGCATAATTAGGAGATCTACAGATCGTAGAAATATCTATCTCTAAAATTTTAAAAAGGAAGTCAAGCAAGGAGTCGTATTATATGAAAGTAAATGAAGATGACCATTATAACTTTAAGAGTAAAATTAGGGATTTAAAATTGAGACCATTGAAATACAACTGAATTCTGAGAAAAGGAGAGAGCTGTTGTTTAGCATGTGAGCTGAACAGCAGCAGACAGTGGGCCAGCCTATGGGTGGTTTGTTCATTGTATCGTTTCTAATCTCCACCCCTTCCCTCACCTTGATTTTGCCTCTAGACCCATTGTCCCAGGGTGGGGAGCAGGTGTTTGGAGATGAAGGACGGTTTCCGGGTAGGGCGAGGTTGGTGGTAAAGGCAGCTTGCCTCTCATGCCCTTCATATCTCAGTTTAAATGCCTGCATCACAACAGCTTCAAAATATCACGGACCTGCTTTGTCCAATTTCAACGCGACATGTAAACAATATTCCCCAAAAAAGCAGGAAGCTGTTTTTGTGATGTGTCACGTGCTTGTCTGTGGCTTTCAGCACACCCAGTGATTAGTAATTCCTGGTTGCTAATGGGTAATGAGACACAGCTCGGATAGCTTGGAGAGAAAATCATTGGGCATTCCATTAAATTGAATTCTAGATGAGAACTGCTAATGGCAGTGGGTGTATCCAACCAATCATATAGAGAAATGTTGCCCTTCCCAAGCGTTGCCCGTCAAAATCACTTCTTGGTGATATGAAGTTGTATGTAGTCTCTTACAGTAATGTGAGAAAGGAATATGAAAGAAAACTTAATGGAATGCTATAAGATGGGAGTTTAAAATTTGTTATCTAAAATGTTCTATTACTTTACATTTTTGGTTGTGAAAGATACCTTTTCTTTTGGACTTTTGTCTTTCTGGTTTTTTTTTTTTTTTTTTTTTTAGTTTTTGATGTAGTGTTCAGTGATTCATTAGTTATGTATAACACCCAGTGCTCATCACAACACATGCCCTCCTTAATACCCATCACCCGGTTACCCCATCCCCCCTCCCCTCTGAAACCCTCAGTTTGTTTCCTGTGGTCCATAGTCTCTAATGGTTCATCTCCCTCTCTGATTTCTCCCCCTTCAGATTTCCCTCCCTTCCCCTGTGGCCCTCCGTGCTATTGCTTATGTTCCACAAATGAGTGAAACCATATGATAATTGTCTTTCTCTGCTTGACTTAACTTCACTTAGCACAATCCCCTCCAGTTCCATCCATGTCAATGCAAATGGTGGGTATTCATCCTTTCTGATGGCTGAATAATATTCCATTGTATATATGTACTACATCATCTCTATTCGTTTGTCTGTTGAAGGGCATCTCGGCTCCTTCCACAGTTTGGCTATTGTGGACATTGCTGCTATGAACATTGGGGTGCAGGTACACCTTCTTTTCACTACATCTGTATCTTTGGGATGACTACCTAGTAGCGCAACTGCTGGGTCATAGGGTAGCTCTATTTTTAACATCTTGAGGAACCTCCACACTATTTTCCAGAGTGACTATACCAGCTTGCATTCCCACCAACAGTGTAAGAGGGATCCCCTTTCTCCGCATCCTCACCAACATTTGTTGTTTCCTGTTTTGTTAATTTTTGCCATTCTAACTGATGTAAGGTGGTATCTCATTGAGGTTTTGATTTGTATTTCCCTGATGGTTGGTGATGTTAAGCATTTTTTCATGTGTCTGTTCGCCATTTGTATGTCTTCTGTGGAGAAGTGTCTGTTCATGTCTTCTGCCCATTTTTTGACGGGGTCATTTGTTTTTTGAGTGTTGAGTTTGAGAAGTTCTTTATAGATCTTGGATATCAGCCCTTTATCTGTGATGTCATTTGCAAATACGACATTTGCATTCTCCCATTCCGTGAGCTGCCTCTTAGTTTTGTTGACTGTTTCCTTTGCTGTGCAGAAGATTTTTATCTTGATGAAGTCCCAAAAGTTCATTTTTGCTTTTGTTTCACTTGCCTTTGGAGATGTGCCTTGAAAGAAGTTACTGAGGCTGATGTCGAAGAGGTTACTGCCTATGTTCTCCTCTAAGATTTTGATGGATTCCTGTCTCACTTTGAGGTCTTTCAGCCATTTTGAGTTTATCTTTGTGTGTGGTGTAAGGGAATGGTCCAGTTTCATTCTTCTATATGTAACTGTCTAATTTTCCTAGTAGCACTTATTGAAGAGACAGTTTTTTTTCCCATTGGATATTTTTTCCTGATTTGTCAAAGATTAGTTGACCATAGAGTTGAGGGTCCATTTCGGGAGTCTGGAACAAACAATCCTAAAATTTGTATGGAACCAGAAAAGACCCCAAATCACCAAGGGAATGAAGAAAAAGAAAAAGAAAGCTGGGGGCATCACTTTGCCTGACTTCAAGCTGTATTACAAAGCCATGATCACCAAGACAGCATGGAATTGGCACAAAAACACATAGACCAATGGAACAGAATAGAGACTCCAGAAATGTCCTTATGTTTTTTTAAAAAAATGTTTAATTAGGGATGCCTGGGAGGTTCAGTCAGTTCAGCGTCTGCTTTTGGTTCAGGTCATGATCCCAGGATCCTGGGATTGAGTCCCTCACTGGGCTCCCTGCTGAGGGGGGAGTCTGCTTCTCCCTCTCCCACTGCCTCTCCCCCTGCTTATGCTCTCTCTCTCTCTGACAAATAAAAAAAACATAAAAAATTAAAAAAATTTAATTAAAGTAATACATGCTCATTGTAGAAGGTTTAGGAAAGCAAAGAACACGTAGCATCATGATTAGGACACGGGCTATGATTTCTCAGTCTCTGGCTTATGTTTTTTGGTGTATTATGTAGACCTCTCTCTGATGAGTTTTTCATCTTTTTTAATAGAGTTAATAATCTCTACCCACAGGGTTTGTTGTGAGGGTTAACTGAGATGATTGCTGGCCTTAACACTTGGTACCTATTGTGATTATTGGTCCATTTATGGGAGGTACTATAACAGTGTGGTTAAGAATGTCTTTTAAAGCTGACTGCCTAGGCTCAAATCCCATTCCTGCCACTTCCTAGCAGTATACCCTTGACAGATTCCTTAATTTCTGAGTTTCTCTGTTTTCTCATCCATAAAATGGGGATAATAATAGTTTTTAATCATAGATTTATTCTGAGAACTGTATAAATTCACATACATAAACAACATAAAATAAAACCTATGTACATAGTAAGTCAATGTTAACTATTATCATTGTGCCATTTCAGGGCAATTAATGCTGACTTCTAACATATTTTATTTGCTTGTGTTGCATATACATTTTTTGTTCTGCTTTGTCACACGTATAATGTAATATACTTTGTATATCAGGCTTTGTAATATAGCTTGAAGTCAGGCAACATGATGCCCCCAGCTTTGTTTTTCTTTGTCTTCATTCCCTTGGCGATTTGGGGTCTTTTCTGGTTCCATACAAATTTTAGGATTGTTTGTTCCAGACTCCCGAAATGGACCCTCGACTCTATGGTCAACTAATCTTTGACAAATCAGGAAAAAATATCCAATGGGAAAAAAAACTTTTAATGACTACATAATAGTCCATGGAGTGGGCACTCTATGATTCCCTGAGCCTCAATATTGGCCTCTTAAAGTTTCTTTCTTTTCACCCCACCTCTCTGATAAATAATAGAGAAACACTATTGTGTATACCGTTTGTTGAAAATTCTGATTATTTCCCCAAAGTGGAGAGTCACCTTAATTTTTACAGCACTTCACACATATGAAGAAGTATAGAAGGTACTATGAGACAGCACAACCAGATTCACACAAACTAACATGTTACCGTATTTACTTTTGATTTATTCTTTGCTGAGAAATGATGTCAGGGGGGCGGGTGGGGGTGACAGGTGGTGGTGGTGGGGGACATAATCTGGCAAACAGCTCCTCTTAGAAGCACTGAAGTCTGTCTCGGTCCCAGAGCCCTCCCTCCTACCACAGAGGTGACTTCTTACTGTGCATTATCCTGACCTAAGTGTGGGGCATCTGTGGCTTCCGGTTTTCTCTGAGCACACTAAGACAGGTTGCCATTTTAGAGGCACTTTGACTGAAAACAAAAGGGGGAAGGAATGGAACACACAGGAAGCATAGCAGTCTAATTTTCTGTCAGGACTGGCCTTACTTTTCCTAACCTCTGCACTCCAGTCTCTGGGCACTGACTCCCCTGGTCCCCATGGCCTACAGTCGTCTGTGTCTCCGCCCTGGCTTCTCTCTCACTCCAGACCCCACCTGCAACCCGGGGAACCCTGCTCATCACATTCTTCTGAGTGCCTATTCTTTCCTCCTTGGGGCCATTGTGGGATGAGGAAGCAAGACCAAAGCCTGCAGTGTTCCTGGGGTCAGTATAGGCGAAGCTGATTTTGAACATCGTATCTAGTCTAAGAGCAAGGAATCTGAATTAACAAGGGAAGGGATAGGAGGCGATGAGCCTTTATTGAACGATTCCTGGTACCAGGTGTTTTACATATATAATCTAATTTACATCTTCCTCCAACTGCAAGATAGGGTTTACTTTTCTTACATTAATTAATGGATGAGAAAACTGAATCTTGGAGAATTAAAGTGCTATGCTTAAGATCACCATTGCCATTTATGATATAACTGAGTCTATTTTATATATTTTTAAAGATTTTATTTATTTATTTGAGAGATAGTGAGAGGTATGAGCAGGGTGAGGGGCAGAGGGAGAAGCAGGCTGAGCTGAGGAGGGAGCCCAACACGAGGCTCGATCCCAGGACCCTGAGATCATGACCTGAGCTGAAGGCAGACTCTTAACTGAGCCACCCAGGCACCCCATGCAGTCTGTACTGTTAATAACTATGTTACACTGCAGAGTAGCAGTGTGTGTGTGTGCGTGTGTTTGTGATTATATGTGTCTGTACATGTGTGTGTGTATATATATTTCTTTGCCTTTCATATTTCTGCTGTATTTCCAGCACATAGAATAATACCCAGAGCACAGCAGGTGTTTAATAGATAGTAGCTGAATGAATGAATAAATTTATGCAAGTCAAGGTCCCAGTGTGAAAGATATGAAGGAGATGGTGCTCTCAAATTAAAATAATTCAAGATGAATTGATTGATAAAATGATTCACTATAGAGATACAGGATAGAAGACCCTCAGTTAATCCAAAGTTTCAAGATTGGAAGCAGCCACAGTCTTTGCATTTCTGTGTCCACAGAGAGAAGGGACTGGCATGGGGGGCAGTGGGGGGAGGGCGGAGGTTCCTGGAAGCATGGGAGAGAGTTGTGTAGAGCCTACTTCAAGAGGACTAATGATTGTCAGGTGAGGGACACAGCAGCTCCAGGGAACCCTGAGAAGAGGAAGCCGGGTGACTAAACACCCAGGCCCCACTCTCCTCCCCCCCAAGCTCTTGTCTCTTGCAAGAGCTCCCCATCTACCAAACCCAAGCGGAAGCCAAATTTGTGGTCTATACAGTTGAGCCTCAGGGCAGTCATCAGGGTGGAAAGAAGACCTGGAGGGGTCAAGGGATGAGATCTGCCGGAGAATGACTTTCTATGATGTCTTCCTCTCTCTATGAATCCGGCTATTTCCAGAACTTCACATTTCCTGTGGGAAAGTGCCAGTTACCAAATGTCAAATACCGAAGTCAAGTGGAGCCAAGTGGGGAGAACACAAGCATGAGGGATATGTTTAAAGCTTATATCAGGAACTGGCCAGAGATGGAGACTGCAAGGAAGGAATGTGGCCTGGCCCCGCTTCTTTAAGAAGGAATCTGTTAAAAGACGGGGGTTTCAGGAGTATTTTTGTCTTGTGCTATCTGATATTATTTGCTGCTGTCCATCGCTAGACAGATGGGCTTTCCTGGTGCTGAACCAAGCCTGGATATGCACCATTCTTTCTTCACGATGGCTTTGCCTGCTCTTGGCAGGGACAGTCTTTATCACCACTTTTGTTTTTCCCTCCAGTCCTTAGCCCATGACTTCTTGGTGGACATTTTCAGTCAAGAGCTGAGAGCTGTTGCTCACAGTTGGGTCTGGCGTGCCGTTTTCTTTTGCCCACAGAGGCACTAATGACTCCCACAACCATCCCCTTACAGAGCTGCATCTTATCACATGGGACAGCTGTGACACCTGGAAAGTTCCTATACATCTTCCTCATGGATAATTTTCCTGAATTAGGATCTTTACTATAAGTATATGATTCTAGAACTCCAGTCACTCAAAGAGCTTACCTGGCTCCCAGATTGTCTTATTCTCATTCACCCCTGCCTGAAGTTCCCACCTTAGATAGCTGCCCTGTTAAATTCTTGGCATTTTTCCTTCCTTCTCTTTTGTCCATTTTCCCTTCCAACACAGTTTTATCAGTCTTGTGAAGGTATTTTAAATGTGGAACATCATCTAAATAATATTAATAAACTGTTGTCATAGAGGTTGCATTTCATGAAAACAATATTATGTGGTGATTTTGTCCTGTGACTGTTTTGAACCTCATACTTTCAACACAGTATGTTGATAAGAGAATGAATGGTGGAGGTAGATGGACCTGAGCTCATGTGACCGTAGGTACTAAAACTCCAGTAGCATCATTCATTCATTTATTGATTCATTCCAGGAACATTTACTGAGTGCCTCCTGATATGAGTATCAGGGACTTTTTTAGGCTCTGGCAAGTTGGAGATCGACAAAGCTGACACAGATGCCTTTATGAGGTGGTGAAAATAGTCTCTGTTCTGGAGGGTGGTGCTTATATTGAGATAAGATGGGGTATGTAAAGCGACCAACAGAGATTTTGGTACATAGTAGTTGTTTATTAAACCATCTTTGTCATCCTTTCCCTGAAGGTAATAAACATAATACTAGACACATTTTTAAGAGTTTTGTGAAAGATCATCTGGAGGAAAAATATTTTTGAAAGGCGTTTTTAAATAGACACATTTAAAGACTCACTAAAGCTTTAAACTTTCTGATTTGTTCTCTTGGCTTTTAAGTTGTAAGGAAAGACACCCTTTTTTCAGGGTGTAAGGTAGAGCAGTTATCTCACAGTCATCTGAAGTCAGATTCCTTTTTTTCTGCCACTTAAAGAGCTTTAATTAGAAATCATGGTGATTTTCCTTTTCTCGAAACTATCAGCTTATTTGAGTTGGTTAGGTTGTTTGTGATGATCTGTTTCACATGGACGCTTTACCTTAAAAAACTTTTCAAAAACATTTTAAAAAAGATTTTATGTATGTATGTATTTATGTATTTAGAGCGTGAGCAGGGGGAGGGACAGAGAAAGAGGGAGGAAAAGAATCTCGAGCAGACTCCCTGCTGACTGTGGAGCGTGACGCAGGGCTCGATTTCACAACCCTGAAATCATGACCTGAGTCGAAATCAAAAGTCAGACACTTAACTGACTGAGTCACCCAGACGCTCCTTCTTAAAAAAAATTTTTTTTTTAAAGATTTTATTTATTTATTCGACAGAGATAGAGACAGCCAGCGAGAGAGGGAACACAAGCAGGGGGAGTGGGAGAGGAAGAAGCAGGCTCACAGCAGAAGAGCCTGATGTGGGGCTCGATCCCATCACGCCGGGATCACGCCCTGAGCCGAAGGCAGACGCCTAACTGCTGTGCCACCCAGGCGCCCCTCTTAAAAAATTTTTTTAAAGAAACTTTAACTTCTTTTCCTGATAATGTTTTTATATCCCGTAATAAATCTGTGACATTTTATCTGGCCCAGGGCTTCTATAAATTCACATATTAGATGGCTAAGCCATATGATGTAAAATTTTAAGTCTGTTCCATTGGCTTCATGAATTTAATTATGTAATTGTTGAAATTAATGTGGTCTGACAATGTCATGATTTTCTTATTTTTTATGCCTAAGAACTGAGGCATCCTGTTTGGGGTAAATGTATGGATACTGAAACCATGACAGTCTACTACAAAATACTAATCTCACTCAGAAAGTAAATATCAAAAAATATTCTTTTTTTTAAAAAAAGATGTTATTTTACTTATTTGACAGAGAGAGAGACAGCCAGCAAGAGAGGGAACACAAGCAGGGGGAGCGGGAGAGGAAGAAGCAGGCTCCCAGCGGAGGAACCTGATGTGGGGCTCGATCCCAGAACGCTGGGATCATGCCCTGAGCCGAAGGCAGATGCTTAACGACTGAGCCACCCAGGCGCACCTCAAAAAATATTCTTAAAGCCATAACACTACTGGAGTACAAATGAACATTTGCTTTGCCAACTCCTTTAAATGTTTTTCATGCCTATTAATGGTGTTTGAGAGTTAGCAAAAAAATTTGAGGAGGCCTGCTATCCTTAGGTGGCTAATAGAAACTCAGCATACAGCTTATTTAGCAATAACACATTTTCTGACTGAATTAATAATTTAAATATCAACCAGTTCATACTTTGAGCCATACTATTGATAACTATTAATTTATGAAAGTCATCTGAGCATGCCGAGTATTGTCTGCTTGCCTCCTGAGTCCACTTCTCAACCTTCTCCACCTGCTTTGTTTCCTTTTGTACTAGTTGGCTTATGCTACTATAACAAAGTAAAGTAGACCAGGTGATGTAAACAACAGACTTGTCTTCTCACAGTTCAGGAGGTGGGAAAGTTCAGGATCTGGGTCCAACAGGGGTGGGTGTCTGATGAAAGATCTTTCCCTGGCTTGCGGATGGCAGCCTTCTCACTGTATACTCACATGGCCTTTTCTTGATGTGTGTTGGTATGTCTCTCTAACACTCCTCCTGCCCTCCCACCACCATAAAACAAAACAACAAAACAAAAACATTTTTGTTTTATATTTATTTAGTTATTTAAGTAGGCTCCCTGCCCAGCATGGAGCCCAACACAAGGCTTAGACTCATGATTCTGAGATCAAGACCTGAGCTGAAATCAAAAGTTGGACACTTAACCAACTGAGCCAACCATGTGCCTCTAAAAACGTTTTGTTTTGTTTTGTTTTGGGGAAAACAGGTGCTGCTTTGTTGATGGGGAATTGGTTTGTGACACCCTTACCTTCTGATTGATTGGAAACGGGTTAGGGTCAGGGGAAGTCTTTTTGGGAAATAACCTGTGTGGGGCAAATCAGATTATTGCTCAAATCACTGCGAGGTGATCGCCACTCCCTCAAACTGTCACGTATTTATTTGCCTCATTGCTTACGGCTTATTCCCATCTGTAGAATTCAAGCTAATGATTGTGATTGTCTTAAATACTACAGTGTTCCAGACGCCAAGAGCAATGCCCATGGTAGCTTCCAATAAATATTTGTTGAGTGATTTTTGTTATCCAAATTCTATTGAACTGCAATAGAATGGGGAGTGGAGAGGCAGGATTTGGGGGAATGAACTCAAGTTAATGCCCTAAATAAAGTCCATTCAGCAGGCAGCAAACAAGAGAGGAAAAACATGGTGAGACAGCAAGGAGGGGCATGGGTAAATTGGTGGCCTCCAGAATCACTAGCAAGGTGAAAAGTGGTTTGTAAAAGCTCATGGATCAGAGGGAAAGAGGCCATTGGCATGTGGCCTCCTGAAACTCTAGACAGATGGAATGTCTATTAGCATGTTGTAAGATGTAAGCTCCCTGGCAGATTATGTGGACTGGGGTGCTAGGATACAAAAATGAATAAGAGGTAGTCCCTTACATTGGGTTATTTGTCTCTTTAGCATGGATGACTGAACGGAGTGATTATATTCTCCCCTTCAAAATGGAAAAAAAAATCAACTTCCGTTATAATATAAAATTTTCTTTTTGGATGATAAATTAAGTGCTATTTTAAATTTTATAATTGATTTTAAATGATTGAACAATAAACTGTAGTGTGTTGACTTTAAAATTGCTCGTGTTCTGAAATACAGTTGGTGAAATTGACAATACGATTGGATAAAATCAAGGTTATTTTTCCGTGGGTAACCATAAAATACCAATCTCAATTCTTTATTATTATTTTTTAACCTCATAAGACAATCTAGAGATGCTGGAGTAAATACGATTTTCCTCCTAGCCACTTTATGATGTAACAGGGAATACATTGATTTCCTTTCTAACAAGACACAGATCACAGAAGCCAAAAAAAGTTAAGGCCTTGAAATGGACTTTAATAATTTCCAGGCCTTAGAAGATGCTACAGATGTCTGTGTGAAGAGGTGATGAGAAACATTTCTTATGGTTCCATCAGCTTCATTTTCCCTAGGCTGAAGATTAATCACAGAGGAAATTCAAGAATGTAGTAAGGCTCAGAGAAAACCAGAGGCAAAATCACAAGGTCAGTAATCAAGCAAGGAGCTAACAAGATCAGTGAAAGCTAACGTGAGTCCCTAACTTTCTCTAATGAAAATTGCTCACTGAACTCATACCAGGTAGTCATTCTACCTGGTTCTTGGAGGATTTCTCTTCTTGAGCACTACCCTTTAAACGGGAGCATTATTATTCAGGCCTAACAACTAGTAATTGCTCCAAGGGCTGAATCAGTAATGGAATAATCAAAAATGAACTTATTTACAGAGAATTATTATGTGTGTTAGTGAATTTTAGAGAAATAAATAGGGAGTTAACACTTGCGACTGCTAAGTCATTAATTTCTTAGATTTCCATTCCTTTTTTCTCATAAATTAATTTTTCATTTATCCAGAAGCATGCTTCAGCTCACACATTTTAACAATAGGATTCTTTTTCTTTCTTTCTTTCTTTCTTTCTTTCTTTCTTTCTTTCTTTCTTTCTTTCTTTCTTTCGGGGATGACTCTTCTTGTAGCTTGTGTATGTCTACTTCAGTGACATGTATGGATACGAAATTGGTAAAAGAAGTCTAACCAGGAGCTTCTGTTGCACTGTAATATCTCTAAACTGCAAAAGGGAAGAAGTTTTGTGTTTTGGTTTAGAAATGGAGTGTAGCCATGTACAGTGTCCTTGTATTTGTTGATTATTTGTAGGATGCATTTGTGGGCTAAGTAACCATGGTTGTTTTAGAATATTTTATTTCATCAAAGCAGAAAAAATAGCATTTTATTTTCTGATTTGAATTTTCAGTATTAGTATGTCAGTTGTGTAATCCAGTCAGGACAAGAATCGGATCAGTCGTGCGCGAAGTTGGAGGAGGGACGTAGAGATGGATGGGATAATGAGTCACACTTATTTTGCAATGGGAAATGTGATAGTGGCTATTTAGCAAATGGCCCGTTGCTGGGGTGATAACACGTAGGCATTCTTGTTGCACCGACAGCACAGCCGCCAACACTAGAGCAAGACAACCTGTTCCAATGCCCTTTGCAATATGGTTGCCCCCACAGTTGCTCAAACCCGCCACTGACACCATTCAGCTAATTTCTACATTGGTGTTGGCAGGGTTGAGGTACACAGAGTATCTTTCTGATGCCCCAGTCTGGGCGGGAACCCAAGAACCATTTCTAGTATTGACATTCATGGATGGGACCAGAGCAATTGCTTTGGGAACAGAATACCTATACTTTGTGGTGACACAAAATAACCCCTTGGATGTTCTTTCTGGAATAGATGCAGGGGGAAAAAAACCCTTTCTGTTTTTCACTTTTTAGGTTATTCCTTGATTTGTGTCTAACTTGGGGGGGTGGTAAGAGAAGGAAGAAAATTGCTTAGATGTTGCAATAACATATACACTACAATTTTTGGCAATAACTACAAAACTGACCCTAATAGTTGCTACCATTAAAGGTCAAAAAAAGCTATCCTTGGATATCTAGTTGAGAAACTCCAATTTCTCACTCTAAACCATGGCAATTGCTTTCAGACGGAAGCAAGTTCTGTATATAAGCTCAAACAGAATATTCCAGTTACTTCCATTCTTCCCTTTCCTCCTCTCCCCTCTGCATCCTGCCCGTCCCCCATCTCCTCCTTTCCCTTCTCCTCTCCTGCCCCCTCTCCTCTTCTCCCTTTGCAGAGCACAAATTAACTGAATATATATGGGCATGACTCAGCCCTGTAGCAGCAAGTTGACCATCCTAGTGACACACATAACTCCTTTTGCATGTTACCTATGGGTTTTTAAGATGTTCTAATTTCTATGTCAGAATATTAGCCTCTACGGCGCTTTCAGTTATTCTGTGGTTCTTAAGGCTAATGATTGCAAATGGGACTCCAGAGCCCTATCACTGTGACCACTGCTGGTTTGGACAGGGAAGATAAAATCTTCAAGCTTGCACAAAATTCTAACATGAGAACGAATTTGAGATTAGGAGTTTGGCACCTATTAGAAATTAACAAAACAACCTTGCATTTTTACATATGTTCATAGTCCTGCATTCTAGACAGAATATAAACTATCTTTGTTTTAGGATAAGTGAGTATAGGATTAGAGAAAGCCAGTGCTTGGCCCAAGGTTACAGGCCAGCTAATCTTTTCCTGATTCCCTCGACCAGAGATCTTTTTACGAGTTTCTTTTGGTAAGAATCTTACAATCTCTTAAAATGAGTGTCCTCTCCATCATCCATTACTTAGATTTCTTGTAGGCTGTTCTTAAATAATTTGGGTAGACTTTTATGTTTGTTTAAGTGCAGCATGTTTGCATTGTTACTGAGAGCGCGTTTAATTTTTCCAAAGGGTAATTGAATTATTCTGAAGTTGAATGTATGGTTTATGCACAGCAATATATTAGCTTATAAGTTGGCAATTGAGGGAGTCACTAAGAATAAAACATTTCCTCCAAGCATCATAGTATTTTGGTAGCTTAAAATGTAAATTTTGATCACAGACATCCTTTGTAGACAATAGACTTAATTGGTCGTACCTGACAGGTATACCCATATGCCAGGCCATTTGAGAAGTAAATGTGTATCAAATTGAGTTTGGCCTAATTAAATTATCCAGGGGACATAAGTATAGAAATGCTGATGCTGTTATTACAGATCGCCTACACTAGGAGGTGCAAACAATGAGTTATTTTGGGAATATTCCTTTTGGAAATCTCTTCATGAATTGTCAAATAATTTCCAAAGTCCATAAATTAAGAAACAGCAGACTTCAATATTCTGAGTCATGTTTCTTCCCAAAGTGGCACATTTTTACTAGAAATAAACATCATACTTTTAAAGATTTTTTTCAGTGCATATTAGGATTTTTTTCACTGCATAGATAGGATTATTTTAGATAATTACATTGAATGTGTCCCTCTTTTATTTTTTTTAATGGAAGGGGCGATCCTGGAAAAGGCAAAGTAGCATATCTTAAAGTTCTTGTACATCCATCCCTACCTGCATTAGGTGTACCTGGTATAACATTTCATTTTAATAACTATACTTTTGTGTTTTTATTATATTTTATTATATATATTTTTCTACTCTCCTGTTTTTAATAAGTAATTGGTGTACAACCTGTTTGCTACTTCTCTTTCGTGTTGGCTCTTTCTCTGGCACTGCTGTGTACCCAGGTGTTTTGGTTTTCATGTATGTATTTTCTCTTTGTGAGCAACTAAAATTGATGATTACTTACTAAGTACCTTAAGATTTAAGAAAGAAGAGAAAAATGTACTTCCACCAGGGGGAAAATTAAAGAGAAGCCTAGAAGAGCGAGGAGACTTTGTAGAAAAATGGATTATAAGCATGGAATCATTTATTATGGCAAGTCCTGGGCAATATGTAGGAAATTTGGTTTATGGTCTTGCCATGATGTGGCCAATCTTTGGTAAGTAAGTGCTTTTTGTTGCATCTCTGGGCCTCTGTGCTTCCTTCCGTGGGAAGGGGCATAATTAAGCGAAGGTAGGGCCAGCAGTATCTCTTTAGTGTAAAATGACGAGCTTTGGAGAGGGCATTGCACTCTTAAAAATGGTTTGATATAATGAATCATCGAGCCTTACATCGGAAACCGGGGATGTACTGTATGGTGACTAACATAATATAATAAAAAAATCATTAAAAAATGGTTTGATAGACTAACTTAAAGATTTTAGAGCATTTAGAAGTAACTAACAGCAGGATTTATATATATTTCAAAGGGGCAATACCTTGACCAGTTTCAGGATTTGGGTGGGGATATTAAGACCTTTATGTGGTATTTTGTCTTGTCATTGCAGTTGTTGTTTATATTTTTGTCAAAAAATGTGAACACTCTTTTGAACACATACCATTTAAATGGGACAACACACTCTGTAGTTTCAGATTCTGTCATAGGTAGTGTAATATTTTTCTTTTTAAAGAAATATGGTGGCACAGTTATGTCCTTGGAGGCCCTAATCTAGGTTAGAGACCTTGGTGTGAATGCACATAAATGGCACTTACGGCAAAATGAAATGTTAAACCAAGATCCGAGAGGATATTTTTGTCAGTTACATTACAGGCAAAGCATTTCAGTGGTGGATGTTACTGAAAGGGGCCAGCTCTTCTGACATCATCCATATCACCCTGCTGATCCTTCGACCGTCAGGAGCTTCATGAGGCTCCAGCGAGTTAGTGTTCTGCATATATATTTTTATTGTGTTGAAAATCGAGGCCAGTTAAATCCATGGTTGTTGGGAGTAGTCACTTCACCTTGATGAGCTAGAACTACTTGTAGCCAATCTCTTTGAAAGAGAAAGCACTAAAACGTTGATTTTGCAGGATTCCTTTGTTTGCATGTCCCATGCAAAAGTAAAAATACGGTCTGACTTTTTAAGTGTGGTTGTTCTTAACATAGGAGATATATTCCTTCTCATCAACCCACTATATTAACTACAATCTTGGGGATAAATATTTACCCATCTTTTGCTCTAGAAATAGCACTTACCAGCGTTTGCGGAGATCGAGCAGGACAACGGTAATCAATTTGATCCCGCCTCTAAAACAGGTGTCATTTTGATAAATGGTCCTAATTAAGCTGAGATCTCAGGTAGGAAGCCGATGGAGTTAATGCCTTGGCACCTATGGGGCCAGGGCTGCACAAGTACAGATGTTACAATGAGGTAAAGGCGGCACCTTATTCACTTAGTCAAGTCTCCCAAGTTTTGCATCTCCCATCATTTCGTCAGAATAGCTCTGTGTTGTGACACCACTGGCTTCAACTTTCATCTGTTCACAGTGTTGCAGGAGGCAAGGCAGCTGTGGAAGTCTCAGCTCTTTAAGGTCGTTTTTTACTGATCCCTATCCTGCAGTGAGAGACAAGTGCATAAAAATGATTCATTAGACAAGAAACCTCATTGTTTCCAATCCATGATTCATATTCCTTCTGCACAACATGGGTTTAAACTGCTGGAAACGAAGCTCTTTTATGTCTTCTTACATTCATTGCAGTATAGATTGTCTAGGTAAAGAGTGTGCGGGATGCCTGCACTGCATACTGCTTTGTGTCTAGAAAGACTGTCAGTGCAAAATGATACAGGGATATGACCTCTCCTGGATTCGTGATGCTTTGTGATCTCTTAGTATCAGATTATGCCATGGATGGCCTTGCAACTGGGTTCTCCAATAGAAGACTTGTGATTTCTTCTTCATTTTTTTTCTACTTACTCATTTTTAAGTGTTTTTTTTTTTCTCTTCTTTTGGGGGAGGTATTTTAGGTGAATATTTCAATAGTCATAGTGAACTTCATTTGATTGCTTCAACCTTCTAATGTAGAGATCAGCAAACTTTCTATAAAGGATTAAATAGTAAGTATTTCCAGCTTTGTGGGCCATATGGTCTCCATTGCAACTACTACATTGCAGTTGGGACATGGAAGCAGCCACAGACAATACACACAAGAATCAATGTGGTTCTATTTCCACGTAAGTGTATAGAGACTGAAATTTGAATTTAATATAATTTCCCCATGCCATGAATATTCTTTCTTTCTTTCTTTCTTTCTTTCTTTCTTTCTTTCTTTCTTTCTTTCTTTCTTTCTTTCTTTCTTTCTTTCTTTCTCTTTCTTTCTTTCTTTCTTTCTTTCTTTCTTTCTTTCTTTCTTTCTTTCTTTCTTTCTTTCTTTCTTTCTTTCTTTCCCTTTGCAACCAATTAGAACTGTAAAAAAATATTCTTAGCTCCAGGGCCATAGAAGAATAAGCAGTGGGCTGGTCTTGACCAGTGGGCCACAGTTTGCTAATCCCCATCTAATGCATTTCATGAAATTCTGTGCTACATAATTAGTGCTGTGTTTGGTGCTAGAGTAGACACACCGAAAATATTAAGTGTTGTCTCTGCCTTCAGGAGCTTTTCATTCAGATGGAGAAAAAAGTCAACTGCATAAAGACATCAATATTAGAAACCAGAATATAATTAAGTGCTAAAACCTAAACCATACTAGTTTTCTAGCTAGCTCGGAGAGAAGGAAGAGGGACCAGGGAGAGGGAAGGATGAACTTATTTCTCATAGCTCTGGAGGCCAAGATCAAAGTGCTGGCAGATTCAGTTTCTGGTGAGGGGTCTTTTCTTGGCTTGCAGACAGTCATATTCTTAGGGTCCTCACATGGCAGGTGGGGGGGATGGAAAGGGGGACAGAGAGAGAGAGTGAGAGAGAGAGAGAACATAGATATCTGGTGTCCTTTCTAATAAGATCATTAATTCCCATAATGAGGGCCCCACCCTATGACCTTATCTACATCTAATTACCTCCCAAAGACCCCCGTCTCCAAATACCATCACACTGGGGGCTAGAGCTTCAACATATGAATTTGGGGGGTACACAGTTCAGTGCATAACAGCTGGGTACTGGAAATATAAATAATAGAAGAGAGCATAATCACAGCCTTCTGGGGGGGGTCATTATCTCAAGGGGAGACCCCATTTAGGCTCTCAGTACCATGGAATGATAAGTGCTAAAATAAAGGAACATATAATTTGCAAGGGGAACACAGAGCAGAAGTGCTTACTTCTGCATGGGGGCTTGGCCATGGAAACAATTCACAGAGGGGGCAACACTGGGGTTGATCTCAAACAATGAATACAAATGAACCAGGTAGGAGAGAACAGTCTCGGCAACAGGGGCAGAGTTTGGAAAGCATGAGGTATATTCAGGAAATACAATTCACTCAACATGGCTAGAGCATGAGAAGAACGTGTTGGATTGGCAGGAAGAGTCTAAGAAGGTATCAGAGCTTAGGATTTTGAAAGGTCTTTCATGTCATGTTAAGGAGTTTGAGCTTTACCCTGTTAGTAATAGTGAGTTGTTGAAGGACCCTGAATGGAGTAGGGATATGACCAGACTGGTCATCTATTTGGGCACAGTGTAGAAGATGGATGGGAGTGGGCATCAGGCTAAGGCTGGGAGATCAGTTAAAAATCCATTGTTTTAATTCATATGAAGTGATACAAAGTTAAACAGATTGTGGGAATGAGAAGGAAGAGGATAACAGGAGGGGATGGAGGGGTTTCAGGAAACTTTCAAATTACTGGTTTGGAAACCGGATAGATGATGTGCTCATTTATACCCCATCAGATGTGGATCAGTGAATTCATTTGGGGGAAAGAAAAATTCTGTTTTTGGAGACATTGAATGTAGGGTTCCAAGTGCAATTGTCCAGCCCTCTAGGTGAAATATGAGTCTGGAGATGCAGACTTTGGGAATCAATCAGCATGAAGTTATAGCTGAAGCATATAGACCTGAGAGAGTTTGCAGGGAGGGTGAGTCATGTAGAAGATGAGGTCCAAGGCTAGAACTTTCCTGGAGGCCAACATCCAGGGAAGAGCAGGAGGAACTACTTGGAAGGAAAGGGAAGATAGGGCGGGGACAGAGGAAGGGGAGACATGAGTATAGGTGTCTTTCCAGAAACAGAATTAAAGGGAATGACAAGGTAGAGCTTATCACGAGAAGCTTTGTTAAAGATTGGCAGTATCTGAGCTTGTTGATAGGCTGAGACAACGAAGTCCATCATAAATGAAGACCAATAGGTTCCTGACAATGCAGAGAAAGGAGAAAATTCCTGGAGCAAGATGCTGAAGGGGTTAGGAGGGAGAGGAGGGCTTGCCTTGGATAGGAGGGGAATCCAGGATGAACAGCAAGAGGTGAAGATACTTGTGGAGCTTGACAGACTTAGGGGTTAAAGATGAAGAAGCTGAGGCAGCTCCCACCTCATGACCTACCTCTTGTCTATACAGGAAGTGGTGAGGCTATCTATTTCAGGTGAGGTGGGAAAAGGAGGTGTAAAGAAAAAGGTGGAAGTGGCCAATTAAGAGAGTGGATAGGGTACTGTCCAGTGAAGCTCTTGTAACTTTTAGGGTGTGTGTGTGTGTGTGTGTGTGTGTGTGTGTGTGTGTGTGTTGGGGGTGGAATTGGACAAAAGGGCAGGTGGGGCCTGGGCTGTGCTTCTCAGCCTTAAATGTACTTGTTGATCATTTTGTGTTCTTGTTAATATGGAGATTTTGATTCATTAGGTCTGAGGAGGGTTTTCATATCCTGAATTTCTTAATTTCTTACAAGCTGCTAAGTCCCAGGTGATGCTGATGTTACATGTTATGTCACCAAACTTTGAGTAGTAAGACATTAGGGCATTTTCTAGAACCTGTTGCATATACTCACTGTTTTTACTTAAAATGTGTGTTTACATGGGAGAAAGATTTTGATGAAGAGTGCTGATAGAGGGGTTAAAGTCTTCTGAAGCTAGCCTTGGCCCCTTGGCCCATTATAAAGGGCAAATAAAAGCTGTTTTCTCCCCTAAAGTTGGAAATCAAAACATTGACGATACCAGCGTGAATGATTGTGTGCTGTTTCCAGCAATGTTTGTTTTCTTGGGTGTAACTGGGGTGAACATGGATAGCTGGACAAAAGGGGGTTGTGGTAGGACACTTGAAGAAATAAGCCATGTGGATCTAATATTGATTTGGAAAAAGGTGAAGCTCATAGTCTGGGAGGGAGGTTTAAGGTGTAAAAGAAAACAGAATGTCGGGAGGTTGTGTTCCGAGAGAGTGAGTTCACAGTCTAAGATGACGGAGGTCTGGTAGAGCGGGAGATGACAGTGGCTGTTGGAGCGGGTTGCCAAGAGTGTACATTTGGATGTAGACTTGAGGACGGGAGAAAGACAGATGCTAAAGCCCTCATCCATTGTGAGAGTGATCATAGGATCATAATCTCCAGGTGAAGAAGATGTTGCGGGTGCGGTCGGCAGATGCCATGAGCCTCTGAGAAATGTGATAAAGAGTGGAAAAGTAATGGTTTAGAAATGCAGAGAAAATGCTGTGCAAGAGTGTTTGTGTATGGGGTGTATGAGTAGGGAAGAATCTGAACATTTTTGCATTTTTTCAAAGATTTATTTATTTGAGAGAGTGTGTGTGGGAGCAGGAGGAGGGGTAGAGGGAGAGGAAGAGAGAGCATCTCAAGCAGACTCCCTGTTGAGCCACAGAGCCCATCGTGGGGCTCTATCCCAGGACCCTGAGATCATGACCTGAGCCAAAATCAAGAGCTGGCTGCTTAACTGACTGAGCCACCCAGGCGCCCCTGAATCTGAGCATTCTGAGAAGAGCTTTTGAGAATATATGGGTAGAGTTGGGGGGAGAATGGGGACTGGTAGGGCTGTTTCCAGTGAGCCCAGAGGGTGGAATTGGAGGGGACTGGCTGTAGAGGGGGCTGGGAGGAAGGGAAGAGCAACGAGAGAAATGGTTACCTAAGGTGATTTCTCTCGGGCAGTGCTGAAAGATGAGAGCAAGGAGAAGGACAGAGATGCTGTTGACAGGTCTTTGGTTCTGGCTGAGGCTTGGGTAAAAGAGGTTTTTACAGGGCTATGGGCAGACCTGTTCCTGTGGAGGATGTGTTGGGGATTTAGGCCCAGTATCTTTCATACTGTGTGTGGTCTTGTCAGCCAAAAAATGAGGTCTGCTTATTTTATGCGTACCAAGTAAGACGTTAAGGGATTCATTCCATAATTTTGATAAGCATGTTACGCATTCTTTTTGAATGACAGTGCAGAACAATTGCTTGATTGATACATCTGTTTTCCCTTCTTAAAACATTGGATGTTTTTTAGATAACGTATTTTCCTCTGTGGTGTGGAAATATTTGTTTCCTACAAATTAGGAAGCAGAAAATTATGGTAGAATGAAGTTCTAACTTCCTTCCCTAAGTGGGACCACTATCAGGCTATCAAGAATAGAATTTCCATCCAGAAAAAGGCCCTTTTCCTTTTGAAGCTATATAACATAACACATGCAAAAAGACCCGTCATGTCTATCAGAATGGGTAGGATATTACAATATTACAATATTGGTTTTTTGTTCTTTTTATTCCTTTAGTTTTGTGTAGTAACTGTTACTGTCCTATTGAAAGCAATAGCCAGTGGGAAATGTAATTTTGAACTCAACAAATACAGAAAATTCATTTTATTATAGAGGGTTTGAAATACCTAAGAAAGAAACTATAGTTTGAAGAGCTCCGGCAAAATAAATCTGAAATGGAAAGAGATACAGTGATGAGGACTGGAAAAGATACCTAATAAATCAAAATGAAACCAGTTATGAGGAAGAGGGAAAACACAGTAGGAAATTGGGAAAATAATAAGAGATAATGAAACACAGTAGAAAAATATGAAATGATAGCAATTTGTGTTTGCCTGGAAGCTTTAATCCAGAAATTAAATTTGATAGGAGTGAAGGATTAGGGGAGGCTGGGAAGCAAGCTGATAATGACTTGGTTCTAGGAGGTTAGGGATGGGGTCTGAGTAAGTCTGTAAATAGGAAGTAAGAATTGTGAAGGAATTTAAATTTAATCCAGGGAGCTTTGGGGAAATTTTGTGTAAAGGACTGACATGGTCAAATGACAGCAGGGAAGATAATCAGCATTCAGGATTCAGGAGCAGAAAGAAAGGCATTGTAGGGGAAGTGTGTGCAGTGAATGCTGTTTCCTGCCGCATGTTGGAACAGGCATGCCTTGGCACATCAACACATTCCAGGTTCTGGAAGGGATGCTGACTTCTGAACAAGACCTTTTCTTTTGGGTCCTCATTTTATCGTCTATTAAAAGGACAGAAAGAAAGGAAACAGAGAATATACCCAACCTTGGCAAGGTCCAAGGGAAATCTTCGATGCTACTTATACAAACTTTTTTGGAAGATAATTGGTTGATAGATCTCAAAAACCTTAAGATGATCCACTTCCTATGACTCAATAGTAGTACTTCAAGGCATTTATTATAGGTAATAATAATTAGGGATGTCTTCAAAGCTTTATTTATGCCTGTGGATGTTCACTCTAGCATTTTTTATAATAGCCCAAATTTGGAAACCACCTAGACATAGAACAAAGCACATTGCTTAAGTAAGTCTCAGTTGATTTATTGACGTCATACTATGCATTTATTAAGATCATGTTGTGGAAGAATATCTAATGTTGGAAAATCTTTATGATACATTGCTAAGTGGAAAAGAAGCAGTTTCACAGGTAGTTTGTACAATACAGGAAAAATGTATTTGCCTGAATGTATGGGTAAGTACTGGATATTCTCTCATTACTTATGGTTACTTGTAGAAAATGTATGTTAGAGGACTATCTGGAAATCTGCCTTATAAGAGGTCCTATGATTAAGCTGCAAAAGAACAAGGATTTGTACTATGTAGAGTAGGCAGTCAGCTGGTGTTTGAAGGTAGGCTTCTTTATAGCCCATTAATCAGAAATTTTTTCCACTTATAGCCTGAGTGCCTCAAATGCAGGACAGGCTGCTTTGGGGTGAAACAGAGAGTGAGGGAAGAGAAGGCCACGCACTGGTTCTAGCAGAAGTAAGATGGGTTCATCCTTTATGGCAGATAAACTATTTCTATCCAAAAGGCCAATAAAAAAGTTTTCAATGAAATATAGAAAATAAATTTAAAAAACTGTGGAGAGGCATGGTTGTTCTTCCCCTTGTTCTCTCTTACTTTTTTCAGACCGATCCTTCCCTTCCCTACATCAAAAAAACCCCTGATCCTTTGAGTGTTACATCAAATAGAGCATCGTCACCCTCAAATCCATATAGTCATCTGCTGATCTCCTGGTCATCTTTCTTCATTTGTTGAAGATTTTAGCTCCTACTGCATAGTGTTAGTCCCCTCCCTGAACCCTGTTGTTAGTGTCCTCTCAGAGATGATAACACCCACCCACTCTTCAGCTTGGTTCCTCTACCTTCTCAAACAACCATCTTTTCTACTGCCCCCTCCTTCCAATCCATTCCCACTGTCCATTCATCACCTCCTGCACCCTCTCTCCATTTTTCTTCTTACCCATCTGAGATTCCATGGTTGTCTAGTATACTAGCTCCATTAAAAAATTCCGCAACTCTCTTACCTTTCTTCCTCTGTTATTTATTTCTGGAAAAATTCTGACACCGAATCTGTTCTTTACAATCTCCTTGCCAGCACCCAAAAAAAACAACACACACAAGAGGGCTGCCTGGTTTAATTTAAATGCATGATCATAAACCTCAAAACTGCTATTCCATCATATTTCTCCAGTAGACTCACTTTCCCATCTCCTGTAATGTCTATTTCCATATCGTCCACTTTCCTCAAATCTCTCAGACCTCTTCTTCCCACCTCTCTTGCAGCTGGTGACCTTGCTTCTTATGTCACTGAGAAGATGGAAACCATCAGGAAGATGTTTATTTGTCTTCTCATTACCAAATCTGTAAACCCACTGGCATTGTTATTCTTCCCTCTTAGTACAACAGGGGAAATATCTCTCCTCCTCCTATCCAAGCTTGTTCTTGGATTCCATTCCTACTTTTCTGCAGGACGTCCTTCTCTAACTTATGCCTTCTCCTTGGATCACTGATCTCTTCCTCACTACCAGATCAGTGTGTAAAAACAAACTTACCGTCTCTGACCCATATTTCTAACATTTGCTCTTTTCCTGTTTTAGTAATTCCCCTCCTTGAAAAGTTATCTACACATGCTAATGCTTTACTTCTGATTCTGTTTTTAATCCTGACATTCCATTGTAACTGCTCTTGTTAAGGTCACAAATGACCTTCACATGGTCTAATTCAGTGGTCACATCTTTGCTCTTTTTGTTTTCAGACTTCACTCAGCACTAGGCTCAGTTGACTACTCTTTTAAAAAAAATTATTTATTTATTTGGGGGTGGGCATAGGGAGAGTAAGAATCCCAAGCGGACTCCCCACTGAACGTGGAGCCCAAGGTGGGGCTCAATCCCAGGACCCTGAGATCATGACCTGAGCTGAAATTAAGAGTCGGACACTTAACTGACTGAGCCACCCATGCACTCTGATCACTCTTTCTTGAAATGTGATCTCATTTTGACTTCTCTAACCTCAGACTCTCCTGGTTTATTGTTACCTTACTTAATAGTTTTTTGCTACTCTGCCTCAGAATCTTGGTGTTCCTGTCAGCTAAACCTGCATCTTCCCCTGGCATTCCCAACCCTATACTTTCTCTCTAAATAGGTCTTACTCTCTACCTATGAATCTCATATGGTCTCCACCTGCCATGTTGATACCTTCAGTTGATTGTCTTACAGGCTTATCAAGCTTATTTCCAAAAATGGAACCTTGGATTCCATCCTCCACATCTCTTCCTGTTGTAGTCTTCCCCATCTCAGTAAGGACTACAACCATCTACCCAGTTGTTCGAGAAAGAACACTGGGAGTTAGCCTTAATTCATCCCTTTCACCTCTCACATCCAATTTACCACGACAATCTGTAGATCTCAAAACCTTCTACGACTGTCCATTTCAATCATCAACATCCTAAACCACACCCCTTACTTGGACAACTGCTACAGCATCCTCAGTTTCCGTGCTCCAGTCTTACCACCTTTCATCCATTTGTTAGCCAAAAGTGCCTTTTTTTAAGTTAAATCTGATTTTGCCACTTAGATGCACCGTGGGTTCCTTATGACAGTCTACAAGGCTCCTTTTTGGAATTTGTTTTTTATTGTTATGGTTTAAAAATTTAATTGCAGCATAGTTAACATACTGTTTAATGTTTCAAGTGTACAACATAGTGGTTCATCAATTCTATATATTACTCAGTGCTCATGACGTTAAGTGTACTTTTAATCCCCATCACCTATTTCACCCATCTCCCACTCACCTCCCCTATGGCAACCACCAGTTCTCTATGGTGAAGAGTTGCCTACAAGGCTCTTTTGTCTATCACGGCATTTGTGCCTCTATCCCCTTTGCTACTGAGATGTCATTCTTTCAGTCTCAGGTTAAATGTAGTTAGTTCCAACAGGCTTCCTCAACCTTCTGATAAAAGGAGATCTTCTCTCCGTCATCATTCTCTAGCACAGAACCATCTTAGTTTTCTTTACAAGATTTATGATCTTGATTTATGTGTATTTATGTGTTTATTGAGTTTCCTCTGCTAGGTTGGAGGCTCCTGTGTTTAAAGTTCGAGTCTCTGATCACTGTTTTACCCCAGTACCTAGCACAGTGCTTATATATAGTAGAGAGTGTGTTTTCAATAGATGTTTGTGAAATGAATGAACGGATGAATATTTGCCAAGTGTTGATTTTATTTGGTGCTGATGTGAAGAGAAAGTATAAAAATGATCTAGGTTGTAAGATGATTATCGTGGTGCCTGGGTGATACAGGACAAGTGGAAGGATTGGCGGCACAGTATGGGGAAAAGGGAAATCCAACAGCAAGGTTTAGAACTTGAAAAATGACAAGATGATTATATCTTTGTGGGAATGAGGAAATAGGGCAGTGGAAAGGTCTGAGGAAAGAATACTGGGAGCTCAGGATTCTCTACCTTTCGTGGGAGATCTTCCACTTAAAAAAATCTCTTTACGTAACCTGCCTCAAAAGTAGAATTTACAAAAGTACTCAGGATAGAATACAGCGTAGAAACCACAAAGACATTAAAGTTGAGAAAGTGTGCAGGTACTGGGTGCTCAGTATTTATATTCGTACTAGTGAGTACATGAAGGCCGACCTTGGAAATGGTTAATAGGAAGTTTAATTATTTTCATAACTGATGCTTATTGATTATTGAAGAATTCCCTTGGTGATTGTCTTATGTTTTAGAGTGTTGATATGAAAGACATCTCTTCATCCAGCTACACAGATGAAATCAATCAATTAGCAGTAGTTGGCTTATCATGTTGCACTACTTTATATGAAAGATGCTATCTATAAAGGCAATTGTAATGGGCAGTTTAATAAGGCAAACACTGTTAGAGAATACAATTTAACTGTGTTCATAGCAAACACAGTACCTTTTGCAATGCACTCATTTGTTTTATTAAAGCCAATTATACATTTGTTTTTGCTAATTTTTACTGTACTAAAGAAATGTGAAATAATAGTCAATTACTGTGAGCATGCAGATAAAAATAATGAATGTTATCACACAAAGACTTTATGTATAAAAGGCAAGGCAAGCACAAATATGGTATGTGGAAATTTGTCAGAAATTAATAACTTCTATTTTAAGCCTCTTCAGAACATTTGGGGAATGAGACCCTTTAAATTAACATAATTCCTACCTGGGTCCATGTTGATGACTGACATGATTCTGTCTGATTGGAATGCTGGTAAAAGCTACAGTGTTCTCTCGAAAAAGCTGGCTTTTTCCTTAAGAGCTCCTTTAACACAATAGACAAGCAAACTCTTGGTGCTTAGGTCTCTATATTTAGTTGCTTTGGAGTATTTGATGCTTTTATGAGTCATCAGGAAGGAACTCTGAACTTGCTTTCAAGTGATAATGGAGAATGATATATTTCAAACAAATTTTGTGTTAGAGAATGATAACTATACTGATAATACAGTTTTGATTATGTATTACTTAGAATGTTTTCAAACAGCAACTATTCATTTATGTATCATTTATAATATTTCAGGTTCAGGACTAGGTATATAAGATATATATGGTTCTGGCAGTTTATAGTCTCAAGGTCAAATGAAGCATTAAACAGGTTGCTCCAGCAACATGGGATATGTCCTGTGATAGAGGAATTAAGAGTACAACAAAAGCATTTATCTCTGAGGTCCTAACCTAATATGGGGATCAGGATTCCTGGAGGTAATAACACTTAAACGAAGACTTTCATTTAAGAAGTTAGGCAAAGGGGGCAGAGGAAAGAGCATGTATGTATGTAGGAGTCTTTGAAAAATGGAAGGAAGCCCAGATTGGCTGGAGCTTAGGGTGTTAAGAAAAGTGGCAGAGATGCGTCCAGGAGAAGGGCTGAGACCAGATTTGGATTGCCTTGTGAGTCAGAATAAAGAGTTTGTACTTTTTCCTAAATGCTGAAACACCACTAAAGATTTTAAGGAGATTCAGAACGTGATCCAATTTGATTTTATCCTTTTAACCACTCTAGCTGTACTGTGGAAAATGGGTAGGAAGGAAATAAGACTGGGGTACAGGGAGATGAGTGAATGAGAATGTTAAAATGGCATTCCAGGCAAGAAATTATGGGCCAGGGCAGGGGGGTAGAGACAAGTAGGTAGATTCAGGAAATGTTTATGAGTTAGGGTGGCCACTAGGTTGGTAGATAGGTGGTTTTGAATCTCAGGAGAGTGGACTGACCTGATATATGTTTGAGAGTTATTAGCACTTAGACATTTGGTAATTGATGTCATGGGAATCAGTGAAAGGCCTATAGCCATGGTCTTCAAATTGAGGTACCTGTACTTCTGGGAATATGTAAAGACTCCAGGGTTTATGTGGACACACAAATAATTTTAAAGAGATCCAACTACTAGGTTCTCAACTTTCATATGTTGTCTTTCTAAGATCAGTATTCCTGAGGATCCTCCTATGGTCAAGTAGATTCTTCTTCCCCACATCTCCTTTCACAGAGTTCTTTTCCCATTGACAAAAGAAGGACAGACCTGCAATTTATTCCTATTTGACATGGTGCCTCTGTGGGCCCCACACAAAAGCAATAACATTTATACAGAGAAAATGCATGACCCAAATGGGTAATATATGCTTTTGTAACTCGGGTACATTCTCTTGTTGTTGGTTGGTCTTCCTTCCTTCTTTCCTTCCTTCCTTCCTTCCTTCCTTCCTTCCTTCCTTCCTTCCTTCCTTCCTTCTCCTTCTCCTTCTCCTTCTCCTTCTCCTTCCTCTCCTTCTCCTTCTCCTTCTCCTTCCTCTCCTCCTCCTCCTCCTCCTCCTCCTCCTCCTCCTCCTCCTCCTCCTCCTCCTCCTCCTCCTCCTCCTCTTCTTCTTCTTCTTCTTCTTCTTCTTCTTCTTCTTCTTCTTCTTCTTCTTCTTCTTCTTCTTCTTCTTCTCCCCCTCCTTCCTCCTCCTCCTCCTTGTTTTTTGTATTCCATAAAATGAAAAGAATGCCCAATAGAACTGTCAGCTGATAAATGATTAAAAATATATGATGCTAGATCACTATTTGATTTTTAGCGTATAACTCAGAAGGAGTTAAATAATTAAGTGATGCTCCTATAATAAAACTCTTTCCATTTTTACCTACCTAGTACATAGGAAATGTTTAAGGCACAAAAAATGAAAAACAGGAGTAAACCTGATGCAGAACGTTGGTTCATTCTGGCAATATGTTATATTATCCATGGGCCCATAAACTAATCGAAAAAAGAAAGACCACCTTAATTAATTAATAGTTCCATCTAAATTCTGTTTTAAATAATTAATAAATATCTGTCAAATGTAAAATATGTTACATTGTGTTTATCAATTGGATGTAATGGTAATTTAATGAGAACTCAATCCAGAAGAAAAATGTTATCACTTAGAAACTTATGGTCCTAGGCGATAAAAAAAAAATCAAATTTATCAACGTATTTTTTTTTCAGAGATACAGTATAAGGTGATCAATAAAAGACTTCCAAGCATAAAATACATTACATTGGGTTGAAATTTTGTTAGAGAAATAGAACAGCATTATAAGTTCCAAGAGAAAAGGAATGATGTAATATTTTCTAATGTTAAAGAAGAGCTTATTCGTGTATTTTTTTTAACTAGATGTAGGTGGAAATGAAATCCCTATAGTGATTTCACACGTTTGAAACATTGGACATGTTTAAAAGAATGAAGTAATGGTTATATTTTAAAATGTTGTTGCAGAATTTACAAAATGGAGGGAATTATATCCTTTGCCAATGATATTCTATATGAAGTTATACGGTAATTTTTGGATGTCAACTTGAAAGTGTTAAAGGGGTGTTTCAAAATCATTCTAGTGGGCCTATGAGAACACAAGTTTGAGGACCACTGGTCTAGGGAGGGAAGTAGGCAGAAGCAAGAAAAGGGCATAATTTCAGTCCCCAGAAGCATCATTATTCAAGGATCCTTCTCCCTTCACCACTGTAAAAGAAAGGGAAGCAAGAAAAGTCTTGCTGGATGTAAGTTTGTAGGTTGGCTCTGTGGGACTGGAGATTAGACCATCAATAAGGGATAGGGAAGGATGGGGGAGGATGGCCAAAGAGAGTATAATGTTTGGATTATACTGTGGAGAGTGGCAAGATCAGCTGATGGTTGAGAAGCTGATCTCAAGGTTGGCTGACCATGATCATAGGGTGATACCAGTCTGTTTGGTATGTGATGTTCTTCAGGAACTTCTTGGCAGAAAATTCTTTTTATTTTTTTAAAGATGTTATTTATTTTTTTGAGAGAGAGTGAGCAAGAGACAGAGAGCATGAGCAGGGGGGAGGGGCAGAGGACTCCCCGCTGAACAGGGAGCCTGAGGCAGGACTCATGACTTGAGCCAAAGGCAGACACTTAACCGAATGAGCCCTCTAGACACCCATTGGCAGAAAATTCTTAAAGTCAATAGATAACTTGGCATTATGAAAAATACTACAAATTGCGTAATATTAAAGGACTGTGGGAGATAATCAGAGGCAGAAATGGTTAGTCATTTACATGAGGTTACCTTTGGCAGATAGAATCTCAGCTTCTTACTTTTTTCACTGAAGGTTTTATAAACTTACCTTGTACTTCTCTATAATATCTCTTACGGCAAGTTTGCTTATAAAGTGTGTCAGAAGTGAGAGGAGAAGTTAGAAAAAGGGTATAGGTATGCCCTTCTATGTGACCCCAAAACTTGTCTCAACCTAAATATCCAGACCCCCAAATGCACTTCCTGGCCAATGTCCTCTCTGCCCCTAGAATTTTACATTCCAGTTCTCAGCTGGAACGTGTCTGCCTCCTAATTCTACCTGTCCAAGTGCTTTGGGTCCATTAAAAGCCAGCCCCTCCCTGAATATTCCCAACTCTACTTGTACTGACCATCTCTGTCAGCAGAAGGAAAAGAATACAAACCATGAACTGCACATGTACATGAATTGCACATGTAATTCTTACATGTATTTTCACATGTATTCTTATTTTTCACCTAGTTACATTTACAAAACTAAAAAGAAACAGTTGAAATTCATTTTAATGTATTTTATTTAACCCAGTATATCCAAGATATATCACTTTAATGTGTGATCAATACAAAACTTATTAATGAGATAGTCTATATGTTTTTGATGTAAGTAGTCAAAGTCAGGTGCGAATTTTACATTTATAGCAAATCTCATCTCAGACTGGTCCCATTTCAAGTGCTAATAGCCATATGTAGCTAGTGGCTACCATGTCGGACAGTGAAAATTTATATGACAAATGCTAGATACGAGAACTAAAAATTCCATTTTAATTTGCTGATTACTTCAGGGTTTTTTGTTGTTGTTTGTTTGTTTTTAGCAGACCTTAAGATCCTTAAGGGCGAGGATGATATTTGAAACTTCTTTGATATTTTTAAGGTGAATATGCTCAATGCTATGGCTGGATATGAATGTGAATATACGATGGCTGAGTCAGTGCTCAGCCATGGTGAGACAAAATGATCCACTACATTTGTTGAATTATTTTGACTAATGAAACTTTTTTATTTTTATTTATTTATTTAATTAATTAATTTATTTTAATTTTAATTTTTTTTATTATATTATGTTAGTCACTATACAGTACATCCCTGGTTTCTGATGTAAAGTTCGATGATTCATTAGTTGACTAATGAAACTTTTTGTTAAACCATCTAGACGATACCAGTCTGTTGACTGGCCCTTTGGGAATCTGGTAGCTCTTTTTGAAACAACAAAGCTGTCAGAGTTTAAATAATTGACAAGTCTGCTAATAGCTTCTGCTTGTGTGATTAGACCATCATTTACATTTGTGAGCGTCCTGGGGGTGGGGCTGTGGTGTCTTTGCAGCTATATCCAGTCACAACAGCTTTTATTTTAAGTACGAACAATCTTTACCCACAAATTAATAGTTCTTTGGAAGGCATTGGATGCTCTTTAAAAGAAATTATGAGTTTAAATTTTCCCTGGAGTGCTTGTAGAGTTGGTTAATATTATCATACTTATATTTGACTTATCTGAGAACCTAGGTTGAAAATAAATCGGCTTAGCCGTTCCAACTGGTCCCTTAGAAACTTTTCACTTTTTATAGAGGGACGGAGAGGAGGGGGGTTGCTGAGATTCTGAAAAGGTCATTATCTCTTTCTGATAAGCCTTTATGTTGAGAGCGGTGGCCTTCAGGATAAACAAAGTGGAAAAAGGGCCCTTGAGAATCTTAATTTGTTCAAATTAAAATGAATGTAGGAAGATAATAAAGCTGTTTTAAAAAGCTGGTCTGAACTTTAGCACTGTATTATAACCATTCCTATGGGGAAATGACATCACCTTTAGTGCAGGGTCAATGAAAATGCAGTAATTATTCAGAGTTGCAGGATTTGTTTTCTCTAGTTTCCATCATTGTGAATGCAACGATATGAATTCAATAGTGCAAATTCTGGAACGGCAGCTTTATGGCATTAGAAAACCTCCAGGGTGTCCTGCGTAGGGAGGAGGGTTGACAGAGTGATTACTTTGTTTTAATGACTTTATGCTAAAATAAATTTATCATATCAAAATCAGTTTTGTAATAGAAATCCTTGTATCAGTTGCAGAATGGAGGTCTTTTGCATGAAAGGGGATTTTTTTCCCCTGTAATTATGACCACTATGTTAAAGCAATCAAGAAGGTGTGCTGATTTACTTCTAACTGATGCAATTGATTTCCTAAAAGCTTTACGGGGAATAGGCGATGCCATTGTGATGAATCAGAAATGCTTAATCCTATCACCATACAAAGCAAATTGAGTTGTTATGCATTCCATCTATTCTGGTATTAATCAAAGGGGGAAAAAACCAACTGTATTCTTCCTCTGGTTCTACGTAACTTACGAATGGGAAGAGGATTATGTAAGCTGGTTTTAAACTCTCACCAGAAGACATTGAATTGAAATTTGAAGCCTCTGGGGCTAATTATTGAGGTGCATTCTGCTAGGGACTGAAGTCTATGGGTGGCTCATAACGGAAGTCTGCCAAATATGATCTATTTTGTACATAGATAATGAACAGTTGTCAGTGCTCCCTCAAGGGGGATCTGGCTATATTGCATTTTGTTTTGAAGGTTGGTGTAACTGTGTTTGAAAATAAAATTGTTGTTGCTGCTAATTCCTATTAACTTTATATGTTACTCACTATCTGTGCTAGGAAGTCACAGCATGTACTGAATATTAATTTTAATCTCTTCCAGCAATAGTGAAATTTTACTTCATAACCCACTTAGATGAATGTGATCAGCTACAGTGGTGCTAATCATCTCGGATGATGGAAATCAGGCTTCCAGGGCTGATTTGGAATTAACATATGATGTCACAAACAGTGAGGTTATTCTTGGACTCCCTAGCGTTGGCCCCTCGGTTATCATGTCTAGTTTGCACCTTGCTACTTACACAGGATTCAGAGATTTGAGTCAGAGAAGAATGCAAGAGTATGGCATTGAGACTGCCACCTCAGGGTCTGCACTAGATGTAGCTCAGTCATTTTTCCATTTCAAGTCTTTCAACAGTTCAGGGTAGCTGAATTGTTCAGAATTTCCTCAGTCAGCTCTTGGTTTCCACTTTCTCATAGGTTCCGACTAATTTGGAGGGACCTTGCAGATGCCAAGGTGTGAAGGTCCACATGGGTGCTCTTTCTGGTCCCTCACGTGTTGGTCCCCACAGCTTGCTGCAGACCTTCCTTGTTCTGAGGATACGGTCTGCAGGATCCCCCACAGAGCTGCTTCCTCACCCGTCTGGTACTCCTGGGCTTGTGGAGGGTGCCTACACCCCCTCAAACTGCAGCGGCCTCTTGGTAACTTGGGGCAACAGCATATTCTTCTTCTTCTTGCCCGTGCTCCAACCTTGGCCTTTTATTTTTTAATTTTTAATTCATTTTTTTTATTATGTTCGTCGCCATACAGAACCTCATTAGTTTTTGATGTAGGGTTCCATGATTCATTGTTTGCGTATAACACCCAGTGCACCATGCAGTACGTGCCCTCCTTAATACCCATCACTGGGCTGACCCATCCCCCCCCCCAAACCCTCAGATTGTTTCCCAGAGTCCATAGTCTGTCATGATTTGTCTCCCCTCTGATTCCCCCCCTTCATTTTTCCCTTCCTTCAACTAATATCCTCCATGCTATTCCTTATGTTCCACAAATAAGTGAAACTATGTGATAATTGACTTTCTCTGCTTGTCTTATTTCATTTAGCATAATCTCCAGTTCCATCCATGTTGATGGAAATGTTGGGTAATCATCCTTTCTGATGGCTGAGTAATAATCCATTGTATATATGGACCACGTCTTCTTTATCCATTCGTCTGTTAAAGGGCATCTCGGCTCCTTCCACTGTTTGGCTGTTGTGGATATTGCTGCTATGAGCATTGGGGTGCACAAGGCCCTTCTCATCCTTGGCCATTTAGTTGCAAATGTCAAGAATTTGCCTCTTTGGTTCTTCTCTGAGCTAGAAACTCCCAAATGCCTACCTGTCTCCTAGATTGCAGTGACCTGGGAGTGAGGGAGTATTCTGGTCGAATAGGAAATACAGAGGGGAAAAATGAGTTAATACATTAAATCAGTTGATATGTTAAAAGCATTATTCTCTATAAGAACAGACAAATTGGGTAGAGTTTTGGAAATATCAAAAAAGAGTAGGCATGGTCAGTTTGAGTAAAAGAAATCTGTCTAAAGTACTAATTTTATCTGTATTTTGTACTAAATATATATGTACTGGCTATATATATATATATATATATATATAATGAGCTCATTGTCTATGTAAAATGTGTTACATATAACTAATTTGTAATTAAAATACAGGATAGTTATGTATACATACACCATACAATAGTGCATACATATACGAATGGCTCTTTTGTTTGGCTTGTGCTCACCAGTAAGGTACTTACTGTTCAAGCAGTTGCCATACCTTAAAGACCGGTAATCTAGTCCAGTAATTAATTTTAATCATGAAGGAACAGAGACCCATAACCTGCATGACATCACACAGCAAATATAGTCAACCAGAATGTGAAACCAGGTCCTCTGACTTGCTCGGATATCTTTGCTCGTTTCTTCCCTCTGTGCCTGAGAATGATATTATTTTGCAATTGAAGAAAATTAGGTTAGCTATCTGGATGAACTTTTTGAGGGTAATAGGTTGAAACATTGAAATACATTATCAAGGAGGTGTGCAGTGGTTATTTTAAAAAACGGTTAGGCAGCTACGTTTTTGCTCTGGCCTGGGGGCAGTCCTGTGGAATCGGGAAAGATACAGCTTATTGAAGTTGATTTTTAGATTCCATGATTTTAAGGCAGATACTTCAAAAAAGGTTTACAAATATAGACTTGATTGAAATATTTACCTCAGAATCTGCTCCTGTGGCTTCTCTGAATTTACTGTTATTTCCTGTGTGTGCGTGTGTGTGCGTGTGTGTGCGTGTGTAGGAACCATCAGTTTGCTCTTTCCAGCAAATGTAAGGATTTTTCAAGATGTTTAAAAACAGAAGAGTGAAATTGTCTTCAGATCCCTAGAGAAGATTGGACTGCATAGAACTTTACCTTCTTCCTTGCAATGGAATGGATTTCTATTGGGAGAGGATTTATAACTTTATGGGCCGGATAGTGTAAACGATGTGACAGGTTTCAAAAATAATTTCGCAGTGGGACTATTTCTTGGGAATGGTAATTGATTTTGCTTAGTGTCTGCTAAAAACAAACCTGGAAGACTGTTGCATTAAAAAAAAAAGAAAAAGTTCAAGCAAAGTATTCACGTTTTTGTGAGGATGTGTGGAGATTTAGACAGATTTTGGGGAGATTATATTGTATTTCATTTCTCCCTGATGAAGAGAGCTACAGTTTGGAAAGCCAATCAGACATTTCCTTTTCCTATGGTCATATTTAAAATCTTAGCTTTCGGGGCGCCTGGGTGGCGCAGTCGTTAAGCGTCTGCCTTCGGCCCAGGGCGTGATCCTGGCGTTCTGGGATCGAGCCCCACATCAGGCTCCTCCGCTGGGAGCCTGCTTCTTCCTCTCCCACTCCCCCTGCTTGTGTTCCCTCTCTCACTGGCTGTCTCTCACTCTGCTAAATAAATAAATAAAATCTTTTTTAAAAAAAATCTTAGCTTTCAAGAAAAATCTTGCAGAACAACTTTTCTTTCCCATACTGTACCCCAATATATACTCCAGTCCTTGGGTCTTTTCCTTTTGGTGGCAATGTGTCTATTTAAACAGAATTTTTTGCTAGGGGAAACACCTGTTTGAATGCAGCCTCTCCTTCCCTCCCTCACTCCCATCTTTTCTCTCTCCTTGCCCTTCTACTTTGTAGTGAATGACTTTGAGCTGCCAAAATCAAGTAACATGAAAACATAGCAGAGCCCATTTCCCCCTAGCTTTATTTAGATATAATTGACATATAACGTTGTGTAAGTTTAAGGTGAACAACATGATGGTTTGATGCAATATACACTGCAACGCGATTATTGACAGGTTAGTTAACACAGCCATCACTGCACATAATTACTTTGTGTGTGCGTGCGTGTGTGGTGAGAACGTTTAAGATCTGCTCTCTTAGCAACTTCCGAGTATGTACTGCAGTATTGTTAACTCTGGTTGTCATGCTGTACACGAGATCCCCAGGACTTACTCATCTTATTACTTGCTAGTCTATACCCTTTGACCAACATCTTCCCATTCTCCACCCTCCAGCCCTGCGACCACCATTCTACTCTCTGTTTCTATGAATCTGGCTTTTCTGATTGTACATATAAGTGAGACCATACAGTTTTTGTCTTTCTCTGTCTGACTTACTGCACTTAGCATAAAGCTCTCAAGTTCATCCATGTTGTTGCAAAGGGCAAGATTTCCTTTCTTTTTTATGGTGGAATAATATTCCATTTTGTGTGTGTGTTTGTGTGTGTGTGACATTTTCTTTATCCATTCATCTGTAACAAAGGCTATTTTTAATATGGTTGAATGTGAGAATCTGAAGTACATACTTTTATTGAATTTGAGAATCTCAAGTACATACTGCAGACTGCGGTTTCATATATTAGTATAATCAGCTAATCCGAGGGCACTTTTAATTTTATGTAATCTCTTAAAGTTATAATAATAGGGTTAGTTGTGTTTCCAATATACCTTCCAGCTGGGTTCTCACTCTGTGTCAGTTCTGTAACATTAATGCCTTAGAGACAGAAACTAAAATTTGGATTTAATTTAGAATTAATGTAATGTGGGAATATATTAATATAATAAGATAATGTGAGAATAATTCCCTATAGTCTGTTTTTCTTTTAAAATATACAGATATATATAAACACTCATTATTCAAATATTTTTCATAAGGATTTATAGGCACGTTTACCCAAAAGTCACTGGGTAAATCAGTATCTCACCATAATCAATATGCATATGTGTATAACAAAAAGGCTTGTTGTTCTTGAAATCAGGCAAGAGGATATGGAGCGAGTGGGATGCAGCCTTCAGCCTGTGCTCAGGTTGTTTGAACGTGGTAATATCATCGCTGATGATCTTCCTCATGCTTTGCCCTGAGCATTTGGCCCTTCCTGCGTCTCGGTTCCTTTCTGCCGGGATCTGGGAGCACTTCCAATCCAGGCCTAGTTTACATGGGATCTTTAGTATCTCTAACATGTTATGGCATTGTTTACTTACAATATGTATATGTTCCTCACACATGTAAAAGGAAAATATAATTCCCATTTGATACCGTAAAGAAGGATTCCATGTGTACTGTGTGCAAACATGCTCTCAATATGCTTCATTAGGTGTTAAAGAATAAGGTAATTGGTGTTTCAGATGATTTAATTTATATCATTCAGAAATCCTGGGTGGATTTGGATTGCTATATAGATGATTTATAAGTGTTTTATTGATATTTGGGGAAACTGGATGGGTGGATGCATTGGGAACCTATTAATTTTCCCCATTCAAATAATAGAGTGATAGGGTCCCACCACCTGAACATTGCTGCTTAATGTGCTTTCAGAAAAAGATAGAATTCAGATGAGGGGTGCCTATCTTTCTTCTCTAAGCACACGCATGCACATGTAATTTCTGTAGGAGCTGGTACTAGTGAAGTGATCTTGAAAACTGCTGCATGACTAATTCTTGTATTTTCCATCTAGTGTAAACAATGTGGCTACCTGTTCTATTAGCCAATATTCCTATGACTTTTTGTGCATTTCTTGACAGTTTTCTAGATTGCTGGCTCTGAGTCTTCTGAAGGGTCTTTGTCCTCTGGTCTTCTCTTTCCTCCCTCCCCCGAAGGCCATTTTTGTTCTCCTTCCTCTGCTAAACTCTTCATCTCAAACCCTGTTCTGTCTCTCATCCCCCTCTCCCTCATTTTCAACTAGCTGCTCATCTACATTTGTGTCCCAATGCCACTTCCAATGTCACAGAGCAGGGAGGGGCCCATCTTGGGAGGCAGTGGGCTTTGCTTAGGAAAATGCCCTGTAAGCCAGTCAATGTTACAGATTGGGACCCTGAGAAAAAAGGGTGACAGAAAACAAGGTGAGAAATGGTAGCTGAATGGCCCTGGATACATGATGACTAGAGATTTGTGGTTAGAAGGGAAGGCAGGGGCAGGGGGAGGAGTGGGAGGAGGGAGGAAGGAGAAGAAAGGGAGATAGTGGCCAGAGAACTTACAGAGAAGTGGAAACAGAGTTGGCAGAAAGGGCCAACGGACTTTATAAGGACAGGTTGGCTTGATAATCAAATTTAGGTTGTTGGTATTTTTTGAAATATAAATGTCTTCATCTCTCCAGGACAATCTGCTGCATTCACAACAGCTTCTATGGGTGAATTTTTCCATGTTAAAATCTAGAGACAATTAGAATAGAGCAGCATAATTCATAACAGCCCAAAGGCGGAAGTAATCCAGATGTGCATCAACAGATGAATGGATAAGCAGAATAGAGTGTATCCTACAGTGGAATATTATTCAGCCTTATAAAGGGATGAAATTCTTGTATCTGTTACCTAATGCATCTTGAGGACATTATACTAAGTGAAAGCAGCCAGACACAAAGGGAAAAATATTGTATGGTTCAATTTATATGAGGTACCTAAAGTAGTGAAATCCATAGAGACATAATGTAGATTAGAGGTTACCAGGAGGTGGAAGGAGGGTGAAATGTGGAGTTATTGTTTACGGAGTTCAGTTTGGGATAATGGAAATGTTCTGGGTGTGGATGGTGGGGATGGTTGTACAGCAATGTCAGTGTTCTTAAGGCCGTTGAACTATACACTAAAGAATGGTTAAAATGGTAAATTTTTATGTCATGAGTATTTTACCACAATAAGTTTCTTTTTTGAAAAATGTGGAGATAGGGGTGCCTTGGTGGCTCAGTCGGTTAAGGGTCTGCCTTCTGCTCAGGTCATGATCTCAGTGGGGAGTCTGCTTCTCTCCCTCCCTCTGCTGCTCCCCCTCCCACCTTGTGCTCTCTCCCTTGCATGCTGTCTCTTTCAAATAAATAAATAAAATCTTTAAAAAATGTGAAGATTGAGGCTGTGTGCCATTTTTGTAGTTTGTGCGGAATGGAAGATGATCTAGAAACTGAATCGCTTCAGCAGAGGTTGGGTTATAGAACCAGAGAGAGAGAAAAAAACCCCATAAAACCCCTGTAGTGGGTTGAATGGTGGCTCCCTAAAAGATGTGTCTATGTCCTAACCTCTAGAACCCGTGAATAGGACCTTATTTGAAAAAAGGGTCTTTGCAGATGTGATTAAGTTTGGGATCTCAAGATGAGATCACCTTCGATTACCCAGTGGGCCCCCAATCCAATGACAGTTGTCTTTAAAAGAAACAGAGGAGGAGAAGAAACAGAACAACAGGAGAAGACCGTGTAAAGATGTAGGCTGAGATTGGAGTGATGCCAGGCAGTGCCTGGAGCCAGCAGAAGCTGGAAGAGGCAAGCAAGAATCCTTCTCTAGAAACTTGAGAGGTACGTAGCCCTGCCAACACCTTGCTTCTGAAACTTCCAGCCTCCAGAACTGTGAGAGAATAAATTTATGTGTTTTAAGCCACCAAGTTTCTGGTAATTTGTTATGGAGCTCTAGGAAACTAATACAACCTCCATCTCCTCCATGCTCTGAAAAATCTGACTAGACACTGGCAGTTCTAAGAGCTCCCACTGCAGAGAAGGTTGACTTGTGGCTGATTCCTCAGCATCCTGAAGGCATCTCTACTGACTTCTAGGTTATAGAAAAATAGAACCACCCTTATTATGTCTAATTCATGTTCACAAAACCCCAAAGAAGGTAGCATCATCATGTGTGTTTTTAGATGGGGAAACTGAGGCTCCCCCCCCACCACTCAGTGTTTGTCATAGTGTGTATGATCTGTGGACCGTGTGCATGAGGACCACTGTGGTGTTTTGCTGGAATGCAGTTTCCTGGGCCCTAAGACCTAGTGAATCAGAAACTCTAGGCATATTCTCCCGGAATCTGCATTTTGTGTGATCATCTTTCTGTAATACTCATGCGTATTAGATTTTGAGAACCACTGCTCTAAGTAGTGATTTGCTTGATGTGTAATGGCTGGTAAAAGGTGCAGTGAAGTTTGAATCCAGCTCTTGTTGTTTAGACAGCATTTGTCCTTTCCAACAGCAAGAAGCCAACTTTTCTTTTTTTTTTTTTAATCTTTTTAAAGATTTTACTTGTTCATTAGAGAGAGAGAGTGAGCATGAGTCGGGGGGAGGAGCAGAGGTAGAGGAAGAGAGAGAGGGAGAGAAGCAGACTGACTCCCCATTGAGTGGGGAGCCCGAGGAGGGGCTCGATCCCAGGATCCTGAGATCATGACCTGAGCAGAAGGCAGACGCTTAACCGACTGAGCTATCCAGGTGCCCCTCATTCTTCTTTTCATTCTAAATTCCTTTAAGGATTCAGTGGCACCAGTGAATAAATTATTTTCTTTCTAAGTATTCAGTAGCTAATATTTATCTACTCTTTTGGTTCCACATCAAAATGATGATAGTACAGCTAATTGCATGTGTCCATTTCCCTGCGATCATGAACTGTTGCATGATGGGGCCACGTTCAATTTATTCTTGTATCTCTGGTCTCTAGGGCAGGCCCTTACATAAAGGAGGCATTGCATGCTGAAAAAGCCTAACCATTCTTTCCTGTTTTCATTACAAAAGAAATATGTGCTTATTATTAAAATTTCAAACTTTGCCCAAGTGTAGAAAATGCAAAGAGTGAGTGTTGCCCTTAATTCCAACATTTGGAATGTATCCTTTCATTCTGTGGGTGTATACAGATTGTTATAAATATGGTTTTTCCACAAAAGGGCATATTGCTCTGTAATATACTTTTTCTTTTTAACAAACACATCATGGACAGTTCCTCTTGCTTAGTGCCTCATGATCTAAACCTTATTATTTCCAAGAAGCATGGCTATTTAAAAGGACAATTTGTGTTAATCTTCATACTTCCTGTCAGAAGAGCTCAACTGGGATCAGCTGAAGAAAGTGATGTCATTTTAGGCCTGTAAGGTATAAAGATGTCGAAAAGCTCAAAGGGGTGAACTCCAGAGAAAAGCTTAGAAACTGTCTAGCTCGGAGGAACCAAAGAAAGGAGACTTTTTGCCTCAAAGGAAAAGAATTTGCTTTAGAGGAAGGAACTTCAAGTTGTTCCAGAAAAGAGAAGGCTGTATGTTCTGAAACCCCCCCAAAAAAGCTGACGCGGTTGATTCCTGACCTTGTAGCTTTCTCCATGGCAGTGAATAGAAAGCCAACATTCAGCGAGAATTATAAGTGGATTTCAGCTGCTTCAAAACCAATTGCAAAGAGTGAATCAAAGTAAAAATGGCGCAAGTTGGGTTGGAAAAGACATTCTGTTTTTCTTACTTTCGGAAGTATTCTTAACTTTTGGACTCTTCTTAAGATTTGTTCAACAAGCAATTAATATCTGCCCCGTCGCCAGAACAAGGCAAGGCATGAAGACTCAGAGAAGGCAGTCTCCACCCACAGGGACTTAAATTAGGCCTGTGGGACCTCCCCCAGCACAGGCTTACTGTGAGAGCGAACAGTTTTCACACTATCCTATTTTCCGCAGAATGTCTTCCCGAAAACAAGGGTGGAAATCAGGTACAACAGCTGAGTAACACAGACTGGCTGGTTAATAGCATGGACTTGAGGAGAAACAGCCCCATGGAAGGGAAAATGTTACAAAATCCCTAACGAGGGGCGCCTGGGTGGCGCAGTCGTTAAGCGTCTGCCTTCAGCTCAGGGCGTGATCCCAGGGTCTTGGGATCGAGCCCCACATTGGGTTCCGCTGGGAGCCTGCTTCTTCCTCTCCCACTTCCCCTGCTTGTGTTCCCTCTCTCGCTGGCTGTCTCTATCTCTGTCAAATAAATAAATAAAATCTTTAAAATAAAATAAAATAAAATCCCTAATGATGGCAACAAGCATGATGTATGGGCCCTAGGTTTTTCTTTGTAAAGTCTACAGTGTCTGTCAGTTGAACTAAAAGCCATGTTAAGCCTTAAATACATGTAATGTGAATTTATTTTAAAACCAATTTCCTCTCTCGGGTTTTAGGTTTCTCAGCTTAACTTGGCGTGACCTGAGGAGTTGGAAGAAAAGTATTTCAACAGTAGGGTGGGCTTTCGGGTGGTAATATTTCAGGGGACTCGGCAGGCAGGTTTGATGCTGACTTTCATGGGACTTGCCAACTTCCATACAAAATTTGTTCAGAGGAGTTGTCTAGCCTTTGTCTTTCTTCCCTTGGTAAGAAATCTGCAGAAAACTTCATCCACATCAACAGCCCTAACGATTTCTGAGTCTCTCTTTGCATCTGAATCACTTAAATCCTTTTCTGATATTGATTCTTAATCCACACGTTTATGAATCTCTCCATTTTCTCTACCCCCACTTCAATTATAGACACAGGGTTTTGACCCCAGTCCATCATTTCATGTATGTCACTGAAGAATTTCTATTTCCTTCACAAATAAACTCACCATCGACCAGCTCATGTCCCATGAGCTTTTGATGTCTTGCTTTTGGTATTCTTGACGATAATTCACATTTCCTAAATTGTATTACTACTGATATTAACATTTTCATTTTTTCTGTCTTCCACTGCATTGTATAAAAACAGCAAAGAAAAGGCAATTAAATATTCAAATATTTACACAAATGCTGGTGTGCGGACAACGTCGAGCCCTCAGGTCATACTTTTGCCTGGGTTTTATCAGCTAAGATAGGCACACAGAATTGATCCTAGAGAGGGAAGGGAGTTTCATTATATAATAAATGCAAGTAAAGGTTGTGTGAACCTCCAAGAATCTTGTCATGTGTATATTAAAACGTTCCATCATCACAAAAGCGTGATAGGGATCGGAGCTAAAAATTCCATGTTATTTCAACAGTGTCCAGATTATTAATTTACTTTCTCAATTCCACAGTGACCTCCGAGCCGGTTTTTCTTTTTCTGAAAAGAGGGTCCTGATGCTTATCTCACAGCGTTCCTGTGGTTACTGTGAGGATTAACTAGCTGCATAGTGGGAGCCAGCATGTAACTCTGGTCTCTTCTCACCCAGTGGATGGCGCTCACCTGGAGGACAGGGCCCATGTCTCGTCTCGCAGCCTTTATGGGGCTTTGTATAGGTTGTTACATAGGGATGAAGCATTTTAAAAAATGTTAATCTTTCTCTGGGATGGGGAAGGCGATTTAGCACTTGGGTTTTAGATGAAGAGTTGCGAAACAGATGTGGCAAGTTTGGACACTTTCAGAGAAGGCTTACATCCTCATCTGCAGAGCTCATTCTTGCCTGGATGTATTAAGAGTTACCAGCAGCCCTTGGTTGTCCGTGGTGAGGGTTACAGCGTATGTCATCATCCAGATTGGTATGCCTTTGAGAGCAAAAGAGCGTGCTCTGTATATTTGCATTTGGATCACAGTTGAAATCTGGAATTCTCCCGGGCAAACAGAGATAGATGGTCACCCTACTCAGGGTTGATGTTCTTCATTTGGGATCTGATTTAATTTAAGGTGGAGCATTTTTTTTTCAAGATTTTGTTTATTTATTTGACAGAAAAAGAGGCAGCCAGTGAGAGAAGGAACACAAGCAGGGGGAGTGGGAGAGGAAGAAGCAGGCTCCCAGCAGAGGAGCCTGATGTGGGACTCGATTCCAGGACTCTGGGATCATGCCCTGGGCTGAAGGCAGACGCTTAATGACTGAGCCACCCAGGCGCCCCTAAGGTGGAGCATTTCCCAGAAAGGCTTCCTGTTTCTGTTGAATTAATGTCATAGCCGTATTCTAAGCATGAGTGGACTTCTTCCTAAGGATGGCCTTTGTCACAAGTGTTAGGGATCCTTCTGGAGACAGGAGTTGAGCACTGCTTGACTGTCCTTAATTGAGCAATGGGACTGGGACCTTGAGATTAGTGGCTTTATCAGGAATCGTAGGATTCCCCTCTCTTAATCCTGATACCTCTGGCCCCAGAAGAACCCTTCCCATCTACCTACTGTGTGTCCACTGGAGGTTTTAATTAGTCTTGCAATAGCACTTGGGATATAAAGCTGTGTGATTCAAAGTCAATGATTATTCACATACTACTTGCAGTTTTCTAATGACCCATGCTGACATTCCTTTCCAGGATTGCTGTATTTATCTGAGAGATAGACTAGCCTGGGACTTAGAATCAAGGCTCTAGCTGCCAGCTGGCCTGGATTTGAACCCTTGCTTTACTCACGTCAATTTTGTGATCTTTGACAAGTTATTTAATTTTTTCCCCTTCAACTTCATTAGTGATATGATAGTAATAATACCTACCTCCTAGCAATGTTGCAAGGATTAAATGAATTAATACTTGTAAAATGGTTATCACAGTGTGGGATGCTTAGCAAGAACTATACAAATGTAAGTAAAAAACATAAGTAAAACTTCTACATATAATCGGGTGCTGGTGATATTAAGTTTGAAACGTTCACCAGCATAAATATGGGACTAAGGAAAGAACAAAAGAAAAAGTGAAGGCTACAGAGAGCACTGGGATGTTAGAAGAGTAAGAAATACATTCCTTAGAGATTTAAAGATGGAAATCTCTGTGTTACCAGAACTAGTATTTTATTGGGTATCATGAACCCGAGAGACAAACATGATTTTACCTTTGCTTTCTTCTTTGAGCATTGTTGAGTTTTTCTGGGGTGGCACTACAATCATTTTAGTCCTTGTTAATATTATCATCACTATTATCAATATTTTGACCATTGTTTAAAATATTAAATTCCATTTGAATTTGGCAGTTCACTGTTTTATTTAAAATAGTGGTCCAGCCTTAGGACTTAGAGGTTCTGAAATGATAGTTTCTTATTGAGGTCTGGATGAGACCTCAGTGGATTTGCGTATGTCTACTGTTGGGTTTTCTGAGTGAAACAGGAAGATGGAAACATTCATAGAGCTGATGCCCAGCAGCTGGCAATGACTGCTTCTATATCCTGAATAGAGTGGTCTGAGAATCACTGCTTCTGAATGATGTGAACAAGGTCATCCTATTATCCAGGTCCCAGTTCTCATGTCAGAAGTTTAAAAAAAAAATTAACAAAGAAACCAAGAAGTTTAAACATTAGAAAAATACAAAGACACAGAAGAAAAGGGTTTGGAATTTGATAGACTTTTATCCAAATTCTGACTCTGGGATCATTTGTATGACCCTCAAGAATTTGTTAAGCTCTCAGATCCTAACTGTGAAATGGGATTAATACTCCCTCATATAGTCAGAGTAAGGATTAAATAAGATCATATATGTCAAAGCAGCTTTTCTTAGTGGCACTCAGTATAGGCAATTTCCTTCTTTCTACCATTTATTTGACTGTTTCTTGGTCTTAGAGATCATGCCTTTATATTAGTATATCCCCAGCACCCAACACAGTGTCTGACATATAGTAGAGATTGAATGGATATTTACTCAATATTGAATGAATGATCTAATTAAATCCATTCATTCATCAACCAGTAATTAGGAACCAGTCTATGTCAGTTACTATGCTAAGAATTTGAGAAACAGAGATGAACATGGCACAGTTCCCTCCCCATAGGGGCTTATGGATGGGAAGGAGAGAATATACCTTATAATGAGTGCATCGTAAAGCCTGTACAAGGCACTATGGGTGCACAATTGAGGAAGTGCCTTACTCTAATTGGGGAAGTCTGGGAAGGCTTCACAGAAGAAGCGATTTTAAGCTAAATCTACTCAGCAGATGTGGTGAGGGGAACTGCACTTTTCATAGGAGGAATTACCTGTGCAAGCCCTCAGGGGGAGTGATCTGTGAACCCTGAGTGTTTTCACATATCAGGAGAGCTGTGAGACCGCGCGCGCGAGTGTGTGTGTGATTGTGGGGCTGGTGAAGGAGGGGCTTGGTGGAATCTGGGGGGAAAAGCTAGGCAGGGGTGCGAATCATGACTGGTCTTGTAAGATTTGTTGAGGCACTTGAACTTTATCCTAAAAGTGATGGAGAACCTTCCAAGGATTTCAAGCAAGGATGGACAGGACTGATTTAGACAGGGCCCTCTGGCTGCCACATGGAGGGGCAAGGAGGTGACTGTTGTGGTGTTCCAAGTGAGATAGAGGAGGACATGGGAGCACACTGTGGTTCTGGGAAGTCCAGTGGGATGGATTCAAAAGGATTTTGGGACCAATTAGATGTAAAATCTAGAGAAATCCAATACTGCTTTGAGTTGTATCAGTAGAGATTCTTCTGTATTTTAAGAGCCATAGAAAATAGTTTGTATTTTGGGGCGCCTGGGTGGCACAGCGGTTAAGCATCTGCCTTCGGCTCAGGGCGTGATCTTGGCGTTATGGGATCGAGCCCCACATCAGGCTCCTCCACTGGGAGCCTGCTTCTTCCTCTCCCACTCTCCCTGCTTGTGTTCCCTCTCTCGCTGGCTGTCTCTATCTCTGTCGAATAAATAAATAAAATCTTTAAAAAAAAAAAAAAAGAAAAAAAAAAGAAAATAGTTTGTATTTTCATTACATTTTCTGGCTTAACTATTCAGATAGTAACATCTGAAAGCCACCACTTTCGTCTGTCATCCTTTTAATTTTTCTTTGGTTCTTTCTAGCTCATGTCCTTATGTACATTTAGCTTTGAGCATTCAATTTTGGATTTTTCCATTGGTCTTCTCCCTTTTCTACCTGCAGTTGATTAATTGGGGGAAAAAGTAACCACTGATTAGCATCTCTGTCAGAGAGGAGCCATAAAGAGCAGAAGTAAAATTTTGTTTCTTGTTTATTAGTTCCAATTAAATTTATATCACAACATGAAGTTTAAACCGATGACTATATCAAACCATGATTTGATTGCACAGCAGTATTTTCCATAAAATTATTTTCTTGGTTGTGCCCTCACTTGGTGGTGAGTTCCCATCTGAGTTCTGTAGATACACAAAATGAGTTAAGAATCAGAGTCTTTCATGTGTTGTATCTTTGTTACTACCACCAAAAACAAAGCAAAATGTTCAGTACTACCACTGTATGTGAATATTCTTTGATGCCCTTGCTTAAATCATTTGGTTGTTACTTTGCTAGGTTCCAAGCTCGAATGGCCTTTTAAATATTTTCTTTCCATTGAGCAAATTTTCTTTATAGTGTAGCCTGTTTGCCTTTTATTTTAATCCCCTTTACAATGGCTGACTTCCTGGGCTTTGGAGTAAAAGCCAAATGGGATTTATTTATAAGAACAGAAATTCATATATTTGGGGATTTTTTTGAAGATTATTCAATTTAACAAATTCGTTACTTTCAAAATGTCTTTGAGTTGCACCCTAAAAATTTTATATTTAGTTTCACATAAATTCATTAGCAAAAACCAATAGGCTTAATAAAATAGAACAGGAATTGATTCTTTGTTTAGTAGTTGGAAAGCTAGTATTTGCACTTTAAAGTGGTCTAGTTTTGCAGGTATAGATTGGTACGTACGGTAGGCTTCCAATTTTTGAGCTGTAATCAGTTATAGTAAAGCACCAATTGAAAAGGGATATGGAGCTGTGAACGAAAGAAGAAAATTGGCTGTATGCTGCTGTTTTTAAAGTGTTAGCAAATATCCTTGATGATCGTTTTTTTTCAGTATTAAATGTCTATGAATACAAGAAAACATAGGGAGGTGAGGAGGCAGCATGGTGAAATGGAAAAGGCACAGGGAACAGCTTTTTTTTCTTCAGCTCGGGCAGCTGGATGGGTTTGCATGAGTCACTCGACCTGCTTAGGTCTTTACCTTTCTTTATCTACAAAGTTGGGAGATTGAAACATTTGAACTTTGGTGTCTTTAAAATGTTATTCTTCAAAGCTTGGGAAGTTGTGTGAAGATAGAAATATGTGGAGGCTGTGGATCTATAGGGAAATTGGTCCCTGATTTTTTTTTTTTTTGACATTGAAATATCAAAATAAAGGAATTTTGTGGTCCCAGGTTAATCCTCTTCAGCCAGGTCTGGTGAATGTGTTAGGAATTTACAGAAGGTACTACGCGGGTCACCTGAACTAAGTTTCTCATAAAGGAAACTGATAGGAGAGTCAGCTGTGTTTATAAAGATACAATGAGACCCAGAATTATTTTAAACATGGGAAGATTTAACCCTTGTGGTGTTTACCTGGAATGAATGAAGGTTGTCAAAATGGTGAATGGAAACTGTCATTCAGGAATTAAATTTTTTTTTTTTTTAAGAGAGGGAGAGAGAGACAGTGGAGGAGGAGCAGAGGGAAAGAGAGAATCTGAAGCAGGCTCCACACCTAGCATGGAGCCCAACAAAGGGTTTGATCCCACAACCCTGAGATCATGACCTGAGCTGAAATCAAGAGTCAGACGCTTAACCCACTGAGCCACCCAGGTGCCCCAGGAATGTTTGAGAAGTTAGATGGCAACATCACAATGAGGTACCTTTGTTCCCAGGACGCTGAGAAAGACCATGTAACTACATATTTGGCTCTGCTGAAATGAAGATAGAGATAAAAGAGATAGTTATTAGTAGGTGAAAAATATGAAGAAAAATAAGATGAAAGAAATGAACATCTTCTATTAAAAAAAAAACCCAAACAAACTGTTAGGGCAGAGGGACCTTTTGTCCTAGTGGGGACTTTTTGGCTGAATAGTCACAGGTGATTAAGGGCCTGGATAAGTCTGAAACCCATGAAGAGCCTAGGTGGATATTTCTGGCCCCATTACTTAATGTGTCTGAAGATAGCATGTGCTTTTTTTGGGGAAAATCAAGGAATTTATGATCAAACCTTGATTGTAATTGTTCCTTTACACAGTAAATTATTTGATTCTCAACCAGATTTAATGAAATGAAAAACCAGGCAGCAAAGAATACAAGAGTAAGATTCTCTAAGAACAGTCTTTGTGAACAGCATAGTTATGTATCCATCTACCTATTCTAGGTTTATCATGGCAGAAATTTATCTTTATCCAACCCACTGGGCTCATCTATCATGCACCTACCAGACAGCTGGGAGGGTTCCTTTCTCTTCCACTTTCAAGAGAGGATACCATTTTGTTTTTTTCGTATTATGTACAATGTACTTTAATTATTTATTTTTATTTAAGTATAATTACCATACAGTGTTATATTAGTTTTAGGTGTACAATATAATGATTCAACAATTATTTTTAAAAATTATTTTTATCTTTATTTGTTTTTAGAGAGAGAGACAGTTAAGGGTGGTGTGGTGTGAGGGGCATAGGAAGAGGGAGAGAATCTTAAGCAGACTCCTTGCTGATGAAATCAAGAGTTGGTTGTTTAACCTACTGAGCTACTCAGGCATCCCCATGATTCAACAATTCTATACATTTCTTGGTACTCATCAAGATAAGTGTACTTTTAATCCCTTTAATCTATTTCACCCATCCCCCTTCCCACTTCCCTTCTGGCAACCACTAGTTTGTTCTCTGTATTTAAGAGTCCTTATTTTTTTGTTTGTCTCTTTTTTCCCTTCGTTTGTTTGTTTGGTTTCTTCAGTTATACATATGAGTGAAATGATAAGGTATTTATCCTTATCTGACTGACTTATTTCACTTAGCATAAGACCCTCTAGGTCCATCCATGTTGTTGCAAATGGCAAGATCTCATTCTTTTTTTATGGCTGAGTAATATTTCATTATATATATATATATATATATATGTATATATATATATATATATACATATATATATATATATACATATATATATATGTATACACACACACACACACACACACACACACACATACCCACATACCACATCTTCTTTATCCATTCATCTATCAATGGATGCTTGAGTTGCTTCCATATCTTGGCTTTTGTAAATAATGCTGCAATAAACATAGGGTATGCAGGGTAACATTGCATAGGATATATGCAAAAACATGCATATATCTTTTCAAATTAGTGTTTTTCATTTTCTTTGGGATTACTGGATCATATGGTAATTCTATTTTTAATTTTTTGAATAACCTCCATACTGTTTTCCAAGGTGGCTGTACCAATTTGCATTCCCACCAACAGTGCACAAGGGTTCCTTTTTTTCTGCATCCTTGCCAGCACTTGTCATTTCTTATGTTTTTGAATTTAGCCATTATGACAGGTGTAAAGTGACATCTCATTGTGGTTTTAACTTACATTTCCCTGATGATTAGTAATGTTGAGCATCTTTTCATGTGTCTGTTGGCCATCTATGTATCTTTTTTGGAAAAATGTCTCTTCAGGTCCTTTGCCCATTTTTAAATTGGATTATTGGGATTTTTTATTTTTGGTATTGAGTTATATAAATGCTTTATATATTTTGGATATTAACCCCTTATCAGATATACCGTTTGCAAATATCTTCTCCCATCCACTGGTTGCCTTTTTGTTGTATTGATGGTTTTCTTTGCTGTGCAGAAGCTTTTTATTTTGGTATAGTCTGAATAGTTTAATTCTGCTTTTATTTCCCTTGCCGGAGGAGATATATCTAGAAAAATGTTTCTACAGCTAATGTCAAAGAAATTACTCTCTATAACTTCTTCTAGGAATTTCATGGTTTTAGGTCTCACACTTGGGTCTTTAATCCATTTTGAGTTTATTTTTGTGTAAGTGTAAGAAAGTGGTGCAGTTTCATTCTTTTGCATGTAGCTTCTCCCAAATAATAAAATACCTAGGACTAAAATTAACCAAGGAGATAAAAGACCTGTACTCTGAAAACTATAAAACACTGATTAAAGAAATTGGAGATGACACAAAGAGAAAGACATTCCATGCTCATAGATTAGAAGAAACAATATTGTTAAAATGTCCATACTACACAAAGCAGTCTATAGATTTAATGTAATCCATGTAATCCACATCAAAATATCAACAAGATTTTTCACAGAACTAGAACAAATAATCCTAAAACTGGTATGAAATCAAATAGACCCCAAATAGCTAAAGCAGTCTTGAAAAAGAAGAACAAAGCTGGAGGTATCACAATCCCAGATTTCAAGATATACTACAAAACTCTAGTAATCAAAACAATATGGTACTGGCACAAAAACAGACACATAGATCGATGGAACAGAATAGAGTCCAGAAATTAATCCACACGTACATGGTTAATTAATCTACCATAAAGGAAACAAGAATATGTAATGGAGAAAATGACAGTCTCTTCAACAAATGGCATTGGGAAAACTGGACAGCCACATACAAAAAGAAAGGATACCTTTTAAAATGAACTTGAACTAATGAGAATTGAAATCTGCACTTAATGAAAAATGAGTCCCATGATATTATCAAATATTATTTATTTAAGCATTTGAATATAGAAAGCTTTTTATATTTATTTACTTTTTAAAGATTTTTTATTTATTCATTTGAGAGAGAGAAAGAGCACAAGGGAGAGCACAAGCATGGGGGAGGGTCAGAGAGAGAGGGAGAAGCGGACTTCTTGCTGAGCAGGGTGCCCTATGTGGGGCTCGATCTCAGGACCCCAGGATCATGACCTGAGCCAAAGGCAGATGTTTAACCAACTGAGCCACTCAGGCACCCTGAAGATCTTTTTATTTTTTGTGGTCTCCCTCCATTTATTTATGTTATTAAATATGAGCACCTAACAGTGATTCTTAACCTGCCTTGTACCTTGGACCTCTTGGCTGGTCTGTAGAAGCCTATAGATGACTTCTCAGAATAATGTTTGTAGGTGTATAAAATAAGATAAAATACATAGGATTACAAAAAAAAAGTCATTCGCATTAAAACACTATTTTCAAAGTTGTACAAAATAGGTGACTACAGTTAAGAATACCATATTGCACACTTGAGAGTGGCTAAGACAGTAGATGGTTAAAGTTCTCATCACAAGAAAAAAATTTTATAACTGTGTGTGGTGACAGACGTGAACTAGACTTTGGTGATCATTTCACAATATATACAAGTACTGAATCATCATGTTGTACACCCGAAACTAATGTGGTGTTATACATTATTTATAACTCAATAAAAATACAAGTTTTAAAAATCATTTTTTAAAATTAATAAAAAGTTAATAAACAAAAAAATTGTACCAAATAAAACTGTGATATGGGGTCCGATGTCTTAAGTACCATGATTTTTGATTTTGAAATAACGATGAATATAATTGGTTTTGCGAGACAGCTGTTACAGCCTAATGTGATATGAAAACATATGTGAATTCTACTGGCAACACAGTCACAGGATTGACTAATACTGTGATGATATGTTGTCTACATTCATAATTGAAGGAAATGTTAAATTTTCACTGGAGGTAGAGAAAATAAAGATGCAGGTTTTTTGTTTTTGTTTTTATTTTTTTCCTATCCCTATTAATGGTTTCCTTGGGTTTTCTCCTAGGACTCCTTGAGGGTTCCAGGATCCCAGGTTTAGAACCATAGCCAGAAGGTTTTCCTGGTCTGTATTCTACAATTGACTTAACATTCACAGAGGAAGGGAAAATGGATATAAATGCCCACATTAATGTAATAAATAGAAAATAAAATAATCCTGTAATCCTACGTACTGATAGAAAATATTGATGTGTTTGGGTATACCTCTCTAGCCCTAGCTTTCTTTTTAAGACATAAAATCATCTGTCTAGTTTGTGTGGAAAATTATTAAAAAGCTGTGGACAAACTTTCAAAAAATGAGGGATTTCTTAAATATTTAATGAATCACAAAAGATTTGATATAGATCATAGGTGGCAAGAGCTAAGATTCAGACGTCTGTCACATGGAGTCGACTCTTGGCTTATAAAAACCAGATCTGGACAAGAACAGAATAGCTACTGGGGCCCAGGTCCAAGTCTGGATATTTCTTCCCATTTACAATGTTATCTTGATTAATATTTCCCCAGGGGGAAAAACATCTTCTTTGACAAAGAGCTTCTAGTTGGTGAGGGGTCGGGGAATTCCCTGTGGAGACCACCACACATCTGGGCTCAGGGTGGGGTGAGAAGCATTTCATGGCCTACCTCCTGGGGCTAGGAGCCAGCCAGGATGGGAGATACACCTTAATTTTCCTCCCCACCCCTAGACGGGTGAGAATGTTCGGGAGTTAGTGGCTTCATCTGGGTGGTCAGATGGGGTGAAGTCGGGTAGACAAAAACTCATGCCTATGATGATTTTGTTTTGTTTTGTGTTAATCTCAAATAAAGTATTTTCTCCTAGTAAAGAATATGAGGAGTGCATCTTCCACATTCATTACAGATATCACTACGGCTCCCCAAACTGGCTGTGTCAACCAGAAGAGGTGTAGAAGTTAGCAGATAAGTGAAATCTCCAGAATAATGATCATGGAAGGAGAGGTGCCTTTTGTTCAAGCAGGGCCGTCTTTAACTAGCTTTCACTGAGAGGTGTTTCTAAGGCTGCACAACAGCTTGTCAGCTTCTCCCTCGCTACATAAAATCCTCAATTTTCTAGGGAAGGGTTTTGACTGGTCCTGGCTTGTCCACACTTAAGGGGCAATTCACACAGCACATGGACCACAGGAAATTAGATTATTTGTATTTCTGGTACCACCAAACAATGAACAACCTGGTCTGTTTTTAAAGACTCCCTGACCCTCACGGATGGCTGTAAACAGAAAGTAAACTCATTGACTCTTGAGTTCAAACCTATGGAACTCTCAATACAAGCCCCTTTCTCAGCTTTACTTTATAGTACAGGGAGGTGAGCTCTGAGGAGATGAGAGGCTTTACAGTTCTCCAAAGCCATGGGTTATTGGGGGTCACCATGGGTTATTTCTAAAAAGCGAAGGTATAAGTCTTAGTTTGTACAGCTTTTTAGAAATTATTTGTAAGTGTTACTAGTTGACATTTCAAAATGCTGAAATTTGAAAATAACTTTTAAAAAGTTCTAATTAAGCAGTAATAAGTGGGAATTGACATTTTCAACCATTCACTGAGAAGTTACCCAGCCAATAACCCCTTCTTTTCAAATTTTCAACCCAAAGCCATTATATAAATATAGAATGACATTGTGGTGCCATGTAGGAAATTGGGGTCTTAGCATCTAGCCTACTTCCCCTCTAAAGTTCCCTTGCAAAGCACTATTGATATCACCCTACACTGAAAAGGAGTTTGCTGTTCCTTGGAAATTTTGAATAGAAATTGACTTTATTTAGGGGCGCCTGGGTGGCACAGCGGTTAAGCGTCTGCCTTCGGCTCAGGGCGTGATCCTGGCGATCTGGGATCGAGCCCCACATCAGGCTCCTCCGCTATGAGCCTGCTTCTTCCTCTCCCACTCCCCCTGCTTGTGTTCCCTCTCTCGCTGGCTGTCTCTATCTCTGTCAAATAAATAAATAAAATCTTTAAAAAAAAAAAAAAAGAAATTGACTTTATTTAAGCAATCCTAATTTAATTAATATACTACAACACTATTGACTCTAATTCATTTAGAATCCCTTGAAACACTCCAGCTACTATTATAGTATGCAAAGTGAAAATTCATACTTGAGAATTTTAAGAAGTATAGACACATAGGCTGATCCAAAAGTAGCAAATCTTTATGAAGGAGTGATTTAGGATTATGGGGATGAAGACATGCTTTGTCAGAGGAAGAGATCAAGGGATAGGACCAGAATGATCTTCTTCAAATTTTTCCCAGGACAGAGCCAGTTTATGCTTGATGTCATAGTCCTTTCGTTTTCAAAACATGTCCTCATTTGGTTGATGAAATAGATGGTCATCCTATTTAATTGTCCAGTGAATTCCATGGTTTCTCAAGATATAGAAAATGAATGAAATCGAATCAAAGCACTTGGCTTCAAATCTCTACTAACTGAGGAACGTTAGGCAGTTGGCTTAATTTCTCTGTGGCTTTTTCTTTGTGTCTAAATTGGAGATAACAACCCCTAACTCACAGAATAGCCCAGATGTTTGCATAACAACCATGGATGCAAGAGCACCACAGTAATGCTTGGCCAGTGGTGGACACAAGGTATATTAATTCAGTTGGTCTGAATCTACAGCCTCTTATGGGGACTCAGGGTACTTATATGTTGATTCATCATATAAGATGTTCTGGGGAAAATAGAGGTCGTTAATTATTCTTCCTTGGACACAGTTCCATGTTGTTTAATTGACAGGACTTAAAAGTGGGAGATCCAAGTTTGAGGTCTGCTACTCTCTCTCTGTTTTGACCCTTGGTACATCACTTGGTTTTCTAAGATCTCTCTTACTTTCAGTAGTTATGAGGATTGGTTGAAGTGGATACACAGCAGTGAACATATTTGACTTCAGATTTTGATTCAACATTCAGTCATTCAACAAATATTTATTGACTGTCTATTCAGTGAGAGCCTGTATGCCTGTATGTATATTCCAGTGACTGATAAATCAAAAGCAGACAAAAGAAATATGGTGCCTGCCCCAAAGGACTTGTCAGTCTGGCTGTCCTGTGGTATTTTCTAAGTATTCCTGATAGACAGACATCTCTCTTCTTACAACAGGAAAGAATATTTTAGATTTCTTCACCTAATCCTATATAACAATTTCTAAATCTTTAGAGCTAGCTAAACCTCCCCTGGTTTCAACTTGAGCATTTTCCTTTCTGTTTTTTCACAGCAGGAAAGGAGAAAATCTGTACTTCTGACTACATGAATATCTTTTATGTTATTAAGAATCTGTCAGGCTTTTTCAGAGCACTCTAAAAGTGTGATACCATGTGGTAACCTTAGGTACCATAATGAACTCAACTATTAGGTTGCATTTTTTCATTTTCTTCATGGTAATACAAACTGTTTTGTAAAATTTAGGGTATGATACCAATTTTGTGAATGCTGTGTTATAACATTTGCAAGGTGGTTCCATTTAGGGTGGGAAATTCTTTTAGGTGGATCAAGAATTACGTTTGTGTTGAGGGGGGTACCTGGGGCACATTGTCCCTGCTGGGAGATTGGTTACTTTTATGATGAAAATGTGGGGATCTTACTGATAGGAAGGAACAGATATGAAACATATTCTGGGGTATTTAGGTCACGAAAGAGCCCAAAAAAGGAATTGGTTTATCAGGGGACAGGTTGGGAGTGGGGAAAGAATCAGGCTTTAAGACAGATAGCTAGGTATAGCTGACCTCCCACCATTGACCCGAGAACACAGTCTGGTTGCCCTTGGCTGCATTCTGATGAATCTTGCTCGGAGGAAGGGATTGTGTGCAGAGCCAGAGAACAACAAGCCTTCTCAGGTGGTTCTCCAAGTGGCTGAAGTAGTTGATTAGAGCAGAGGGTTAGGCTCAACAAAAGATAAAATCTAACATAGCTACATTTTGAACTGCCAACAATTACTTACATTTATCAGACTGCAAAGGACATCAGATCATCTTGCTTATCCTCTTGCTTCCTGGCAAAATTGCCCATTAATGATTCTGGATGGAGGTGTGACTCACATATCAAATGACTTTAGAATGAAAGCTCAGCCAGAGCTAAAAACAGCTTTCCTTTGGGTTTAATACGCCCTATATTATTTTGTCAATTCCATCTTGGTAATACTTCAAGGAAATGGACACAATTTTTCTACTACAGGTTATTTAAATAATGGCAGAGATGTACATTTCTGAACAGGCAGGAACAAATGTTTCTTCGAAAGCAGCGTAGTGATCCCCCCCACCCTGCCTCTGCGTTCACAAGATGTCTGTGCTTCTCAGCTGTATGCACGACACAGCCACATTTTATGTGAGGAATAGGTTCATAAAGACTTTGCATTTTTCAAAACTCACATAATTCAACACTAATTTTCTTATTGTAATGAATTGTAATGCAGGGGATGCATTCCCAGACCTCATAAATCTACCACAATTGTAGTGTAATTTTACTTTTAAATATACGTTTTATGTATATCAAATAACGTAAAAATAACACGTGAATAAATAAACTATAAAACCTTGACCCTTTTCATAGCTTTTTATCACATGTAATTTCACTGCATGGCTTTTGATTTGGGGGGTGGCACATTTCACAGCATCACCATTCAGTACATTTGGGGATATTGTTATGGGGTATAAACACAATTATAAATTATAATAGTACCAAACATTGAAATAATAGTACAGTAGTCACAAAACCATTCAGGATGTTCCCATGCTATAAAGCCAAGTGTAGTTCATGGGATACTTTTATTTCTGACATTTCTGCTTATCAGACAAAGTACTGCTGCCTTATAGGAATGAGAGATGCTGTCTGTGGTCAACCTACTCGGCTGTCAGCTTTGAAGGGATGTGATTTGTGGATGGTTTTAAAAGTGTGTGTGTGTGTGTGTGTAGGATTGTATTGTATGATGTACAAGATGTAGTATATCCAGTAGTGGCTATTATGATTATTGATGTAATTTTAGAAAGGATTTCTTTGTATTCTTGAACCAAATATCCGACATATGTTGTTATATTAAATTATATTGGTATACACTGAATTGTGTCCCCCTTCCCCAATATTCACATGTTGAAGTCCTAATCCCCTTGTGACTGTATTGGAAATAAGAAATAAGGCTTTTAAAGAGGTGATGAAGATGAAATGAGGTCATAAGGGGAATGCCATTATCTAACAGATCTGCTGGTGTCCTTATAAAAGAGGAAGCAATACCAGAGATCTCTCTACCAGAGATCGATCTCTCTCTACACGTGTGCATGAAGAAGTCATGTGAGCATATGGTGAGAAGGCTGCTGCCTACAAGTCATGAGAAGAAGCCTGAAAATGAAACCTGCTTTCTAGAACCTTGATCTTGGACTTCCCAACCTCCAGAATTGTGAGAAACACATTTCTGTTGTTTAAGTAACCCTGGCCTGTGGTATTTTGTCATGGCAACTGAAGCAGACACTACACACATCATCTTGTATATTGAATATGTTTAATTGTTTCAGGTTTGGTTTTTCTAACTCATAGACACAGTAAATATGTGTATTTCACTTAAAACCTATTATTTTTAATTTAAAAAGTTGAATCATACATTTTATCTTTATTTCTGGAGAAGGTCATGGAAACAGATGGTTGGGTGCAGTTGACTTGTAGGAACCTACACAGAAGCTGTCTCAGAAAAATCTCCCAGTCTCAGCGGGAACTGCCATTGCTGATCCTGGGGATTCTTAAGAACTGGACTTTTGTCCATGAGTCTGCCTACAAGTTCCCCAGAGATGTTAAAATCCCACGCAGACTCCTCTTGTGAGATGGCTCTAACCTGGGGCTGTGCTAGGAAGAGGCCAAAGAGGCTGGTTTTCGTGCTCTCCTCTGCAAGACAGAGTATCAGTAGAAGAGAGCAGAGATGATACCAGGTTGGTCATAGACAGTCTCTCTCTCTTGCCTACTAACATCTCACCAGCACCTAGAATATTCATTCTCTTGTGCCTGTGAGGTGCTCGGTATACACTGGTTAAATGATTGAGGCCCAGGTGTTGAAAGTATGTAACACAACCACGACAAAGAGCTATTGACTTTAAAGCAAAGAATTTATTTGGTACATCTTACTCAGTTATCTTCACCTACTACCTGTAACATTTAGTTAAACCAACTTATGAAACAGTATTCTGAAAGTTAATGTATAACTTTGTTTCTTGGAATTTAAAATGTATTTCTGATTATAAATGGTGCCAAGGTCCCTAGACTGGTCCATAAAAACCCATTTCACTCATAATATTGCTGAAATATAGCACTCGTAATATAGTAGCTCGCCACCTTATAGAATATTCTGCAAGAAAAATATACTTTAAATTCCAGTTCTGATGCCAGATCTACATTTTCTGCTTTTGCATCTCTGGCAACAACGGTACAAATTCCTCCTCCCTGGATCCTGTTTAGACTTTAAGCAACAGGAATAGGAACATCTTGATGGAGTTTCAGCCTTAGTCATAACAGGGCAACTTAAGTTCTGAGTGCTTTAGAAGCAGTAGATAGAAAATTCTGGATGGAAGAGGGAGTTCCAGTAGCTATAATGAAAAAGTCAATTCTATGTAAAGGACATTGCAAGTGCTTTATATTAGGATTTTCTGTATTATGCTTATTTAATTAAGATCAGAGTTTTCATTGCATAAGGATATAAGCTATAGAGTTAAAATTAAATTAGGAGAATAAGCTATATTAAATTTGCATAGAGATTTTCCTTAGAGGTCTTACCAGGTGAGTGAACCATACCCTGGGGATATTAACTCTGGCAGTTCTTAAAGGAATCACTTAGTAAATTACTAGTACAATGAACTAAAAGATACTCTAAAGAATACTAAAATTGCTGTAAGTTTCTGGGGGCAGGGATCATGTCTTAATCATTGCATTATCCTTCAAGAGTTAGCACTTTATTTAACAAACAGGCATCCAATGAATGTCAAATGAAATGGTGCAGGTTGTCAAAGAGATAAATTTAGAAAAGGAAGCATAAACTAAAATAATCTTCATCTAAGGACCCACATAATAGTCCATTAGAAAAAAATGAGTAAGAATTTTAGATTTACAAATAGGAAAACCAAGATACAAAAAGAGAGATTAATAATTCGGAAGTCATTAGTACTGTTCACCAAATAATTTGACTTCTTGGCCCCTTGCAATGAGGTGGGGCTGTGAGTAACTCCGGCCAGTGAGTTGTGAGGAGACATGAGACATCTAGATGATGCTTCTAATCTGGAGCATTTAATTGCCGTTTAGGACACTTAGAGCTCTCTTTTCCTTCTACTATGTGGAATGGCAACGTTCCAGATAGCCTGGGCCTCCTGTGATGAATGGATAAAGTGAGAAATAGATAGGGTGACCATGTAATTTTTTCATTCAAACCAGATCACTTTTGAGACTCAGAAGAGCCTGTACTAATAACTTGGCTGAGACGAGAAGCATAGACCACAACTGTCCTGAGCAAACAGGGACATATGGTCATTTCGAACTAACTTTTTGTTATTTTATTCTACTGAGCATGAAGTTGTTTGTTACTCAGCAGCGTAACCTCCAGACCGATACATGGAGTCCATGCTGGGGCTAAAACTGACATTCTCTTTTTTGATTCATTGCCTGTAAATGAGTGCGTATGTATCATTTGGATTGCGAGTGACAGAAACTCAGCTCAAACTTACTGAGGGAAATGAAGGGATTTAGCAGTGCTTGGAATCCAAGAAAGGTTAAAAAATAAAACAATAGGAGGGTACAGATGGAGCTGAGCCTGAGGCGAAGCTGAGCCGTGGGATGGGACTGAACGCTGCCAGCCCCTTTGCTTCCACCTTCTGTCTCTACTCCTCTCTGTGTGGAGGCCTCATTGCTTCTCACTAAAGCCAAATTTCTTCTGCAGGGGGTCAAATTATGGCCACCAGCAGCTCCTAAATTCTAAGTCTGATTGCTTCTGTCATCAAGAAGGACAGACTTACAGATGTTCCTTGAATCTCATTTCAAAAATCCCAGGCAAGTCATCGAGCCTTACATCGGAAACCGGGGATGTACTGTATGGTGACTAACATAATATAACAAAAAATCATTAAAAAAAAAAGAAATCCCAGGCAAGGATTTCTGTTTGGCTCAGTTTCGGAAAGGTGTCAACCTCTTAACCAACCAGACGAGGCTTGGAGGTTGAGTCATTTAGGACTGAGACAGTGTCCTTGGAAACTACCCTGGGATAGGGGAAGGAGGGTCTTCAAGAATAGGATACTAAGAAGACATAAACTCTAGATGTTCATTTCATATGTCCTCATTGATGTGGGCAGACATCCTTAATCACACACTGGGTTAGAGCTTTTCTGTAGTTACTGCTAGAATTTGTAAAAATTTATAACATTTGTTCCCTCCCCCACCCCTTGTATTTTCTTTTGTGATTCTTTTTGGATAAAAGCCTCACATTTGAAAATAGCTGGGTGGAAAAATGATGAGTTATGGGGCCAAGGGACTGAGTAAAGCTAACTGACCCACCTGGGCATTGAACCAGAAATTCTGTTCTCTGTAGAATTATACTCTAATCAACTGAGCTGAGCTGTGGGAACATAAATGACATAATGACATTCAAAGTGACTTTTTAAAGCTGACCATAAACTTCCATTATCTGCAATTAGCTAACTTAGTCCTTTAAACACACACACACACACACACACACACACACACACACACACACACACTAAAGAGACTACATCATATTAAGCCTGCCTTTGAAGGTTAGATTGTGGGGTTTATGATTCAGTTATAGGCTCCAATACTGGGTTCATTCCCTATTGTACTTTCTCCTGCCTCACCTGAGCCTGGTGTCTCACATATTTTCAATGTAAATTTGGGGGAAAATAGTTCCAGCAAGGTTACCAGCCAAACTTGCCTACAGCTCTGAAGGTACCTATGATTAAGCGTTGTGTCGTGATGAAAATAATTGCTTTAATTAGCCATTAAGCAGGCTTCAGGGTCAACGTGACAATGGGTTTCTTTCTCTGTTTGATTTAGTAGAAGCAGTTAATGATTTTGTTTTTATTATCTTTACCCCCTGCTTCAGAATTATTTACTTAGCACATGGAAGGCAACAGATATTTGTTATTATAAAATCAATTTCATGCCTGACTAGACCATCTCTTCCACCTTTGTCATTACTCTTTGAGCTTTGGGTATTATCTTGGGCTCATTTATGTTTATACAACTATATGGCAATGGACCCTACCAATAATTATTTGGGGAATTTGTGTCATACAGCAACAGGCAGTACATTTTCATGCTCATTTTTAGAGAATTTCCATGTGTTTATTTTTCTCCACTTCTATTGAAATTTCTAATCAATAGAATAATGTTTCTACAGTAAAAGTATCAGGTCATACTTTCCCTAGTTAGCTAGATGATGTTAAGAATGGATTATGTATCTGGAGTAAAAATTCAATATGTAAAAGGACCGAAACACATATCCATAAGCTATCATTTTGGTGAAAAGCATTCTTCTTTGAAATCTTTGTTTGCTGAAGTTGTGTTCCTTTGTTTTCCCTAGCTTTTATGTAAGGCTCAAGGTGACAATCATGGCTTTTCTGAAATGTCAGTAGCTGTGAAGTTAAATAATCTAAATGCCACTAACATTCTTTCTTTTCCTTTTTTTTTTTTTTTTTTGGGTGGTGCTGATGGTTCTGAATTAATTCTGAAGCATACATAAAATTAGGCCTGCAAAATCTCTTCAAGCCTGTTAAGCACAAGCTGGATATAGCCTTGTGGTTGTGGGGTAAAAGAGTTGGCCTAGTTCTGTTAGGATTAGCCCACCGTTCCCATCATGCCTTGCTGCTCCTATTGTGCCTTGATAGCCTCATTCCTGCCCTCAGTTGCTGGGAGGACCCAGAACACTACCCAGAACAGTACCCTCTTCCAACAAGACAGTTATCTGGAACCATAATGCCACTTTCTGATCCCACTGCCTAATCTTTCCCACTGATTAGCTTTGACCTTCAATATCCCGCAAACATTGATTGAGCATGTATCCAAACCTGGCTGGGAGCACTTCCTGGCTGTGTGAGGCTCAGCAAGTTGCAAACATTCTGAACTTTACTTTCTATATTCAGAAAATGGGACAAATATAAATATTCACCTTATCTACCGCACAGTTGTTGTGAGGATTCAATAACAGTAAAGCATGTGAAAATATATTTTGTAAGTTGCTATATAGAGTTTAGTTATTTCGTTTCAGTGGAGGTTTCTGTTGAAGAATAATCTCTGTAATCTCAATTAGTTGATTACTTCTAGAAATTTCTAAGCTGGTCTTATAGTTTAACATTTGGTGTCAGTTATGTAGAAGGTTTCTGTACCTTTAAACATATCACAATCATCTGGGATGCTCTATAGAGGTAGATTTCTGGGTCCCATGCCCAGATATTCTGGTTTTAGGTTTGCCTGGAGGTCTTTGGAGCGTGCGTTTTTAACAAGCACTATGGATTAGTTTCCAGCGGCTTTTATAACAAGGTATCACAAAGTGGGTGGCTTGAACAACAGACATTTATTGTCTCACAGTCTGGAGGCTAGAAGTTCAAGATCAAGGTGTTGGCAGGGCTGGTTCCTAATGAGGGCTGTGAGGGAGAATCTGTTCAGGCCTCTCTTCTAGTTTTGTGGGCAGGCTCTGATGTTACTTGGCTGTAGATCTATCACCCTAATCTCTGTCTTCATGTTCACATGGTGTCCTCCCTATGTACACATGTCTCCAAATTTCCTCTTTTTACAAGGACATGGTCATACTGGATTAGGACTCATCCTACTGACCTCATCTTAACTTGATCATCTATAGAGACCCTATATCCAAATAATGTTACCTTCTGGGGGTACTGGCAGACTTTAATATGTGAACTTCGGACTTCAATATGTGAACTGGGGGGGCACACAGTGATTCTGATCCAGATGTAGGTTGTATTCCATTTCGAGAAACACTGGACAGGAGACTGCAAGCTGAGTGAGAGAATGGGAGGCTAGAGGTGTCCAGCCCTGTGCTTTCTTTATATTTGAGAGAAGCAGTTGAAGTGGAATGAATTGTGGTTCATAGCGTGGCTGGAGAAGAATGCCCCTGTAACTAATGGTAGGTGTACAGAGACCTTGGAGATTGCTTCCAAGTAACTTTGGAGGAGACATTATTAACACTCCTGTTAAAAGTGAAAAGCTGGGCTCTATCCTTAACCCTGAAAATGGGCTGTGATCCTGTGAAACCTAGCTCAAAGTCCACACTCGGAATCTCAGCTTACTCGGAGAGTTCTTCTGAATTATTTGGTAATTCCTCCCACAGACCCAGGTTTACTCTAGAACCTGTGGCCCCAGTACCTAAGTGTAGACCTTTCCAAAATATTCTCTCTCTCCATAGGTGGACTGACCATGTGAAAATCTGAATACATGGTGACAAATCTAGGGCTTTGCTCATGATATCAGTTATCTCCACCCTTGAGCTAAACCTGCAGGAGAGAGTTCTGGAAGATACCAGAAATAAACAGTAATGCCTTACTCCCAGTTGGTATGTGTTTGGAGAGCACCGTTTAATAATTTGGAATTGATAATGAGATTACATTTTAGCTCTAATATTGCTGGGCATATTTTCAGACATATTTCTAATAAAATTTAAAAAAGAATATGTATGGGTACTGTATCTAATATCTGAAAGTACTCGGGATTATTTTCTTAATGTACCTCCTCGTCCCCCATGGCTCTGCCTGGGCCAGGTAACTAGACACTTCTAGCCCAGTGGCTCAGGAGAGGACTGTTTCAGATGAGGACAGGTGACACATAGACATTGAAAAATCATGGTAGACGTAATTGAGAGACTTGCCTTAAAGGTATGAAAGAAACAACAGATTTGGAAAAGTGCATTATGATATAAAACAAAGTTTGTTTTTTTTTCACCCAAGAAGAGATGTAGGGCCTACAAAATGTGAAGAGAATTGGGGAAAAATCTAGGTAGATGGGGGCAACTCTCCATGAGAAGGGTTCTCATTCTCTTACCTGCTTCCTTAGGTCAAGTCATAATCCAAGACCTGAAGATAATCATTTTTATTTTTATGTCCATATTTACTTTTATACGGTAGTAATTTATTTATAATTGTATATTCTGTGTTTTACTTACCAATATATGATAAATATTTTTCCATGTCATGATATTCTTCACATTTTAATGCCTAAAAAATAGAGCAGGTAGTAGCTACATCCTAATTATGTTGTGAGTCACACCTATGTATTGTAGTGATTGTAATGAAGCTACATGATGAAGGGAAAGACATAGTGATACATTTATAAGGGAGGAATTACCTATGAGTCTTTACCCACCTCCCCACTCTTGTTGGACACACACTGCCAAGAGAGTGGGTTTATTCACCTAGCCATTTCTCTGTCCTTGATCCGCATTGGCCCTCACAACCAGAAAGGATGAAATGCCCACTTACAGGTCCAGTCCTGCTTCCGACAAGGACAGATTTTACCACTCTTGCCCAAGCTCCTGTTTTGACATAGTCAAATAACCTTTTCCTTCTGGAATGCTCTCCGGACATTTCTCTGCCTATCCAAACATTCTCTTCATATTTCCAGGCCCCACACAAGTTAAACCTGCCCAGTGAAACCTTCCTTAATGAGCCATTCTCTGAGGTCCTGGTTGAGTTTTATCCTCTGCTTTTGTTTTTCCTCATCTGATGTATTGTAAATTAGTTGCAATCGGGAATCATGTGTTGTCCTTCTGGGTATTTCTTATCATTTCTATTATAATGTGGAATCTCTAGTTGGCAAAATCCATCTTTTAAAAACGGAAGTCTTCGGAAAGGTGACATTTTCCAAAAGTCCCTGGAAAAGAGTGATGGTTAAGTATATTGTGCTAATTAAATGGAATATATGCATTCATTAAAATCATAACTGTGATGATTATATATCAACATGAAAATGTCACAAATTCTATTTAATTTTAAGTGAAGAAAATAGAAGATAAAATTATATTTATATTATAATTACAGCTATGGGAAAACATGAATAAAGCTGGGAGAGAGGGTAAATATGAAGACAGCTACATTTAAATGATAGATTAATGGGTGAATTACTTTCTTTTAATACTAGAATACTATTTTTATAATAATTGAGAAGCAGAGCAATAGTTTAGTCAGTGGTCAGCTATGGAAAAAAGTACTCAGTTTCTGGGAATGGAAAATGAAATGAATTACATAGACACTTCAAGAGCTTTCAGTGCATAAACTAATTCAGATAGTTTGGTGCTTTTAATTTTTATCTTAAACGATAATGAATATTCACTTAATACTGGAGATATTTTAAAGACATGGCTACCATGTCTTAGGAGATCCACCTTGGAATCCTGCCGTTTATAGACTAAGAATCAATTTCAAATCCCCCCAAAACTAGAACTGCCAGGAGGATATCTGGAACTCAAGACCTGCCCTGAACTTTTTTTGTTCAAAATCCACATCTTTTGGGGTCTCTTGTATTTTGTTTGCATGAAAGAAACAGTTCTGGTGTTTGAATCATCATGTCCTTTTCCCAAATAACAATGTCATGTGGGGTTTTCATCAGGGAAGAAAAGGCAGCACACCGGATAAGATTTAGCTATGATTATCTCATCATCTCTTTTCATTTGCTGTGCCACTGGCAAAACTCTTTTTTAAAGAAGGTTCAGCAAAATGATTGGCACTCGGTAAGTGGTTGATATTGAATAGGAAAAGCCAAGAGCTAATTTGAAGTCTTTATATAATGTTCTTTGTTTGAAAAAATGAAGAGAAAAAATCCAAAATTAGAATACTAAGAACTAGAGCAGTCTTGCACCATACTGTTTTAATTGGCTGTTGCTCATGAGAAGAATCAATAATTTCTTTTGAAGTTTCACATCAACTGCTTAATTTTATCAAGTCTTATAATTAATCAGCTATGAATAAAATGAATCAGCTGTAATTTTAACCTTAGGTTTTTTCAAAAAATAGCTACAGTGATAAAAGTAATAGGTTATCTAACCTTATTCAAAACCTTATAAATGGTTTTAGCTGTATTTTTGGAGGAACTACAACTTATCAATTTACTCCTGAATTTCAGCAATCGCAGCTTCAATACCTTTTCAGAACACATTTATTGAAATGTTAATGTAATTTTGTGTTCTTCAGGTATTTTACCTGTTTTATTTTAACCACTGAGTAATAATATAGGATACCTGGTGTATTTCCAACATTGTGAAGGTACCAGAGGCAGAGAAGTGAGTCAAAAGCAGCATAAGGGATGGATTTTTATTCTCAAAGACCTTCTGATATAAGTGGAGGAACAGACGGACTGGCCGGACATGAACAAAATCAAGAATAACAGACTTTCAGTGTCATCTTAACTGATTACAGATAAAGTAATTTCAGAAAAGTAAGAAAACTTGAGCAGTGTGAGTTCCTTGGAGGACATGGAATTTGGGTGGAGACTTGAGGTGTGGCGTGGCTGAGTCTGCTACTTTTCTCTAAGACCTGTTCTTCCCTTATTAGATAGGAGTAGAATTTAGCCGAATGCTGTGCAATGTTGCACTTCTCCGTCTTGCATCTGTGCGTGATCAAGTTCTGTACAGTCAGTTGTAAGCAGCTCTGTGTGTGTAGCTTCTAGATCATGCCATTAGAGCAGGAAGGATGCCTGCCCCTTATTACTTTTAAAGCTATTTATTTATTTATTTATTTATTTATTTACTTATTTATTTATTTATTTATTTAAGAGAGAGAGAGAGAGAGAGAACGCATGCAAGCACAAGCAGGGGGAGAGGGAGAGGGAGAAGCAGGCTCTCTACTGAGCAGGGAGCTCAATGCAGGGCTCAATCCCAGGACCCCAGCATCATGACATGAGCTGAAGGCAGATGCTTAACCGTCTGAGGCACCCAGGTGCCCCCACCTCTTATTACTTTTGTCCATCTTACTGGGTGGGACACAGATGAAACAGCTAGAAGCTGGAGCATCTGTCTTGGGCCACTCACGATACTGCAGTTGTGTGAATATGGCAGATAACAAAATACAAGTAGCAAGAGTCCCTGTTCACCTCATCAAACAGAGTTGTCATGCCAGCTAAGAATTTTACATGTAAGAAAAATAAAGTAATATCTGGTTTAAGCCATTGTTACTTTGAGTGTCCTTGTTACAGCCAACTCTATATCCCTAGATAGAATTTAGATCAGTGGAAGAGTGGAGGGAAACATTTCATAGAAGGCAAGAGCTGGAACAGAAGGGGATGATTCTCTACCTCAGAGTGTTGAGTAAAGTTATAGTTATTACTTATTCAACTTCATGTGGTCAGAGAATACACTTTGTGGGATTTGGATCCTTTAAAATTTATGGAGACTTGCTTTATGTCCTAACATATGGTCTATCCTGAAGAATGTTCCTTGCGTACTTGGAAAGAATATGTATTCTGCTGTTGTTGTGTGGAATGTTCTATAGATGTCTATTAGGTGTAGTTTATTTATAGTATTGTTCAAAGTTTTCTGTTTCTCTTTTGTCTACTTGTTCTAGCCATTATTGGAAAGTGAGATACAGAAACCATCAACTATTATTGTTGCATTGTCTATTTCTCCCTTCATTTCTGTCAGTTTCTGCTTCATATATTTTGGGGCTCTGTTGTTTACATAGGTTTATAATTTCTTATATTTTTATATATTATAATTTCTCATAATTTTATATATTTTCTTGATGGATTGACATTTTTATTATTATAAAATATCCTGTTTGTCTCTAGCAACAATTTTTGCCCTAAAAATCTCTTTTATCTGATATTGTATAGTCATTCCTGCTTTCTTTTGATGTAAATCCTACTGTATCAGTGATTATATTAAATGACTGAACACTCCCATTAAAGGCAGGGATTGTTTTTAGTCTTTAGTTTTCTATATGTGTTGTCATTTTTGTTTCTGTCTTTCTCCATTACTCCCTTCTTTTGTGTCAAATAGATATTTTCTAGAGTGCCATTTTAATTCCCTTGTCATTTCTTCTACTATATGTTTTTCTATATATTTTTGAATTGATTTTCAATGAGTGCCCTGGGGATTACAATTAACACCATAATTTATAACCATCTAATTTGGATTAATACCAACTTAATTGCAGTATTGTAAAAGAACTTTACTCCTATATAGCCCCATTTTCATCTCTATTTTGTGCTGTTCTCAGTAATATATGTGTATCTTGATGTATATATGTGTACACTCGCATTGTGTGCCCATTAACACAGATTTATAGTCATTGCTTTATGCAGTAGTCTTTCAAATCAGATAGTAAAATAACAAGTTCCCCTGTTCCTCTGGTGGATGCCAGGCTTCCAAATTCAACCTCCATGTGAGCTGGAAGGCAAAGGCTGGCAAGTCAAAATGCCACAAAGTTTTTACTGATATTCAGCTCTTTTTTTTTTTTAAAGATTTTATTTATTTATTTGACAGAGAGAGACAGCCAGTAAGAGAGGGAACACAAGCAGGGGGAGTGGGAGAGGAAGAAGCAGGCTCCAAGCAGAGGAGCCCGATGTGGGGCTGGATCCCAGAACGCCGGGATCACGCCCTGAGCCACCCAGGCACCCCTCAGCTCATCTTCTTGCAGAAATGCCCCCTGGGTCCTGGCAAGCATTTGGTTAATTTGCAGAGTTCTGAGAAAGTCATTTTTGCCAATTTTTGCCAATTTTCGCCAATTTACTTACTGCTTTTGTGGATGAAAGACTTTTCAGAGGTTTTGACTCTGGAATTTCTGCTGAAGTCACTGTTATCCACCTTTATAGCTTTTTGTAGGTATTACTTATTATTGTTTGGGCATTTTTAACAAGTTAGATGATTTTTAACAAATTATTTGAAAGCTCAGTGGGGAAGTTTTTCTTTTACTCTTAAAGTTATATTGGCCAGGACATGTCATGTTGGTAGTCTGTTCTACTTGGGAATACCAAATTTGGATTCATAGTTAACATATTTAAAAATTAAATTCTTATTGGTGACAAACAAATACATGATTTATTGACATTCATATATAATTATTTAACTGATACTTAAATAGTGATTAATATGGATATTTACTGTTCTAACCACTTTATAAATATTGATGTGTTTAATTTCCATAACCCTGTGAGAAGAGTGCCATTATTAACCTCATTTTGAACTGAGGAAACAAAGTCACAGATGGGCTAAGACACTTGCCAAAGTTCGTACAAATAGTGAGTGGCAGAAAGAGAATTCACATCCAGGCAGCAGGTGCCAGCTTTTGCCTTTAGTCATTACACTGCCTTTCCAAATACTTACAATATTGATTATATTTAATTCACTTATTCTAATATTTATTGAGTGTATATAAATACCGTATGCTAGTTACTGGGCATTTGGAGATACAGTCTCTACCATTACAGAGCTTATAATTGAGGGGCAGGAGAGTATAAACATTAGACAAATAATTATACAAATTATAAGTGATATCAAGGGTAAGTTTTGGGGTATTTGAGAGCACCCTGAAAGTGTCATGAAGAAAACTTCATCTTGTTTAGAGGGACCAAAAAGGTTTGTTTCAAAAGGTAAATGGGCAAATTGAGAACGAAAAGCTGAGTAGGATTTATCTAGACCCTAGCCAGGCCGTCCCTGCCAATGAATTCTACTGCTTCAGTTCGTTGCCAGTCTGCTTTCTTCCCTGCTTTGTTCTCCTTTCTTCTTTCTTGCCTTCTTTATCTCATAACTCCTCTTTGGTCTTTGGAATATCACATAAAAGAATAGTCATTGGCATTCAATCAGTATGTTTCTTTCATTCTGTGTTGGGTATAATTTGGCAGTGGTTGGAAATTTTTAATTGAGTCTGCAGTTGTTTGGTGCTTAGGGGTTTCTTCTCTGCATCACCTCATAAAACCATATTTTTGTGCTATTTTAATTTAATTTTTAAAGATTGCTCATACTTAATTTTTATAAGAGATCCAATACATTTTGGAAAATGGTTAAATTGTCTTGAAAATGGCAGGGAATCACGGCTCCCTAAAATGTTGTGAATTTTTGCCTTTGTGGCTTTAATTGTAGGTGGACATAGCTTCCGAGTTTGTCAGTTCTTTGCCTTGGTGCCCTCAATCAGTAGCTTGGCAACATATTACACTGGCAGGTTCTTATTTTCTGTCAACACAAAGCTTGTTTTGTGCACAGTATTAGCTCCTGGATGGTTCTGCAAAGGTGATGTGTCACCGAAATTTTCTTTTTTGACATGTCTCTTACCTGGTGGTTAATGGCTGTGATGAAATATTTGTTCTTCAAGAAATGAACCATTTCTTCTTGGCCATATATTCTAGTTTTTGATGATATATTTGCCAAACGATTGCCAATGAAACCTTCCTTTTTTTCTGTTCATTTAAAAAATATCTACCATTTCTCCATTTTAGGTTTATTATTCCTATCAGTGAAGTGATGTGAAATGGCAGTCTATCAGGCATTCTATTGTAAACTGATTGATTGATTACCTGCCGCATGAGGGACTCCATATAGAGAAAGAAGAGATGACAAATTCAGGATGTGTTCTATCCAACAACAAATGAAATAGAAAAGTAGATTTCTCCTAAATTGTTTGAACAATCAGAGAGTTGTGAGACACTATATATTTTGCAATCAATACAAAATGAATTATGTTTTTGTCTGTCTTGTATCACATAACACAAAACCTGCTGGATGTATTTTCGGCTAGAGAGTAATCTAGAGGATAGGTCTATTGTAGCTTATCTTAAAAGAGGTTTTGTGGCCTAAACAAAATTTCTGCAGGGGTACTTCTATGGTAGTCATTTTCTGAAATAATAGCTAATATTGAGATAGAATAATGGGGACATGTGACTGACATTCCAGAGAGATGAACCACACACAATCAGATGCCATATCTTTATAAAACAAATGGTGATTTCGATATAAGATACAAATCAAAATAACAAGAACAGGTGTTTGAATTGTAGGTATTGGTGTCTGATGGTGTTGTTTCTCTTAAGGGCAGCTCTATTTAGTGTATTCCAGGACAACAATAGGAACTTATGTCTCTAACAGTGGTTAATGCCTTGATCTTTGGGATGGGGGAAAAAAACAGCCAATTTCTCATAAGTCTGCGTATTGCAGTAGTGAGGAATAAAAACAAATGTGCATGCTTTTTTTCCAGTTCCAACAAAAGAGAAAGGGTAAAATTGCAATAAGAGTGATTTAGAGAACCATGAAGAGAAAGACCAGTAGAAATATCTGTGTAGGACTACAACAGAATTTTGAGGGCCATTGTGGAGTTTTTGTCCTGGTGGCTTTACAAATAGCACAGTGTCACCAGTCTGAAGTAGTTAAATTGACTGCATCGGGAGTCTTAGCAGACATCATAAAATTACTGGAATTATTTTTACCCTGACACTTGAATTCTAGTTCTTATAGTTAGTAGTTAGTTATATGATCATAGATATATTTTTTAAAAATGGAAAACAGGGGGGCACCTGGGTGGCTCAGTCAGTTGAGTGGCCTACTCTTGATTTTGGCTTAGGTCATGATATCAGGGTCCTGGGATTGAGTCTGGCATCAGGCTCCACACTCTGTGGGGAGTCTGCTTGAGAATCTCTCCTTCTGCCCCTACCCCAACTCATGGTTGCGCGCTCTCTCTCTCTCTCTCAAATAAATAAATAAATAAATACTTAAAAAAATGGAAAACAGGGGAGTTATAGTGGATTCTCTCCAAGGTTTCTTTACTTAGATCTGTGAGTTCTTTTGGACTTCCCTCATGTACCATCCAGTAATTACGGTCATGATATTTTGCATAGCTCTCTGTTGTTCTCATGGAAATTAAGTTCATATCTAATCAATGCCACAGGAGAAGCTTAAGAAAATTTGCAAAAAGAATCTTTCAGTGGGTCTACTTGGTGACACAACTGGACCTAGGACCTCTGGTTGTGATAATACTTGGGTGAAATTCTAAAATTCTGTCATAGTTGGAAAAATAATTTAATCAATTTTGTGAATATTTTTGGTGGGTTAACCTCTGCTGTATTCTAATTTCTCAATTATTCTCCATAACTCTTCTAAACTTTTCAAAATGCCTTCATAGCTTGTATCTACTTTGGTCTGCAAAAATGGAAATATAGCATGCCATGAATCTTGGGGCCAGTCATGCATAGGTGTGGGATATCTAGATAGGGATGGAAGGAAGGACGAGATGACTTTTCTGGAGTTAGAATCTCCTGGGAGAAAGAGAAAGTCCACCGTCAAGAAGCCTAGTCAAGGTCAGGTGGCCAGAAGAAGTCTAGCTGACCATGCTTTGGCAGAAACACAAACCAAGAGCAGATGAAGGCTGATATCCAAGAAGTCAGGACATAGTGAAGTAGGTGAATATCAGGGAAGATATTTCAGGAGATATATCTGAATGTGGGGTCCACATGTTCAGAAAAGCTTGGTTCGCTTAGTTAACCAATGAGGAATGCATGGGCTTTCATGGGGTGAGCTAACTTACCTAAGGTGGTTCTTCCCCGATCAACGGGATGCCAAGAATCAAACCTACAACTTTTGAGTACGTTACCTATTTGGTTTCTCCTCTACCTCTCATTGTCAGGATTAGGGTGCTCTATGTATGTTAAAGAATATGTAAATTCTCGTATAAAGTTTTAATGAGAAGCGGGTCATCCATGGTTTGAAGATTCACTTTCTCATCAGGCGCCAGACATGAGAGCAAGTTTGTGACACAACGTGCAGGTTAGCATCATGAAACCCTGAGGCTGCCTATTTGCACACTCAGGTTGCTTTCTGTATAAGCAGAACGTCAGAAATGAGGGTTTAGACAAAATGTTGTTGTGAGCACGAATTTTTAAAATACGTTATTGTTTAATGCAAAATTGCAAATAAGGAACACATGCCTGGTTACCTGAGGGCATCATTGTTGGCTGGAAAATCCATTCACTCCACACCTGTCCCTAGTTCCAAAAGTCCCTGATGGATAACCTGGCTCCGCATCTCTTGAATATCTCTTCCTCACTGTGCTCCAAGCATCTGTGGCCCCAGACTCCCCATTTACTTCTCATGTTTCAGAGAGATGGTGGTGATGCAGGGTGGGTTTGTTTTTTTTCTTGGACGAAAAATTTAAGCAAGTGCTTGATCTCATCAGTTTATTTGTTACTTGTTACCTTTCTACTCTTAAGTAATAAAGCATTCGTTATTACCATCTGGATTATTTCATGATTCTTCTTGCTTAGTCATGCCCTACAAGGCTGCTAAGTCAGTCTTTTTCAATTCTCTATACACTTGGCCTATGCAAAAGCTGTCATTTTATAACTACAAAACATTATTTTTATTCTAGTTGAGGTTATATTTCCTCCCTTTTGAAAATGTTTATTATGCAATATTGGAATATACAAAACATATCTAGCATAATAACAGGAACACCTGTGAATCCACCCTTTCAATTATGAACTAGGATGATACTATTAAGTCTTATCTTGTCCTCCTTTCCTATCTGGTCTCTCCCTCTTCTGCTCGCAGAGGTAACCAATGCCCTAAATTGCTTTTTAATTTATACTTTTAATCACATAAGTCTGAATCTCTGAACAATATGCCATTTAGGTTTGTTAACTTTGTGATCTTAAAATGGGTCTCATTGAGGTACATAATTTTCTCTGATTTGCTTCTTTTGAGACAAAATTATGTTTCTAAGAAATTTCTGTGATTTGATCCTTAAAGAGCAGTCAGTGCTTTTAAAACTTCAGCATGCACACAAATGACCTTGGGAGCTTGTTAAGCTCTGGGTTTGGATTCAGGACATCCACAGGAGGACCTGAGGCTCTGCATTTCTGTTAGGCTTTCAGATGTTGCTCCTCTTGCTGGTTGTGTCACGCTCTGACCAGCAAAGTTATGGAAGGCACAGGTTATTTACAATTAATAGATGGTGCCTTACTCTAAGAGAAATAGTTTATTAAGCTCAGACATGCCTTCCTGAAAAACACACATTTTCATTTCATTTATTTCTTCCCCTAAACCTTAGTGGAAGGATGGAGATTAAGAGAAGAATTATGGGACTGACTCCCTTTGACCCAAGAGCAAGGATGAGCGATACCCTTGGCTGAAACCCACTTAGTTAATATTAAACGAGCTTTCCCCCTGCAGATGCTTTTGTATCCAAGTTCCTGTAGAGAGAATGCTGGTCTTTTTTTTCTTTTCTTTTCTTTTCTTTTCTTTTCTTTTCTTTCTTTCTTTCTTTTTTTTTTTTTTTTTAGAAAACTGGGATGTTCGGGCAATGATAATGTATTTTGGCCATGGACATCTTTCTATGTGGGGGCTCTAGGACTGAATGTATATTTTTACTTTCTTTGTCTTGTACTTCATCACTTCATGAACCTTTGGCTTTGGGGAGGTCCTAATAGTGTGAGAGAACCTGGAAGAAAAGGGCAGGAAGCTGTGTGACAGAACTTTGGGCACGTCTTCAGTGTGACTCAGCTGAAAGATGGGCAGCTCTGATACATAGATGATTTATCATCCTTGCGTCCCCCAGCGCATACATTTCAAGGAGCCCCTGGCACTCCCGATCCTCTTAAAGATACACTACCATACAGCAGTCCTTTTGCTTTCAGAGAGACTAAAAGATACTTATTAGTGCTATTTATTCTACTTCTGAATTCACAGTGTTAAACTCGGAAGCTACAATCAACTTCCACTTTACAAAGAGCAATTTCACCTTTGAGAAAATGGAAAATGTGGCCACATATTCCACGTTATTTAATAAAGTGGGATAGAAGACGGAATTGAGCTCTTTGGTTCTAATAGTTGTCTGCCTTAGTGAGAGAAATTAGTGTTCTGAGGAATAAGTCATGAATTCTTTCACCCACTATTCACCATTACTTTAAATAATGATGAATTTGATAGGTGTGTTGTGTATTTGAGAGTCTTCCTGGCTTGTCTGGAGATAGAAGAGTTGACGTTTAATTAGACAAGGTGTCTTTTCATTGCAAACGACAGGAGCTCAAATGATTTTAAGCTCGAGAGGAATTTCTGTGCTCATATGACTGGCAAATTCTTACAGTTTTCTAGCTTTAGTCAGGGATAGATCTAGGGCTTAATGAAGTTACCAACTCTCTCTTTCATTCTCTCTCTCTGCAGCTCAGTTCTGTTTTCCTTGGTGTGCCCAAGGGAGTGGCCCCGTTGGCCACCTGCAGCTTGAGGCTGATGTCATCTCTTAGGTGGCAATCTGGGAGAGCAGAGTGAGCTGCTTTTTGGTTGCTTAACTAGTTAGTTCGCCCCTCTTATCCTTTATTTTAACCTCTCTCTCTTCTCCTTCAGCTGTTTAACTCTTAGTCTTATAACTCTTCAATCACTCTCATTGAGAATGTCCTATTTCCTTCTCTGATTATCCCCTCTCTTTCTCTTTGTGCCTAAGATTAAAAGCTCTGGGTGTGTGGCTGAGGGGGAGGTACAGTTTGTTGGTGTAGCCACTTAAAATAACATTAAATAATATTTGACATCATGTAAAAATGTTCGCAATACATTAAGTAGAAAAGCATATCCTAAAATAGCTGTAGACTGTGATATCGTTTAAGACATGTAACAGAAGAGTATCCAGATCTATAGGCGTAATGATACATAGGTAATAGCAAAGATATTCAACAGGATACACTCTAAAGAGTTAACACTGATTATAGCTAAGTCAATTCCAAAAATTTAGCTTCGTATCCTTAAGTCTTTTCTCCTGGGTAATTCACACTCCCCAAAGTAGGCGCTTTCACTCACCTGATAGGAGATTTGCTTATATATGCAAATATATTTGCTTATATATCCATTGCCTTGATATCTGAATGGAGCAGAAGGCTGGGAGCTTTAACACTGGGTATGTAAACTTTCGTTTAATGCTCCTGAGCTCGGGATGGGACGCATGACTGCCCTTGTGCGTAAGGAGAAATGATGTGTGTGTGTGTGTGTGTGTGTGTGTGTGTGTGTGTAAGTGACTGTGTGTTGTGAGGAGTTGCCAGGCTGAGCGTGCAAAGCAGAGAAAGAGATATGGGAGAGAAATCTATTCCCCAGGTGTCTCCAGGGCAGCACGATCAGAACAGAGCCTCTTCTCTGGAAGACCTCGGAACACAAAGAGATCTTTGTTGCCAAGGCACACCACAGTAGAAATTGACTCCAACAGTCCTATTCCCTAACCCCCAATGTTTTGTCATTAAAGTAAATCAGATGAGCTTTTATATAACATCCTACAAGTCCCTGTCCAATTCCTAATTAAAAATCTAAATGAATCTTTTTTTATTATTAAGGTATACTTCCAGATGCTTAACATCTATGAAATAAATCTGAGTTACCTCATTTCGAGTTGACTCAACCATAAAAATATACAGGAAAATTTTATCTAATACCTGAAATATTTTAATATTTGGCTATTTTAAGGTCCTTAAGGAGCATTTTCTCTTTAGAGATATTTTAAGATCTTTAAAGAGTATTATCCACATATAGCTCTATGTAAGTCATTACGTAACATCAAGCTATACGTGGGAAGTAATTTAGCAGAAATTTCAAAATGGAATAATACCTCACATCAAATTTAAAGTGACATTGGTGATTTATTTTTCTTTTCAGAGAATTTAAGAGTCAGTGCTGAAAATCATTACGGTATTTTTTATGCTCACCTCATACAGGGATGACTATTTGTACTCTTCTTCATTTAATTCTTCTTGCCATTAATTCATATGTTAGATATGGACACAAAATGGCAACAGTCCACAGGTGTTGGGGGTTACGTTCCTCTTCTTCCTTCTTAGCTCTCCTTTAATTCTCACGCTAATCCTCCGAGGAATGATGGTTTTCTCCATTTTTCAGATGTTGAGGCTGACGCTTCAAAGTTTAAGCAATTAGAAAGTTGAAAGCTTCCAGGGCCACGCTGCCCGGGTTCTCAAAATGTAACCCCTGGAACTGGAGCAACGTCAGCATCATTTGGGAACTTGTTATAAATGCAGATTCTTAGGCATCACCCCAGATTTACAGAACGAGAAACTTGGGGGGCGGGGGCTGCCAGTCCGCTTTGACAAGTCTGGGGAGTGATTCTGATCCACGCTGACGTTTGAGAACCACTGATTCCATTCTTCTCTGAACTCTGTGAAAATTACCTTCTCTGTTTTTGACCTTTCCCTTTGTTATAAGTGTACACCTATGAATTTGCTCTTGTAGGTTGTATCACGTTTTATTTTACCTTTTAATATATTGTTGAAAACTCTTGGGTTTAAAAAAGTTTCTGATAGTTTATTCTAGGGATTATTTTAAAAAATTGTATTTTATTTTTTTTTTAAGATTTTTATCTATTTATTTGACAGAGAGAGAGACACAGCGAGGGAGGGAACACCAACAGGGGGCGTGGGAGAGGGAGAAGCAGGCTTCCCGCCAAGACCCTGGGATCATGACCTGAGCCGAAGGCAGACGCTTAACGACTGAGCCACCAGGTGCCCCTGCATTTTAAACTAGGTTACTCAAAATGTTACCAGCTAGAATCCAGCAATGTGGTAATGTATTGAAAAATATGCACTATGACCAGTTAGGTTTAATTCTAGGAAGATGAGGATGGATCAGGTATCCAGAAAACTATTAATATAATTTCCTGCATCAACAAACTAAATGAGAAGAATTCATACATTCATTGAAAAAGTTTTTGACAAAATTAGCAGCCATCCCTAATAAAAAAAAAATTAGCCAAATAGGAATAAAAGGAAAACACTACATTATGATAAAGACTATTTACTAAGACCAATAGCAAGCATCATCCTAAGTTCAGCCTAAATAATAAAACACTAAATCTATAGCCACTGAAATCAGAATAGAAAAATAGCTGTTTTCTATTACTTTTACTATTTAATATTGTTTTGTTGGTTGAAGTAAATGCAAAAAGTCAAAGTAGGAAATATAGAAAATAGAATAATAGGTATAAATATTAAAAAAATAAGGTTATTGTGTTATTTTTGAAGATATTTCTTCTATAGCTAGAAACCCTAAGATACGCTAGTAAAATGACGAGAATTGATAAGGGAATTTTACAGAGAGCCTGGTTATACAAAAATATTAAGGGGCACCTGGCTGGCTCAGTGGAGCATGCTACTCTTGATCTCAGAGTTGTGAGTCTGAGCTCCACATTGGGTGTTGAGATTACTTCAAAATAGAATCTTACGAAAAGAGAAAAATATTACATTTTAAATTTATTAATAGTCACTTAAAAATGGAAATAGTAAAAATTTCTCAGTCTTGGGAATTACAAAAACCACAAAATACTTAGGTATAATTTTTAACAAGGAAGTCACATAATCCACATAAATGAAATTACAAAGTAGTATTGAAAGATATAAAACAAGACATAAAGAAAAGAACAATATCCTATTCATAATACTATATAAACTCAGTGCCATTTCATTTAAAATTTCAAATTACTTTTGGAATTTAATGAAAAATTCAAGGTTAGGAAAAATCAGTGAGAAAAATTTAAAATATGAAAAAGAGGAATAATGAGGAGCCCTTTTTCTTTCCAAATACCAAGACACTGTAAAGCAACTGTAATAACAATATGGTTGGGAATAGAGGGGTAAACTAGGGTAAGTAGTCTGAAATAGTTCTCAGTATGTATGGAAACTTAATAAAGCTGACATTTAATGTCACTATGAAAAAGGTGATTTATTTAATAAATTGTTCTCACACATCTGGAAATCACAGTAAATGGGTATCACTACTTCATATATATATGTGTGTGTGTGTATATGTATATAAAATTAATTTCACTTGAGTGAAATACATATATATGTGTATCTATATGTATATATATATAATTAATTTCACTTGACTAAAAGACTTAAATTTAAAAATAAAATTCTAGAAGAAAATTAACTATTCCTATGATAACAGAGGTTGTGGAGACCTTTCTAACTAATACAAGAGATCTAGAAGCTACTAAAGAACTTTTGGCTGCATAACAATGAAAATTTAGAGGACGGCAGATGCTACCAACACAAAAGACAGATCATAGCTTGAGAAGTTGTTTCCAATGTATATGATAATGTAAACATCATCATCATCGTCATCATCATCAAAGAAGTCTGATAAGTTGATAGCTCTCTTGGCCCACTTTCCCAAGAAAGTAGCGTCTGAGGAAGAATTAAAGTGCTAATGCTTTATTTATGAGGAGCAAACCCAGGTTACAAGGGTGAGGATTAAAGGAAGAGCAGCAAGGGAAGATGTGCTGTGATCCAAAGTGATGTGTTACTGCTTCTCAAGACACAGTAAGACATAGCAAGTTGCTTAGCAGGTGTATTTACTCAGCATATGGAACTTCTCAGATAGCCTGCAAAGAGAACTCAGCTTTGGAGAAATTCATGGGAGGGAGGCTCCAGGGGAAATATCTGCCTAGTTCCCTTCTGTGTCTTCTTTCCTATTGGCCAAAGCTTGCCCAATGGGCAGTTAGCTTTTCAAGTGTGTCATGAGACCACTTTAATGGCTCTGTGTGCCAGTTCTCATGTCCCTCATTATTTCATTCTAGTCTGAAAGTAACAAAGAAATCAAAAACTCTGAACATACAGCTGGTCAGCCCAGTATAGCAATGACCATGGGGGATGGCCTGACACATGCAGGACTGGTGCCTGGCTGGAACCCAGTGGTGTTGGTGGGATATAAGTGACAGTATAACAATGGGGATCCGAGGAGCCAAAGATTTGTATCCAATACAATAGCAGAAAGATATAAAAAAAAGCATTTCAAAGAAGTTCGAATGGACAATATGACAAGGTGATTGACTTCAGTAAATATATTATTCAAAGCCATGGTACTCTGCCACGGTAAGAGTTAAGAATTGCCCAAACCTTGGAGTTATTCATCTGTTTCTCACAGACATCCTTCTACCACTGCTCTGGTTAAAGCTACCATTGTCTCTCTAATGCATGGATTAGGAGGAACTAGCCTTTAATTGGCCTCCCTACTTCTTTCTATTCTCCCTTCAATGAATCTATTCTCCCTATAGCAGCCAGAGTAATCCCATTACAATAGAAATAAGGGCACTTTATTTTTGTGCTCAAAACTCACCTTAAAAAATTAAAAATAGAGCTACCTTCCAACCCAGCAATTGCACTATTCTGTATTTATCCAAAGGTTACAAACATAGTTATTCAAAGGAGCACCTGCACCCCAATGTTTATAGCAGCAATGTCTACAATAGCCAAACTATGGAAAGAGCCCAGATGCCCATCGATTGATGAATGGATAAAGAAGATGTGATATATATATATATATATATATATATATATATATATATATATATATATATATATGGTCTCCACAACCTATATTCTTTTTGATGGCTATATATATATATAATGGAATATTACTCAGCCATCAAAATGAATGAAATCTTGCCATTTGCAACAATGTGCATGGAGCTAGAGGGTATTATGCTAATGTAGGGGAAGGGAATGAAAAATAAAATGAGATGAAAATTGAAAGGGAGGCAAAGCATAAGAGACACTGAACTCTAGGAAACAAACTGAGGGGTACTGGAGGGCAGGGAGGTGGGGGGATGGGGTAACTTGGTGATGGGCATTAAGGAGGACACTTGAAGTGATGAGCACTGGGTGTTATATGCAACTGATGAATCACTAAATTTTACCCCTGAAACTAGAAAAAATATAAATAAAATAAGATACACCTAGAAATGGGGCACCTGGGTGGCTTAGTTCAAAACAAAACAAAACAAAATGCCAAAACTCATGGTGACTTCCTATCTTCCTTAGAGACTAAGTTAAAGTCCTTAAGATAACCTGTAAATCCCCACATAACATGGTTTGTTACCTCTCTGATCTCATCTTCTATCACAATCCCTTTGTTTTTTTAGTTCTAGTCACTATTCCTCCCACAGGCCAAGCGTACTCTACCTCAGGGCCTTGACACTTGCCCTTTCCCTGGCTGTCTGTTTGGCTTGTTCCTTTCCTGTCTCATCACTTACGCAAAAGTCACCTTTGCAGTAAAGCTTTTACTGACCACCCTTTAAAAATTTTCAAACTCCTACCCATTTTATATCCCTCTACCCTGCCAATTCTTAAAAAATTTCTAACATTTATCAATATAACATTCTGCATATTTTGTTTATGTTGTTTATTGTCTGTTTCTCTCATTGAATGTGGGCCCTATGAGGGCCTATTCATTCACTACTGTATCCCTAGGCCTAGAACAGTCTCTGGCATATAGTAGATGCTCAATAAGTATTTGTTGAATGAATATACATGGTTGTGATACAAGAGTCAGGTCTGAGTGCTGCCGGTCTTAGTCTTAGTTTTGCTGGGGACGGTTGGCGGTGGTGGGAGGAATTTGAAAGAGGCACTCCTAACTTCTCAGCCTCCCTGGGGTGGCCCCTGCTTTGAGATATGACAGGAAATGTTGGCTTCTTGAGTGTGGATCAGGGAATAAGGGAAATTGGTGTGTTGGAGAGAAGGTAGAGGAATCTTGTTGGGAAAATGAAGTGATTGGGATTTAGTTTGATAATAAACTTTTGTTTTTAATAAAACTTGCGGGTCCTGACAAGTGAATAAGATAAATGCAGTTATTCAAAAACTTACATTTTCAGGAGGGAAAAACTTTCTTGATCTAATGATATGAAGAGCTACTGAATATTGCTTTGTGCTGTGACAGAGCTTTCTGTCTATGACTTAAAACTGTGAAGAGAAGTGCAGCTCACAAAACCAAACCAAAAACGTGATTGATTTTGAAAAGCTTAGGATCCATTCAAATGAAATCAGTGTAGAATAATGATCTGAGTCACCATCCAGGAAGATGCCAATGATTATTTTTGTTGTTGTTGCTGTTGTTGGTTTTTTGTTGTTGTTGTTTTGTTATTTATTAATTTTTTTTGGGCAAAAAGCACATTCTTGTTCATACTATCGATTATTTATTGAGTACATACGCTTTCACTCATTTGTCAAACTGGTGTTCCATGGAAAGCAATATTGCAAGATGTTAAGAGCTGGACAGCAAAAAAATTTCCTGTGATTAACTATGTTTAGAAAACCTTGACTTCTGAGATTATAAATGTCTAAGAGGGGCTTTGAAATATAATTTCCATATTGTGGAATACTTTTATCATCAGACACTTGTTAACTTACCTGAGAAGGATATTCTATATAAGCCAATTTAGGACCATTCTACCTAAAAGACAATAGTCGTCTGGTTATTTTATTTTAGCAAGGTAAGTTTTGGTATAATCGTTTTCATTTTAATTCTCCTCCAAGCAGTAGAGTGATTCATCATGGATTTGGGTAGCTGTGTGTGTTCAAATGTTTGTTACTAAAATAGCTATTTAAATTAAAAGTGCTTTATTAAAGCCAAACCACTTTTGATTATTCAGGATATTTTTTAATCTGTAGAAAGAAATGGGTGTATTTTCAATTCTTGATTCTAGTTAAGTTTTTATTAAAAGGACAAAACTATATATATGTTATATATATGTATATATGTATATATATATATATAACATATATACATATATATGTATATATGTGTGTGTCTATATATGTTATATATATTTTTATATATTGTACTTCAGCAAAATAAACAGTCCAATTGACAAATATTTATTGAGTTTGCCACCGTGCCAGGGCCCATATAGGTAACTAGGGAGTGGGAGAGAGAAAATCTCAGTCCCCAAGGTGAATTCATTCTAATGCAGAATTCATCTTGGTGAGTAAATAGCGAGATTGCTAGAATAACTTTAATCTTCTTTCTAATTATTAACTATAAAAGAAAAACATTTTTTCTGTTTTGTTCCATTTCAAATGATTTTAAATTTTAGACTGAGTTTCTAAATTACTTAAAATGTGTCTTAGACATAATACTTTATGCTATCTAAACATGAGTTGCTGCTTTTATATGCTAATTATCACACCCTAATTTTCAAGTCACAGGCTTATTTTACAGCTAATGGATGATGACCTTCAATAATAAACCCCTTAGTTTCTCTTTAAAACAGAGAGACCGTAGAGATATTAAAACAGTATGACAGTCTTTCTCATCAATCAAGATTTATAGTATTAACAAAAGATAAGATAGATATTTATGGAACAATAGTGCCTTGAAATAGAGTAAGAACGACTTGTAAAATTATTAAATAGTTGGGTTCAGTTAGGAGCATAAGGACTCATTATATTTGGGGATTTATTTAACAGTTATTTGATATTCCTTTGGGAAAAAAGAGCAACTCTAGTAACAGTTTCTGAAGGTCAAGGCTATTGATGGTCTTTTATTTCAGCATTGGTGCATTTATTTTTTTATTGTTTATTTATTTTCGAGAGAGAGAGGGTAGGGAGGGGCAGAGGGAGAGGGAGAGAGAGAATCTTAAGCAGGAGACTCCACGCCTAGGGCAGAGCCCAACGCGGGGTTTGAGCTCATGACCCTGAGATCATGACCTGAGCCGAAACCAAGTTGGACCCTTATTGGACTGAGCCACTCAAACGCCCCCAGCATTGGTGCTTTCGGAGCTTGTCAGTAATCTTAGACCTTATTTTTGAAGCTCAGAACAAGGGTCATTGGTAGGTTTCAACACTTAATATATCCAGCTTAACTTTTCAGGAACCCCTTCAGATAGAGAGAGAGAGCATTGTATGCTTAATTTATGGTATAAAGTAATATTTGAACATGGCCGAAGCTACTACAACACCTGGGTTTCCAAGCAATACCTTAAAAGAAAAAAAACCGAAACCCATCGCTTTCTTGTCTCTGTGGATGGAATTAAACCAAATAGAACAATATAGATGGGTGAAGACATGGGTGGAAATAGTGTTCAGATGAGAGTCTGCAAAAAGACACTGCAATTATAACCTCATATTTTTATATAAAATAGGTTAAACAAGGTTTTTCATTCTGTGACCATTTGTAGGGTAAGTTACTTTTTAGATACTTAAAAAATACTGTGACATTATGTGCGGTATGTTTTAGGCTGTAAAACTGTGGGTATTGGTAATGAGAGTGGCTTTTTCCCCCCGAATGAAGAGGGTGTATTTATATAAATATATTTATAAATATAAATGTAGAATGAAGGCATGGGATAGAAACCCTGCCTGGTCCTTAACAACATCACTGTGATTCTCTGAAATTTGAATCTTCCTTTGTTAGTTGCGTGAATAGAATGAATGTCATTTTAAAGAAGCCATGATTAGATTTTTATAGTCAGTTGTTTTGTTTTGTTTTGTTTTTTTAATAAATTGTATGTGGTTAAAATCAGGGTCAGGGAAGCGATCACAAGAGGGTGATCAACGGACAGGCTTTACACTCCAGGTGTTTCACCAGATGGCCATTGCCAGGTATTTTGTACCTTTTAAACAGGTTACATGTAATAGCGTGAAAATACTTCCATTTAAACCTTATTAACTTGATGATAATATCTCAAATATTTTCTTTTTTCAGCCTTTGTATCAGAGGTGAGATATCTTTAGTATTTAATAGGTTATTAATGCTCACTTAAATAAGACTTTTTTTTTTTTACAAAGAAAAATATTCAATATCAGAACACAGAAGCGCTTTCCTTTTTTTTTTCCCCTCCCAAGTGTCATTGTGATTTAGAAGTGGTTGCTGAAGAGAAGTCATGTTAACATAACAACAGTTGATGCAGTTGCAAATCTTAACATTTTAAGGCTCAGGGTTGTCCCCAAGGAGCAATCTTGGCCTACCGTGCAGATGTTGAGCTCTCTTAAAAAAAAAAAATAGTGCTGAGCCTGATACAGATGTTCTCACATTGCCCAGCACTTTGATTAACCTTTTATGAAGTATCTGCCTACAGAAATCTGGATTAGTTTGTTCCCATGTGTCTTATTAAAAGCCTGCCAGGCTTTATTGAACATGGTGTTTATACTTTTTGTTCTATGGATAGTTTTGGTGTCTCATAAGTATAAAATGGAAAGCATTAGCGTCCGCTAATAAGGATGACTGATATTCGCTGCTGACTTGACTTTGAAACGGGAACCATCATGGTTTGATTAGCTGATTGTCATTAGAGAATAACTGTAGTAACACAGATAGGAGGGGCTCTGATTTTCCATAAACGAGTTACTAATGGAGCACCTACTTTTACCGCCTTTGGAGCCATGTTAATAGAGTTTCCGCTATTATCAGATTGTTGGGTTTGGGTTTCCAAGTGTGTGCCATGCTCTCGTCTAGACCTGAGCCCTCAGTGCAGGAGCCACTGGCCAAATGTAGTTATTGAAATTTAAATTTAAATAACGATGAAATATAATTCAAAATTCAGTTTCTTAGTCCACTGGCTACATTTCCAATGCTCAGTGGCTACACGAGGCAAGTGATTACTGTATTGGATAACACAAACATAGAACATGTCCATTATTGCAGAAAATCCTACTGGACGGTGTTAGTCTGATCTTTATTTTTTTATTTATTTTTTAATGATTTTATTTATTTATATGAGATAGAGTAAGAGAGAGAGAGAGAGTGAGCACAAGAGGGGGGAGCGGCAGGCAGAGGGAGAGGCAGCCTCCCCACTGAGCAGGGAGCCTGATGCCAGGCTCAGTCCCAGGACCCTGGGATCATGACCTGAGCTGAAGGCAGACACTTAACCCACTGAGCCACCCATGCTCCCTGGTCTGATCTTTAAATACTTGAGTGACCCATATGCTATGGGGGTTCCCATTTATTTTCTACCTTCTTAAAAAGATTTCTTCAGTGGGCTTGTGATTCCTTAAAATGTATAGTATTAAAATCAAAAGCGTCGTCTTTTCCCTAGAAGAATGATCAGTTCGTATTTTTTCTAGCTTAACATTTCAATCTTTGGGTGATAGTTTATACTTAGAAATTTTAGAATAGATTCTTGGAATAGCTAATTTTTTTAGAGACTTGGATAGCCCTCAAGAAGAGACTCCTGAGAATAGATGGTAGATGGCATATCCCTGAACTGCAGGACTATGGGAGAAGAGCTGGCACAAAATTCAGTGTTCAGAAAATACCAATATTTTCCAGGCTATTTTTTGGTATGTAATTAATGAAATAATTTATTCTTTCTGTAGCTGTTAGAGTAACTTTTAAAGGATGAGATCATGATTACTTTACCCTGAAACTGCCCCCCTCCTTTTTTTGGCCAATTTTGAGTGAATGAGTTCAAATATTTTCCAGTTGACTGGAATTACTTACAATTTACTGGAATTACTTACAATCACTTGCATCTCTTGAAATATGAAATATCTTTTCAAGTGACATAGCTTCATTCAAATGTTTTACAAGAAATGCTTGTGTTAATTTTGTTGGGTCTGCCCTTCTCCATATTCTAAATTGATTATGCTCTGGTTTATTAACACAATTAATCCAATATCCTCATCTCTCTCTTAGCTTATTGGATTGGTCTGCAAACCTGTTTTGTCATCTCCAGTTTTATCCCCTCTCCTTAATGCTGCTACTAGTGTTGTCTTCTGAAAATGCACCTTGGATACTGTTCTGTTATATTCCCATGGCTTGTTGTTATCAGTCAGAGCCCTTAATGTTTGTTCAGTGGCCTCTCACAACCTGGCTCCCACCTCCTTCTAACTATATTTCCAACAACCCCCCCTTTTTTTTTTACCTTCCCTCTTATTCTATAACGTATTTCTATAAATCCGTAAGCCTTCATTACCAACATTCGCTTTCTCCATAGGTTCCTAACCTTCACCCATATCTACTTGCTCTCTGCAAGGACCATTTAATTTCCTGTAAGAATTGAGGTGGTTTTTGTGAGTTCCCTCTTTTCTGTCTCTAAATTTCTCTGTATTTCCCTGATTTTCTTTTTCTTCCACTCTTCTCAGAGGAAGAAGTACCTCTTCCACTCAATTACGTCAACTAAAGCCAAACTCTGAATCCTTACTCAGAAAACTTCAGTGGTTTCCCCTGTAGAGGATAGGTTCAAGTGGATAAGCTTTTCGCTTGGCGTTCAAGGCATGCGACGTTATGGCCCAAACTGACTTTGCCAGTGTTGTCCTCAGGGTGTTCGTTCCTTCAGTGGTCCGTGCAAATGGGATTAATTCTCTGTGTTTTGCTTTGCTTACTCCCTTGCCTGGCCTAATGCTCTTTCTTCTAAATGTCATGTCCCTCTCTCTTCTCTGTAATGATTTTGGGCATCCAGACAAAAGCTGTGTCCCAGATGAGGGCATTTCTGATTCCCCCAGTGTACAACGCTCACGCCTCATCTGTGCTCGTAGGACACTTTATCATCACTTCTGCTGGTGTCCATAAGCTGGCTGCTGGAGGAGGAGCTTCTTGGTAATAATTTATTGCTGATTCAGCTTTTCCTTGTCCCCACAATGCCTACTACACTCTCGTATTTAGGACATGCTCAAAAATTGGGTGATGGGTATTCAGGAGGGCACTTGTTGTGATGAGCACTGGCTCTTATATGTAAGTGATGAATTACTAAATTCTACCTCTGAAACTAATATTACACTGTATGTTAACCAATCAGAATTTAAATAAAAACGTGAAACTAAAACAAAAATAAATTAAAAGAATAAATTAAGCTAAATGTTTTGAATGAATAAATGAATGGAATCACTTATTTTCAAGCCTGAACATTTCATTAAACATTATTTACAAAGCTACACCTATTTTAGATGGAAATTTCTTTCTTTTTTTCTTATGATTTTATTTATTTATTCATGAGAGACTGAGAGAGACAGAGGCAGAGGGAGAAGTAGGCCCCCTGCGGAGCAGGGAGCCTGATGCCGGGCTTGATCCCAGGGCCCTGGGATCATGACCTGAGCCGAAAGCAGATGCTCAACCAGCTGAGCCACCCAGGCGCCCCTTAGATGAAACTTTCTTAGATAAACCTGTTCATTAATTTGGCTGTTCATTAATGAACTCTGGATTAAGATGGGGAGTGATTAATTTCTTATTTTAGCTGGTTGGATATGATGTGTTTAGACAGATTCTGAAATGCTCAAGTTGGTTAGATTGAAACACAGGGCATGGGATGTACTGTATGGTGACTAACATAACAAAATAAAAATTATAAAACAACAACAACAGCAACAACAACAACAACAAAAAACAAACTGAAGGTTACAGAAGGGAGGGGTTGTGGGGATGGGGTAACCGGATGATTGGTATTAAGGAGGGCCCATGTTGTGATGAGCACTGGGTGTCATATGCAACTAATAAATCGTTGAACACTAAAAAAAAACATAGGGCAATATCTTGGTTAATAGGGGTTGTTTCATAGATTCTTCCTTGGTGTGCCTAAACACTAAGATGCCAGGATTTATGATGCGGTAAGCAGAGGTGTGTTTGCACTTACATGACTGCAGTATTGTATGTGCACACGCAAAGCTCATAGCGCAGAGCGGGAGGAAGGCAGTGGAGAGATGGGAAATGGGAAAGGACGAGAAACTAGTTAGAAGTTGTGAGAAGGTTTGATGCTAAGATGAGTCTTCTAAAGCGAGTTTACTCCTTAGGCTCCTTGACAGGGAACACCGGCTCTGAGATCAGCACACGGGCTGTATTTGTTCATTTTACCGAGGGTCCTCTGAGGCTGAATGCTTTGCCCTCTTCTTGTGCACGTTCTTTGAATCCAGAGACATCTCTAATCGTCTGCTACCTAAATCAAGATAAAGTAGCACCCAAATTGTTCTACAGCAATTGCAAAATTTTTTTTATTACTGAGCTCCATTTCGACTTTATAGATATTAGTTGACCTGTCACAAAGAACGAGGTTATCGTGCTTGACCTTTGGATCCTCTGCCTATTTTAAGGGCAGGCACTAACAGCTCAGCAGAAGGGAAGCTGAGTACCTATTCTTTCTCATGGCAACTTTCACTTCTGCCAAACACGTGGAATTAAGTGGACGAGCTTTCATACTGCAGGGAAAAAAAATATGAAGATTAGCAATACTATTCGAGATGAGAGAAAAGCAATATTGTAATCTTTTCAACCTAGAAATTCAGTAGTGGTATCACAAGATTGCATGACAACGGATATTGTAGTTTACTGATGATGGAGGTATAAGTTGATAAATCCACTCAGAAGAGCAATCTAGCAATGTGTATCAAAAGCCACAAAATTAAAAAACAACAACTGTTTTTCATGCTTTTTGACTTCACAATTCCCTGTCTTAGAATTTACCATGGGGAAGTAATCAGATTGTTGTACACAGATCTATGCAGAAGGAGATCCATTGTCTGCTTATTTATAATAGCATAGCAACTTGAAAGAAATGTCTGGTGTTAAGGGACTGATTAAATAAATTATGGCATATGCAGCCGATGATAAAATTACATAGCCTTTTAAAAGTATACTCTTGAAGATTATTTAAGGATGTAAGTAAATGCTTTTGAAAAGTTGTTAAATAGATAAATGGCTCACAAAATCGCATAGGTGGTATGATAATTACTTTGCAAGAAAGTGCATATATAATATAAAAAAATAAAATTTATGCATGAAATTTATACATAACGACTACAAGGGTAAAGAGCAAAATGTTAACAGTAGCTATCTCAGTGTCGTGAGATTAGAGGGAACTTTTCTTCATTCTTTATTATTTTATTTGGAAATCTTCTTCAGTGGAATGCTTATGTATTTTACAAAAGACAATAATTGGTATATAACACTTTTGATTATAAGACAGTTGCTAAACTAGATAATTTATAGTGTTAGCTCTGGCTCTAAGGGTCTAATAATCCCATGATTTTATCTTAGAACATGGTTTGGCAAACTACAGCCTTCAGATCTAATGTGGTCTGCTACCTGATTTTGCAGATGAGGTTTTATTGAAACACAGTCTTGCCCATCCATTTACATATTACTTCTGGCTATTTTCATGCTACAATGGTAGAACTGAGTAGTTGTGATAGAGACCTTTTGGTCCACAAAAGCTAAAATATTTATTATCTGACCCTTTACAGAAAAAAAGTTTTCTGACCTCTATTCTAGAATGTTGAGTTGGAAATTTCCATCCCTTAAAAACCACGCTAATTCAGTTAAAATATAGTTTAATATTATAATTTCAGGTAAATTTTGAGGCCTAAAATTCTGTAAAGATGTATACTTAATTTAAATACTTTTGTGAAATTAAATTCACAGGACCAGGAAAGAGACTCTTGACTCTTTCACTGAAGAATCAGAGAAGTTTAGAGATGTGGGGCTTCTCTCATTCTTCTGTCCTCTGACCTTATGGGTTGCAAACTGTGATTTCCAGTCTAATTTTGTGGAGAGGAGAAGGTGCTATTGTTGCTTTTTAGCCAAGTGGTTAGCCCACTATGCAGCTGAAGGTGAAATGCTGTCTGCATTTCAGTAACATGTACTTATTGCGTGAAGCCGTCTTTGGGCTGCTGTGGAGGATGCCTGAAGAGCTCCTGACCTTGAGGAATAGGAACAAAACGGAGAGGGAAGCACGTTCTGGATAAGGAAAGAATCAAAGTGCCTGTATGGCACCAGAAGGATATCTGAGAATTGAGCAAATATGATGGTCTGGGGGAAGTTGAAGCAATAAAATACATGATAAATCTGTGAAAGAATTGAGTGGTTTTGTACTTGTTTGGCCATAATTTTTTTTCACTTTGTTTTATAATATTTTAACAGATTCTTTTTTTTTCTTAAGATTTTATTTATTTATATGAGAGAGAGAGAAAGAGAGCATGAACATGAGGGGGGCGTGGGGGAAGGGAAAGGGAGAAGCAAACTCCCTGTTGAGCAGGAAGCCCTGTGTGGGGCTCGATCCCAGGACCCTGAGATCATGACCTGAGCCGAAGTCAAATGCTTAACCAACTGAACCACCCAGGTGCCCCTATTTTATCAGATTCTAATGAATAGGACTAAGAAGATTTTGCTTAAAAATGTCATTTGCAGCTTTAGAAGATATTCAGCTTTGAATGGTAGTTTTCTACCTAATATGGATTCCATTCTGATTGACCCTCCTATTACCATGTAGTCATAGAAGTGTTATATTCATTGGTGGCTTATTTTGGGAGTGGAGTTGCTTCTCATCCAGAATAGATAGCAAAGAGTGCTAGGGTCTCCTCTGCTTCTAAATATTTTCTCCTTTTTTCTCCAAGTAGATATTGATTTGATTAAAAATGTAATTACGTATAAGGAGCACGACATTATTTGTTATACATAAGTGCCAGGGTCTCCTCAAGCGACTGTCTAATGGAGATCTGCCTTAGTTAATGATGATGATTGGAGTGGAGGGTTGATTGTTCTGGAGCTGGGGGTGTCTTTGGAGGGTACAGTGAACTCCTTGATTGCCTGGGGAAGACGACAGAGAATAACACACACAGTGGGGAAGGCTTCCAAGCTCAACTACATAAGAGTCATTATTTGATGTTTTTCTAATGATTTTCCTATCTGAGTTATCCATATTTCCATCCTTTCACATTTATTGAATTATCAAGAGATCAGAGCTATCTAATAATTCCTCCGAAGTTAATTCCCATGTCTGGATTGTGGGCATTGTGTACCTGGATTTTACTATGGCTGGAAAACCTAAGGGCTTTTTTATTTGGAAACAAAATTATGGGAACACTATAGACAGCAATAAACTTGGTTGTCAAATAATGTGATTCATATTTGCTTGGTATATTTATAAATATTTCTGAGAAATCCATATTTATCCCTGAAGTAAACATTTAGTTTTAAGGCACTTCATGAATGTTTTAATTTTTATATTTGATAGATAATAGATTTTGATGACAAGTGTTTGTTGAAATACAAAGAACATATAAAATGCATCTTTTATGGAATGTCCTTACTTGTATTATTCTTTATTCTTCTCATCAAATTTTAGACAGCTCTGTATTTTCACAAATGATACAGGTTATGCTGTGGGATCTGTACAGATTTTACTGTGTAGCTATATGTATTGCATCCAGAATTTCTCATATATATGAAAATAAAAATAATGTAAGTTCTTTTACATTACTATATTTGTATAAAAAATATATAACTAATTTTAGAATCTAATACCAGGTCCTATGGAAATCATTAATAGATTAATATCTTAAGCAATTATTCCAAATAAAAGTAATGATTAGTGATCTGTACTGTAATCTACATGTATTCCACTAAATACATATAACATAACTTAGACATACAGAATTGGCTCAAGATTGGTTTGTTACTGGCCTTGCTGTGAATTGCTATCTGGTTCATGGTTAACTCTTGTCCCTTAGTGAAAGTGAATCTACATTATTTTTGCTTCATATGACCTGTATGGAGGTGAGTTAAATATTGTTTCTCTAAGAACGAAAGAGCTAGTTAGTAGTTTCTCCTTTCAGGAGAACCGGAAGAGTGCCATGGGCTGAGTCTGCCTCTCCGTGTGCTTGCTCTGCACATATGCTCTGCCTGCTCCAAGGTGCACGTCAATAGCTCCTTTCTGTGTTCCAGGATCTCCGCCAGGAAGTGTTTAACCCCATAAATAAGGTCTTTGCTTTTAAGAAAAAAAATACACTTACCTCCCTAGAAAACTGGATTCTAGAGGATAAGAAATCTTGACTTTAACAAATAATTTTTGTCATCCTCATCATTTATAAATATTTATACCAAACAGCTTTTGAAAGTGCTTTATCTGGAGCTGGTCCTGGGTTGGGTGCAAAGTAGACGGGCAACATTGATTCAAATAAAGACAAGGAAGATGCAGACAGCTCCATCAATGTTAAAATAAAAAATGCGTGCGTCAGATAGATGATTTAATAGCATTATAACCCTCCGGGGAATAATTATATAGGAAAGGGTGGTAGTAAGTGGTAGGAAGCCATAAAATTTGTTAGTCTTCTACATTCAATTAGTCTGGAGAGGCTTTAAGAAAGAGGAGGGATTTTAAGATATGCTTCAATGAAAGAAAGTGCTCTCTCTAATATCATATTTTGGATAGGAAATTACTCTTTCAATATTTTCCTGCATTCATAATCTTGGGCAATTATTTATACACATAGACGTAGTGAATCTTCAAAACTAAAGGAGCAATATCCCTACATTTCTGCAAATAGGAGTAATTATTACATGTTGTTTCCTGGAAGCATTAGAAAAAACTTATCTTGGTGGAAGTTGGTAATATCCTAATTGTGGACATTTGGGACACTATAGGCAACGTTTTTAAAATAGTACTTTTTTTGTTTTTTACATGTGTGTGATGAATCTGTTAAAAAAAGAAATTACCAATGTATACTTATTAATGTAATACATTAGATACGTTTGAGATTATTCCTGAGGATGTAGTGTCCATTAATTTTGTTCCTCTGATTTATCATGACATAGGAAATATTTTAATTTATTATACTTTGAGTTACTCAAAATTTCTATAATAAGCTAGCTTCTTCAATGGGCAGTGTCTATATTGTGAATATGAATTTGTGATACAGAATGGGATTTAATAAAATAAAATTTATCACCAAGATCAAACTCCTACTTCATATACATATTTTCTTAATATACTTTATATGTGCTACTGCAAGAATGCTGTAATTTGCTTTTTGAAATTACAGCTCTTCACGATGAGAGGGAAGCTTGATTTGATTAATTATGCTTACAAGCTGTTAGAGAGGGGGGAAAAAGAAAACGGTTTTGACTTTATTTTTTGCATAATTGCTGCTTTTTGGATTTACATTACTTCCATCAGTTGTTGAGAAATGAAGAACTAATTTATTTTAAAGAAAGAGATAAGATGCAGAGTTGAGGGCATCAACACCGAGAAGTAATGACATTTAACTACTACTTTAATATGGTGATCAGTAAGATGAGAGAAAGCATTTATTAAAATGTTAGTGTCGTACTTTATAGATATTTTTCAGTCTTTAAGAAAATAGTTATTCTTATATTTAGAGGACTGATTCCTTAGATGATTTTCGTTTTACTTAACTGACAACATTAGACGTTACATTAAAAGGAACACAATCGATTCCCTATATATTGCTTCATTGAAAGCATTTGTGATGATCTTCGAATTTGGTATTCATTATCCTACTAGAATGGTAATTGAGATTCATTTCAGTTCTTCTTAGTCAAATAATTATAATTAGACAGAAAATATTTATTGCTGGTACCAAGACAATGCTGTAGATTGAAGCATTAGGAAAACAGAAAATATAAGGCACCTGAGTTGTAGACAGTTTAAAATTAAATCTCAAAGTCATTAAAATAATCAACATTGTTTCCTCTTCTCTGTCTGCAATTAATTAGTAGATATGGCGCCAGGCAGCAGACTTATGTAGAAGATAGGGCAAGACGCTTAAATACTGTTACTGACTCTGGGAAATTAGAGGCTAAGGTAATTCCTGAGGTGCCATTTTCATTCTTGTTACCAGTTCCAGTCCCTTCCATTCCATTCTTATTCCCTTCTTCCTGTACTCTAAGTCTGGGAGCCAGCAAGAACCCCTCTCAACAGCCATGTGTGCTTAAGATTAGCTTGTTCTTTTCAAGTTCACAGCTTCATAAATATGCATGCTATTCTGGGAAGCAAAGATTCTGTCCATGACAATTTGCTGTCTTGCGGCATGCGTGATATAGTCTGTTACAATGGGGAAATTGCATACATGTGTTGACTGAAAGAGTTCCACTGATAGGAAATTAAGGAATTTCCTGGGAAGATTAGGAAAATTCTCCTTTGTCTGGAGGGAAAGAAAGAAAAATTATATTTGGCATGTTTCTCCTGTATTTGTACAAAATATTTACACAGTCTTCCACTATAGGAAAACTAATTTAAAATATTTTCCAAGTGAGTTTTCTGATCAAACATACACTTGGCATAGTTTGCAAATATTTATTTTTCTCAGGTTTTATTCTAATATTGTTTCAGGTTAGGCACTAGGATGCTAAGGCACTTTACTCTTACCTTCGCAATTATCACTTTCTTGTTTTATTATTTGTTTTTCTTACATAGTCATACATTTCTGAGGGAGACTGCATTGATTTTAGCATCTGCTTGGTTCCATGCTGAGCATCGCACATAGATAGTGCTAAGTACTGTTTAATTGAAAGATGATAGACAACATTAGTGATGCTCGAAACGACTGGACACATCATTTTTAACTGTGATAAAAATGTAAATGTAACATGTTTAGAGACTGGTGCTAACTTATCTTTTAAAAATATTTCTTTGAATTTCCATTGTAAGGTTAGTTTCTTTAGCAGCAAAATTTTCACATATACCTGGCTACGTAAACCAAGTTCTGTAGTCCACTGGAGCTCCATAGATGGGTTTAATATTAATACAAATTCTTTGATTTAGTTGCAAACGTCAAACACATGTGAGTTTTTCTGGAGAGAGGATCAAAGTTTTTATTAGATTATCAAAGAAGTCTGTGACTTCAGATTAAAAATGACTGAGTTAAAGAGTAGTTATTTTGGTGAAAAGTCCAGATTTTGTCAGTTACCACGTGTTCTCTCCGTGCTTTATCATTTGAATTAAATTTTGATTAAGAAAATGAAATAAAAACATAGGTTCTTATTCAACACTGTTTTTGATATATTCAAATTTAAAAATACATTAATGTCCTTATTTTTACTTTACTTTTATTTTAAATGAGAGGAATATTGGTAGAAAAAAAATCAATAGTTAAAACTCCTAAGTGGGAAAGTAGGTTCCAAAAACATATATAGATGAATAAATTATATTAACTTTGTTAGTTTCATTCAAATTGTTTTATTATCTGTTTTACTTTACTTGCTGTTGTTGGGTGTGTCATCGGCTAGTTACTGAAAGGTCTCTGTTAAAAATCTTCTAATATTATAATGAATCTTTTAAATTCTCTTATTAGTTCAGTCAAATATTGCTTTATTTATTTGGACTTTATGTTATTAGCTGTATACAAGTTTAGAATTATTACATCTTTGAGGATTCAATCTTTTAGCAATATGTACTTATTTTCTTTTTCACTACAAGACTTTATTGTCTTCAAATGGGAATACATTTTAAGTTAATATAAGTTAAATATAAATAGCAATGTCACTTTTCTTTTGGGTAATGTTTGCTTATAGACTGCTTTCCATCTAGGTTACTGGGAACTGGCAAGTACTTTAGGATAGTTGCTGGGTTGAGAGATTGCTTATTACCTTGGATTCTTGTTCTTGATTTCTGTTATCTTCTTGGGATTTACTTCGTTTTCTTACTGTCTTATAAGCCCAGACATGCACAAGAATGGATTTTTAAAAAATAATTTTATCCATCATTTTAAGGAAGTTTATTTGCTGTCTTGTGAGAAACAGAAATTCTCCTCCATTGTCTGCCTATTTAGATCCTTATCATTTTTGAGTGCTCTAAAGCTGCCTCTTTAGAGAACTCTTCTGTCAGACAAAATTAATCATCCTTTCCGCTGGATTTCCTCATATTATTTATACTTCCACTTAGTACTGATTTCATTTGACCATAGTCAATTCTCATTTATATATCTTTGCTCATGCAACTCTTTTTGTCTTGCACCCAACGTCTTCCCTCTTTCTGCCCATCTTCTGAAATGCCATTAAATTCTTTCTAAGTCTAGCATAAATTTCATGTCCTGCCTGATGGTTTCAGATATCCTACTTCTCACTGGTGTATTCCATTTCTGAACCCTATTACTTTCTTACCTAATGTCACAGAAATAGCACCTTACGGTTCATAACCTTGCATTATTCTCTTGTCCTAATCTTGTCCTAATATTGTCCTTATCTTGTCCTAATTTTATGACATTCCCAGATAGAAACCAGGAACAGGTGAATATTCTATCACACCCAGATGTCAGCTGGAGTCTCCTTGTCTCTTTAATTGTAGGTAAGATTGATTTGAATTACTAATGCACACTGAGCCTGTGTCCTCTCTGAGCTTTTGGGCCTTTTCCAGGCTGGAGTAGAGGTATGGTTCTCAAGGTTACCTCTGTTCCAATCTCCTGTTTTCTTAGGGTTATCTGTTTCTGGGTCATACTTATATGACATGCTTGCTGATTTTGTTCTCCCTGCATCAACTCAGGTAAGAAGTTCAGTCTCTTAATTTCCACTAGAAAACCTACTCACTCATGCAGTTCTTGTCTATAATACACTTTACTAAAATACTAGGAGATTTGTATCCAGCAATGCAAGTAAACTTAACTTTATTATTTTCCATATCTTTTCTTAAAAATCTCTCATCTCTCCCATCATCAAGGAATAATGTTCATGAATACCTTTATCCCAAACATTGTTCCAACCTTACATCAACTTCCTGGCTTCTGTCTTTTCCCCAACCCTTCTCCTAATACCTTCAATTTTTAAAAATTATTTCTAATGCTAAGTATTAGAAAAAATTTCCCTTCACTTCTGTAGATCCACTCCACACCCCCCAGGTTCTCACGAATCCATCAAGTAACCTATTAAGGTATTTTCCTAAATCCAAATCTCTAGGGCAGCTATTCATTGACCCCTGTCCTAACTCAAGAATATCTTCTTCCAGCAGCTCAAAACTAACTGTCTTATAAACCCTCTTTTAGCAATGTGGTCACTAGGACGTAAGAACCCAGGTGGCAAGATGCAGGTGGTGTTAGCTATTTCTGGTGGTGTGATAGAACAGGAGAAAAGAACAATATAGCTTTTTTTTTTTTTTTTTTTTTTTTTTAGCATTTCTTGCTTAGCTCCACCTGTTTCTGGAACTGGTGCTGTACATTTTGTTTTTTATGAAGATTATTTATTTATTTATTTTTGTGAGAGAGGGAGAGAGAGAGAGCAGGAGCGGGGAGCAGAGAAAGAAGCGGACTCCCCGCTGAGCAGGGTATATCTTTTGTTTTGTTCTAAGCATTCCAAGATAAGAAAAACTGAAATAGCTCTATAAAAAAATGGCTTCTTTTTTCTTGGAGGGGGCTTGTGAGGGTGGGGTTCAGGGGAAGAGGAAGAATGAGAGAAATGGAGAACTATATATTTCACATCTTTGAAATCACGGATCTCAACATTTCTGGCTTCAACAGACTGGGCCCTCTCATCTAATGCTTACTCTGTTTCAAAGAGGCAGATCAGTCTATTTGTCTTTGGAGGGGGTAGGTATTTTATGTGAAAAACAAACCAACATCATGAACAATAGGTACACTCATCAACACAGATGAATTTCAAAAAACATTTTCTCAGAAGAGAAAATATTATTTCATTTAAGTAAAGTATAAAAAACAGGTAAAATCAAACTATAAATTGCTTTAGGTTATATACCAAGTAGTAAAAGTAATTTGAGGTTGTATTGGGATGTCCTACTTATTGGTCTGAAAGTCAGGTGCAAGTATTTTATTTAATTACTGTTCTTATTTTCATACACTCTTTTGTATGTGTGTTATAGTTAAAAGTATCATAAATACATGTTAGAAAACAAAAACAAAAAACAAATAAAATACATCAACAATACACCCATATCACAAAGCAGAATGTCCCAGAAACTCCTATATTTCTGAAGTCTGCATTAGATCTATCTGGATGAACAAATCTTACCTAAATGTATTTGACCTTGGGAGAAAAAAAAAGTACAATTGCTACTAAATAAAAAGTCTTTCTTCTTGCTGAATATATCAACTGTAGAGGAGAAAATCAGTGACTCATATCATACTACACCCAGTGTCTGCACAAAGGATTTAGATTAATTATTCTTTAGAGGTTCAGACATATTTCTCTAAGATCTTGACAACCGATATTGGTTGGTTATGACCCAAGCCATTACTAAGAAACTGAAAGAAACAGACCATCATCATTTCTGTGGAAATAGAAAAGTTTAAATATAGCCAATTATTATTAATAGTTGCAGAATAAATAAGAATAAACATAACACATTATTTAACCTGATAGTTAGGGATCTGTTATTTGAAGTACAAGAATCTGCTTTTATTTACATTCAGAACAATCACTGCCACTGTTTACATTTAGGTTTTTAGCTAGAATCCTCTTTCAGAGATTAAAAATGGAAAAAAAAAAAAACAAACCTCCAACAAATCTTTCTATACAGAATATGTCAAAGCTCATGAGGAAATTAAAGCTTTATATAACATAGAATGTAATTTCCCCATTTGTATGCATTAATTTCTGTACTTTTTACTTGATTCTCCTTGTCACCCAATATAACAAATGAAAATGCCATTTTGTTTTTAAAAGACTGTTTGTGTTAATTATACAATTATACATATTTTCACAGACATGGTGTCTTTCAGCTGAGGGTGTATTCCTCTGCATTTTCAATAGCAAGCTTGCAAGTCCTTTGAATAGGTAAAATAGATACCCAGGAGAGATGTGACTTTTTCCAAGTCGCGTATGAAGTCAGTGGGTTTTCTTTATAATAAGGCCATGTTCCCTTTTTTTCCTTTTGTAAGAAAACAGGAGTTGACACTACTGTGGAGCAAGCCAGACATACTTCAGTGCTTGGCTTCTTTCCAGAACCCTGGAGTGCTCACTTCTGGTTGTATTTTTTAAATTATCATTATTGTGTTAATATTTACAGTTTGTATTGAACAAATATTTGCAGCACATATTTGTGATTAAGTGCTGTTTTGTTTTCTTAAATCGGTATTTGTGGGCCACTACAGGTATAAGATTACACACACACACACACACACACACACACACACACGAAACACACTCACGTGGGTATGTGTAGTGTGTGGGGGTGTGTATGATTGCAAACGTGTGAAAGCCTCTTTTTAAGAAAGAACCAAAAAAGAACAGTCAAATAAAGAAAAAAAAACCCCATAATTTCCTTAAATTCCAAGCTATCCCAAGGTGCTCATCTCCATTGCCTCATTGGATTTTCTCCAAATGCAACTTATTTATCATGTATTTGGAGAATCTGGGTGGAAGTGTAGTTCTATCGATGGAAGGCTCTTTGTCTATCCAAAACCATAAGGCCACCCTTCAGGGGAGAAGCCCACTCTTCTGGAGTTACCATTTGGCCTCTTCTCTCCTAAATGATGAGAAAATTGCAAGTCACATCCAGTTTGTTAGTTTTATTTCAATTATGATAATTTTAGCTGAAAGCTAAATTAGAGCTTAATTTTAGTCACAGCCAGCAAGAGCAGATGCTACTTTTCTGGCTTCTGGACATTTCTTCTCCTCATAGGAACAAACACTCCCACCCCCCTTCTCTTTTTTCCCAACTTTCTCTATTATATATAAAGTAACATAGAAAAAATGGACAGGAATTCTTAAATCACAGAGATTTACTCTTTCGATGTTGCTCACCTGTTAAGTCCAAATTCTAGTGATGACATTCAGAGAAAAAGCAATTTTGGGCACATAGATATTCATAAAGGAAAATGTTAATTCTGGCTTAATATCTGGCCTTAGCTTCCTAAAATAATAGTTTTATTGAGATATAATTAATCTATTATACACTTCATCCATTTAAAGTGTACAACTCAATGGTTTTTAGTATAGTCATGGGATTGTACATCCATCACCACAATTAATTTTAGAACATTTTCATTAACCCAGAAAGAATCCCCATGTCCCTCCAGCCTTCCCCAGCACCTGACAATCACCAGTCTACTTTGTGTCTCTATGGATTTGCTAATTTTGGACATTTCATTTGAAGGAGATAAAAAATACATGTAATCTTTTGTAACTGGCTTCTTTGATTTACCAGTGTTTGCAAGGTTCATCCATGTCATAGCATATATTTATACTTCATGGCATTGTCAAATACATGCCACAGTTTATTTTTCCATTCATCAGGTTGATGGAGATACCACGTATTTCCATGTCTTGGCTATTTATGAATAATGTTGGCATGAACATTTATGTACAAGTTTTTGCCTGAGTGCATGTTGTCATGACCCTTGGGAATACACCTAAGAATGGAATTGCTGGGTCATATGGCAACGCTATTTGAACCTTCTGAGGAACTGCCGGTCTGTTTCCCAAAGCTGTTGCACCATTTTCCATTCCCACCAGCAGTATATGAGGGTTTCGGTTGCTTTGTGTCCTTTGCTTTTCATTGGGTTTTTGTTATTGAGCGACACTAGAATAAAACTCTTATACTTAGCTCAAGATTACAATGTCAACACCAGAGCCAATAATGATCAAACTTGTTAGGACTTTTGCAGGTGCATTTTAAAGAATTGGTTATATAGCATTTGAGAGAGGTCTTTCTATAGCTCTTTGCTAGGAGTCAGAAAATTTACCAATACCAGAGCTCTCTGAACACTGGAAAAACAAGATTGCCGCCCTAGAAATTGTTTGTCTTTGTTCTCTGAGGACATTAGGCCTGGTTTTGGTTTCTGATGAGGTTTGCTGTGAGAGTTTCCTTGATGGTGGGCTTTTCACTTCTCCTCAAATGACTCCTTTCAAGAAAGAAAGAAAAATAGAGAGGGGGGGGGCGGGGAATCTATCAGAGAATCTCTGACACACTGTCTTGGTGCTGTTTATTGAAGAATTAATATGCAGCTTCCTGTGGAATCCTCCTCCTTTTGTCCTGAAAAGTCATTTGCCTAAGTAAACACTTTGATCTTTTACTCACAGTTTTCTTAGCAAGATGCTTGTCTTATGTTCTTCCCCTTTGGATTTTGAAAGTGTTGTTTACTTCTCATTCCCAGCTCCAAGTACATACGAATGTGTTTCTTGACCCAAAATTGAACTGTTGGAGGAAGAGATTCCAAGCCTTCGCACTGCCTTGTGTTATGTTGTCTCCCACCCTGAAGTTTGCATTGAGATGTGAGAACATTCCGTTCTAATAAGTTTCACTCACTCTTCAAATTGGGCATCGCAGTGTTGTTATGGAAATAGAGTGTGTTGAGGCATAAATGTGTACAGAAAGCTGGCAAAGAAACACAGAAGGTTTGAAAATGAGCTTTGTTATCTTTGAGATTGAGTTGAGATTCACCACAATGCTGATTCCCACTTTAAATGTTCTCCGACCTCAGAGTGTGTATTTATTTATTTTTGTTCAGGACAGCATTTCAGCTGACTTCCCTTGCAGTGACCACCAGCCCCATCATGGCCCAGGGGCTGGTTGAATAGCTTTGGGCTGGTTCTCAGCATCCCAGAGTCAGGGAAGAGCAAGGATGCTGGGATCCCAATGTGCTGTAATGAGTGGGATCTTGAATTAATCTGTTGTCTAAAGTCTGTGGTGCCTTGCTGAGCTCCCTTCGTTGTGCTCTGCCTCTGTGCTCAGGCCCATCATGCAGGCCAGTTTGGAATGGATGCTGGTCCAGGCCAGACCGACATCTGCCTTACACCTTTGAATATTATAATGTGGATTTTTGACCTGTTCCTAGGGCTGGCGTATGCAGCAAGTTTGATGTCTTGGGTCCAGGTCCTGTTCCTTTAATGATTCCTCCTTCTCATCCCTTCCTGGCTATGATGAATAATCAGTATACTTTTCTTTGACTCTATCTAGTAAATTCCATTTTTAAAAAATGTAACATAGGGTTGTCTTCTTTTGGTTTTCTTATTTAATGCAAGAGAATACTAAGGAAAAAAATATTCTCTAATCCCTCTGTTTTAATCTCATGCTCTTAGACTAAATTACTCATGAGCTCTTCATGTTGAAGGCATCTCCCTATCTTCAGCTCATTCTTCCTCAATATCTGTGAGGATGATCCTTCCTATATTCTTGCCTCTAATTTCCTTGATCGCCACTCCTCCTCTGATGATGATGATTTTTCCCTCCAGTTTTCCCCAGCTGGTCCAGTCTAGATCTTATTACTATTAACTTCAACTCTCCCACATCTTAATTTCAAGATTCTCCTTCTCTGACTACCATGTCCTATGTATGTTTCCCACTTATTTTCTCTGGAATATGACTCTAGTAATTCTTCAACTTCTTTGGAACTACAGTCCACTGGCCACCATGTTTCCATTGTCTCTCACCTCTTCATGCCCTACTTGCCTCCATACTCTGTGTAAATTCCAGTCAGTCATTGTTTTCTTTCTTTTGCCTTTTGTCTTGATGTCCTGCTCCTGTGTCACTTCATTGGTAAAGACACAATCCTCGGTAGATTCTATTCTCTGCATCTGTACTCATGCAGGTGAATGGGGCCAAGGAAAAATAGGCAATCAGACTGATAAGTTGCGTTTTAAGTCGTGATGATGAACCTCAAATGCACATGTACCATGCTTCCCTAGTCCGTTCAACCTGCACTTTACTAGGCTATTTCATACCATTCCCCCCCAAACCCCTAATACCTCTTCTCCCATCTTCATTCTCAGCTGACAACTTTATTTCTACTTCACTGAAAAAAAAAAAAAAAGCAATCAGAAAAGAACTTCCAGACTCCTATCATCTCATCGATCTATTCACATACTCTGCCTTTATAACAACTACCATAGACAAACTTCTTAGCACCTGTAGCAAACCAGTCCCTCAACCTATTTAGTCATTTCTACTGCTTTGTCATTCAGGAACCCGAAGAATTTCCTGTTTTCTGACTTGTATCAGCCCTTTTCCCTCTCTATTTGATCATCCCCATCAACATATAAAAATGTTATTTATTTCCCCTATTAAAAAAAAAAAGAAACCCTCCCTTGACTCACCGTGTCTTTCAAGATTTTGCTCTTCTTTTTCTCCTTCCCACTTTATAGCAAAACTCCTGAAAAGTAGTGTCTGAAATTACTGCCTCTATCCCACTCTTTCCATCCTTTCATAAAGCCTCTATAATCAGGCTTTGTTTTGTAAAAAAGCAGAATTCAACCAAGTAAATTTTAAAGATTTGAACTGCCTTTATTAAACGATTCATGAATTGGGCAGCATCCCATCTAGCAAGTAGAAAGGAGCTCCATCAAACCTCAGAAAAGGAAATGTTTGTAAAGGTAGAGAGGGAGAAGGAAAAAGGAAATTATTAGCAAGGAATCCATTGTTTTAGTCAAGGTCGCCCTCTTTAGGGGAACAGAAGGGGTATATCAGTAAATTTCCTAGTGCTGACCAGAAAATTCCCATGTTGACTGTTTTTGGAGGTTCCATTCCAGGGGGGTTGAAACTGCAGTTAGGTTAAGTCTTGGTTTACTGACTTGGGGCCTTAACCTAAGTGCCTGCATTATGGTCCCTGTGGTTTTCTTGTTAACAGTTCCTACCACTCCATTGAAATTGCTTCGTCTAGGCCATTGATAACCTCTGTGTAGCTAGATTATTGCAGTCAATTACCAGTTCTCTTGTCCTATCAGCACCCTTGACGCAACCCATCACGTTCTCCATTTTGAAACACTGTCTTCACTTGGCCTCTGGGATACCATACTAGCCTGGCTTTCCACCTGCCTCACAGTTGATTCTTCTCAGTCTCCCTTGCTAGTCTCTGTTCACCTCTCCAGCCTCTTTTTATTGGCACATCACAAGCCTCAATACTTGGACCTCTCCTCTGTTTCCGCGATCAGTGGTCTTATCTGAGCTCATGACTTTAAATACCATATATATTTTCCACTTCCAAAGCAGCATCTCCAGACTGCACATCTCCCATCATTCTTTGTCTATCTAATTGCATATGTAGCATTTTCTCATGGACAACTGAGAGATGATCTTGGTTTAACACATCCAAAAGAAACATCTGGACTTCCCTCCAAATCTGCTCTTCCCACCATCTTCCCTTGCTTCATAAACAGAAACTCTTATCTTCCAGTTGCTCAGGCTAAAAATCTGGACTCATCTTCAACCTCCTTTTCTTTCTGAATCTCTCACATTCAATCTTTAAGCCAATCTTTATGACTATCTATCTTCCAGTTGCATCCAGGATATGATTCCTTCTCACCACCCTACCCCCTAGTCAAAGCCAATAGCTTCCTAGCTGGTCTCACCAAGTCCACTTTTGCTTCCTTATGATTTATGCTCAGCATAGCAGCCATAGTCTGACAGAGCATGACGCTCTTCTGCTCAAGGTCTTCTGGTGGGCCCTTCACTCTGTTCCAGGCACACTGGCCTCCTTGCTATTCCTAAAACACAAAAACTCTTTCAGGGGCTTTGCTCTTCCTATTTCTTCTGCCTAAAGGATTTGCTCCCATATCTTCTTCCCTTCTTTGCTCAGCATCATCTTCCCTGAAGAGCCTATTTAAAGTTGCAATCTGCTGCCTTCTGGTACTTTCTATTTTCCTTCCTTTTTTATTTTGTATAGCATTTATAACCATCGAACATGCTATATATTTTACATCTTATTTTGTTTATTTTCTGTCCTTTCCCCTAGCAAAAAATAGGCTTCATAAGGGAATTTGTCCATTTCATTCAATGCCGACAACAGTGCCTGGCATAATAAGAACTCAATAAGTATTTGCCACATGAATATCATGTGGATTTAAATTGGACCTTCTTTCTTATTATAACCTACCTCTTTCCACAAACTGCACGAGGTGACGAGTCTCCCTTAAATGAGCCACACTGAGAAACTGAAGGGTACTTTATCAGTCCTACGTGCCTCTGCACCAGCCATGAAGATTTGTAGCAATAGTGGGTAGAAAGCTAGACTCCCAGAGAAAACTTAGAGAGACAGCTGTTTAGCACAAATAGGCTGACAGAAGTTGCAGAAAATCCTTCTCCAGACGTCTTCAAAAGGTTTATTATGTGACTAACAGCTTCACTGATAGGATTGATGCCCTCATAGATATCTTTAGGACAGGGGTGTAAATTACCCTTTTCCTTAATTGTAACAGATTAAAGAATTCTGAGGGAAGTGATTACCAATGCTGCAGGATTTCATGATATTTAGTTAGTACCTCTAATGGGCTGAATTGTGTGCCTCCCAAAAGATATATTGGGGTCCTATTCCCCAGTACCTGTGAGTGTCACCCTAATTTGGAAATACAGTTTTTTGCAGATGGTCAGGTTAAGATGAGGTCATTAGGGTGGACCTTAATCCGATAAGGACCGTGCCATTAAAGAAAGGAGAAATTTGGACACAGAGACACATACAGAGGGAAGACAACGTGAAGACACAGGGATAACATCATCTGTGAGCCAAGGAATGGCTGAGGCTACCAGAGCTAGAAAAGAGCTATGGAACAGACACTCCCTCAGCCCTCAGAAGGAGCTAACCCTGCCAACACCTTTGTTTCAGATTTCTGGATTCCAGAACAGTGAGACAATAAATTTCTGTTGTTTAAACCACCCCATTTGCGCTACTTTGTTATGGCAGCCCTAGGAAACCAATATATTACCTTATTTTAATTTTATGGTTATGTGTTGGTTGGGCATATTATTTTAGATTTTAATTATCTAGAGAAAAGTTTGATTTATTTCTTATTCCCTAGTAAAATCATGGTATGTATGGTAATATTTTCAGACATTTAATGAAAAGAAATGTAATTTTACTATTTTTTAATGTGTCATTCAGAGGGCACACTTTACAAATAAAAGGACAGATTATGTTCATTTAATGCTAGACTTTAAGAAGTATTTTTGATAAATACTGCTTTACAAATGCAGTTTATGTAAGTGATATCCCTTCAGAATTTTCTGAGGTTAAGGTAATATTTTTACATAATCCTAAACATTTAACATTAACTATTGGGACAATGAATGAAGTCTGGAAGTAAGGGTTATTCTTTGAGGGGCTAAAATTGGTCATTGAAATTGGTTGAGAAAGTTTTTAAGACATTTGAAATTCATTTAAATTGATAGACTTTAATGTTAGGAAGAAGTGGTTTTGTATGTTAAAATCTTTTCCCTCCTGTATTCATTACGCATCTTAAGATATGGTAATATATACACAAACTATATTTTTAAAATACTTAATTTAGCCTGAAATTATTGTAAGAAAGGAAAGATCTAAGAAGAGATCAGTGGCTTAAAATTCCATAGTGATAATGAACTTGGAGAGAACCTTGTACGCTAAATGAATTATAGACTTAAGACAGTGGGAAAACTACTCACATAATAATGTTGAATATCATCCAATTTGCTCTATTTATGAAGATCCATAATTTTAAGCATATCTGAGATATCTGATCACTTTCTTTCATGTTTCAGGTTTCTTTCCCCCAGATTTTATGTCATAGTTTTAAATTTTGTTACACTTAAAGATACATGACAGTTTTGTATACTACATAAAAGTATTGAAGGTCTGAGTATATATGGCTCTTGTAGGCCTTGTAAATTTTGGATCTTAGTTGTAGCTCTATTTTACTACCAAGTAACTGGTGACCTTGAGAAAGTCTCTTCACCTTTTTGATTTCATTTTTGTCATCTATAAAGCTCTAACAATCTGTTTAATTTGCCTCTTGACGGTCTTTGTGGAGCCTGACAAAGTTTAGATAAGTGATTCTTTCTCCTGAGAATTTAGAGCTGTGGCCCCGTTCGAAATGTTCTCTTGGTGTAGATGGGCGTTCTGTCTTGCTCTGCTACAGGCTTTCACTTCCTTTAATCATTAGAGGCCCTCTTTGGACATCTCATTTGAAAAAGTACTGCCCAATCTGTGAGAATTTGGAGAATGCCAGTATGATTTAAGGAACTGCAATGGACCAAAATTGAAGGCACTTCACATTTTCTACAGGGGATTGCTTAGTCTCGAAATATGCATTGACTCGTGTAGTGCCTATTTATATGTTCTGTCAGCAACACATAGGTAAACACTTGTTTGACATCTACTGGAGGGAAGCAAATGGAAATGCGGGCACAATGCTGGGACTTATTTTGGGTCATAGGTTGATATTTAGGACTTTAACTGCTCTAATGTCATCCGAGTCAGAATCAAAGCTGAGGCAGCTCTCTACAAAGGTTCTGTGTTTGTGATTCAGGATAGTGGGTGTCCAGAATATTTGTGTCCTTTCTTGACAGATCATTAACCTAAAATAATAACTTTTTTGAGTCGTCTACTGTCAGGACTGTGGTAAGGGTCAGGTGCAAGCAAAGGAAAGGTGACTAGCGGAAGGGAGACAGTCTGGGTGCCAAGTTTCTCTTCTCTTTTTGGAGGTCTGCAGTGCTGGATGGTCCTGAGGGTTTTGGAGAAGCCAGTAGCTTTCCGCAGGAGCTGACAAGGTTTTGGAATAACAGTAGTTCTGGGGTTTGCAGGAGACATTGGCAGGGGTGGAAGCACTTGTTGTGTCCAAAGCAAAAGAATGTAGTGTGTCACCAAAAACAAATTCGTAAGATACGGATTTGGGGGGTAGGTGTTTTATAAAGCTTTTGATGGCAGGACACAGCACATTGACCCTTGGATAGATGCAGGCAGGATCTTTGTTGCCTATAACTCCCAGCTGGAGCAGGCTGCTAGGCAGGGCTACCCAAGAGGTTGTTCCCAGGAGCAGGGTAACAGCAAGTCAGAGCTGCAGGAGACAGCTTATGTATGGCAAGGGGACGTTGTTAGCTAGGTTTCATGGGTTCTCTGTGGATTTGATAGTTTGAATAATTCAGTGGGCTCCCGGGGCATAGGATCTGTTCCTAGTTGTCTGTTACCTGGCCCTGGGGCCACTGGGATAAATGCATTGTAGCCCAGTGTGTGAGAGCCTGATAAGGGAAATGGTTGGGGTATAGACTTACCAGCTGGGCAAGAAGAAGAGTTGACTGGCCTCTAGCCAGAGTCTAAAAACTGGATCAAGACTGTATTTAAAAAAACAAACTAACTATTGATGGGTGTAAGTTCTTTGTAGCTATTCAACTACCTAGTTGATGCTTCTTCGCTCTGCCATGGGTCGGTGAATGGCAGGGGAAGACTAGTATAAAAGAAACTCAAAGACCTTAGAGAGCACCCCCCAAAACTTCTGTGCAAACTGGGCTACGTGTGGCTGTTGGGCGTCTTGATGTTCTGTGGAGGCTGAGCCTCTTGTTGACTAGGAGCATGTTGGTTGTTACTAATTGGGGTGGCTCGTGAAGGAGATGTCACGTGCCTGTCGAAGGACATCCCCACAGCCAGGAGAGCCTTGGGACTATGCCAATAGATAAGGTAGAAACCATATTCAGGGTAAGCTGTCACAGGAACACTTGAAGATAGAAAGGGGTTGAGAAGTCTTTGGACTCACCCAGGCCTGTTCTTGACCAAGAAGTTGTCCCAAGTGGAGGTGTATTTACCGTACATGTCATGCGCATTCAGTGGTTGGAACAGACCTTAGTGATTAGCTCAGGTTGTATTGTGGCCCCAGTGACTTGACTACTGGATTTGCCAACTGAGCAGCACAATAGCTTGTCCTGATAGTGCCGCCTCCCTTTTCATCCCCTGTGTCTTCGGCTCTCTGGTACCTCCGTTAATAGTGCTTTACTCACTGCCCACAGCAGCTCTCTTCTAGTTATAGCTGCGGGGAAGGTTTCCATGGCAATTCTAACTCCTGGAATGAGGTACCTGTGAGGGGGCAGTTTGGGCAGGCACGTATGGCCCCAATGGACTAAGTTGCTGCCTATGGAATGTAGTTTTATAAATCAGATGGGAATTGGTGTAATGCTCCTCTCTGGAGTTTATTTCTCCCAGCCTTCAGGGTCCTCTTTGATAGGACACTAATGGCTTACATAATTTCCTCCTTTGTTTTTTCAAAAGATGTATAGGAAACAAAGAAAAATATTCCTTGTGTGTGTGTGTGTGTGTGTGTGTGTGTGTGTGTGTGTGTGAGTCGTAGAATAATCTCTTCTTTGATCGGGTTTATGATGTCTTATAGACTTGGCCTTTCTTTAGATTATTGGTGCCTGGAAAGGAATAAACCTAAGTGTTTGACATTTTAAAACACTGTGAGTTCTGGTTAGTTTATCACCATTTTTCTTACTTATTCATGCTTTAAGTGTTATAAATTATTGCTCCCCCAAGCATCTGGTAATAAGCTAAAAGTTTTGACTAATTGGTAGTGATATATTTTTGGCTATTACTCACATTTTCATAATTATTTTTATGTTGAAATACTCTACTTTGTTTATTTTTATTGTATTTAAATATGTGCTTTTAAAAAAGACTAGTTCTGTAAGATTTATAACACAAAAGTAATTCCCCTCCATTTTCCGTGCACCTGATGCCCACTCTGCAGAGACAAGTACTTAGAATTCTTTCCGCTTTTTTTGTTTGCCTCCATGCTTCTAATAACATGATTTTTCACTTTTAGATTATTATTTACTGACCTATCGGTTGTTACAGGCTGGATTGTGTCCTTCAAAATTTTGTGTATTGAAGTCCTCACCCCCAGCACTTCAGAATGTGACTGTGTTTAGAGAGAGCCTTTAAAGAGGTAATTAAATTAAAACGAGGCCATTAGGGTAGGCCCTCATGGAAACTGAGTGGTGTCCTTAGAGCCAGAGAAGATTAGGACATGACCGTGCACAGGAGGAAGGTCATATGAAGACACCGGAAGAAGATGGTTATCGATGAGCCAAGGAGAGAGGCTTCTGAATGAAACCAACCTGACTGACGTCTTGATCTGAGATTTCTAGCCTCCAGAATGCAGGGGAGACACATTTCTGTTGTTTGGGTCCCCCATACTGTGGTGTTCATTATGGCAGGCTGAGTAGAAAACACACTCCTCCTGTGTGTCTCCTGTCCTGTTTTAGCACCATCGCACTTAAAACACTCAACATGGGATCTGTCAGCTTTTTCCCACCCAAGCAATTTCTTGTGACACTAGCTGGGTGTCCTAAAATTCAGTTCAATTCTGACACAGGTTAAGTTAGCACAGACCCCACAGATTAAGGACTCAGTCCCATGAGACTGCTCCCCACTTCAGATACCAATCACAAGCAGGAGATCTCCAGATTACTCAACTTCTCTCTGATTTGGCAACGAATTGGAGGTTCTCATGACCCCCCACCTTCCTTAGATTCGATTATTTGCTAGGACATCTCACAGAACTAAAGGGAAGCAAATGCATTTACCAGTTTATTATATAATAAAGGATATGATAAATGATACAAATAGCCAAATGAAGAGATACATAGGACAAGGTATGAAAGAGTCCTGCGTACAGAAGCTTTTGTCCCATTGGAGAGGGGTGCACCACCCTCCCAGCATATGGATGTGGTCACCATCCTAGAAGCTCTCTGAATCTTGCTACTTTCAGGATTTTTATGGAGACTTCATCCTGTAGGTGTGTTCAATCGCCAGTCCCTCTCCCTTTCCTGGATGATGGGGGTGGGGTGAAAAGTTCCAAGCTTCTCATCATGGCTTGGTCTTTCTGGTGCTCAGTCCCTGTCTTGAAGCTTTTCATGAGCCCACCAGGAGTCACCTCATCAGAACGAAAGACACTTCTATTACCCAGGAAATTTCGAGGGATTGGCAGCACTGTGTCAGGAACCAGGGTCAAAGCCCAAATGTTAGAACAAAAGATGATCCTCGTGCTCTTATCAGTTAGGAAATTATAAAGATTTTAGGAGCTCTGTCAGTAACCAGGACAGAGACCAATGTATATATTTCCTATGACTTCATACAGCCCTAGCAAATTAATAATACAGTGGTATGAAAAAAGATTAGATTTTTTCTTTCTTATACCCTTATATCTCCACCCTGCATTTATATACACCAACCAAGAAATATATCATAATTAGATAAACTTTTTTTTTCTTCCAAAATTAATAATTGTCTCATTCTCATTTGGTCAGTCTTCTCTGATCAGTTACTACTGGTAACTAATGGACTCTGATGGAAGTATGAATCTCTTCTCAATACATCCAAGCACATGAAATAATTAATCAGTTGAGCCACCCAGGTGCCCCCAAAAGATACTATCTTTGTCTAGGGCCTGAAATTGTTTAAAACGCCAGATTCTCTCTCTAACGCAAGAAGAGCTGGATGCTTAATAAGAGATGAAATGGGGCAGTGAACTTGAGAATCTCCCAAGTCCCTCTCCTTGAGCATTTGGACCTGCAAGGTGATCAGGCCTGAGGGAAAAGAAGGAGTTATTGGTGGTGTGTCCCCGCCCAAGGCTATGGTTTTGAATTTCATCAAAGTAGAGGCCTGACATTGAAAGCCAAAGGGTGGCCAAACCCCCAAAAGCCTGTGGCAGGGAGACTGGAGTTCCCAGAAGCAAAGATTATTTAAGAATTAAGTAGACCAGGAATTTATTAAATAATCGAAGAAGTAGATTGCCAAAGAAACTTAAACCAGTGAGTTATAGCCTAAAATTGTTTATCTCCTAACAATCCTCAGGCCACTACCCCCCCCTCAATTTGAATTAGCAGTGGGTTACTATTCTTCAAATCTTGAGAAGGGGTTTCTTTTCATCCCTGTGTGGATTTGGAGAACAGTGGAAAAGGAAGATGCTCCTTGCAGGTATAAGCAAAGACCTTGGAAGATAAAGGATCAAGAAAATCCTGTAGAACAGAATTGAGGTTGGTAAGTTTGCTGATGAAGAGCCTACTCATGTCCAGAGAGGAGTCCTGGCTCTTCTGTTCTGCTGAGTATGATTTGTAATGTCAACCAGGGAGCTCTGGGCAATGTTTCCGGGATCCCTTGTTCTGAATTAGTTTTTGTTTTTTTTGTGTTTTTTTTTTTTAGCTTAAAAAATTGCTGTGATGGGGTTCTTATTGACTATTGTATGTTAGGTATGTTGGAAATAGATAATTTACCTTTTAGATGTATGTTGCCATATCAGAGAACCCTCTCAGATTCTGAGAAGTGGACAAGGTATCACCCTGAGGCCCTGAACTTGGAGCTGGTTGCAGAAATAAATTCAATGTGTGAAAACAAGAGCAGCACAATCCACAAGGCGCCTTACATGCTAGGAGCAGTTGGTGGTTGACTCAGGGCAGAAAATTTGGAGATGGATGGACCCAGTGCAAATCTGAGCTCTGTCATCTACGTTGTGTATCCTTGGGCATGTTGACCTATCTAAAGAGCCTATTTTTCTTTTTAAAAATAATTTACTTGTTTATTAGAGAGAGAGAGAGTGAGCGAGTGCACAGACAGGGAGAAGCATACACCCTGCTGAGCAGGGAGCTGATGTGGGGCTCGATCCCAGGACCCCAGGATCATGACTTGAGCCAAAAGCAGACTGACGCTTAACTGATTGAGCCACCAGGTGCCCCTAAACTGCCTATTTTTCACATTTAACATTGGGGTAGTAATAATCCCTACCTCATAGAATGAGGCAAAGATCACAGGGGGGTAGTGTATGTCTGTAGCAGAGTGCCTGGTTGGAGGGAGCACACTGTCAGTGTCAGCAGTGTTGATTCCAAGTCTGATGATGGTCATGCTGCAGAGACAGGCTACTGAGCTAGGTACTGAGATGTGTGGAAGTATGTGGCGTGGTTGGGGTCCTTGGAATCGGTCTAAGGTTTCCTTAACTGTGTCAACACTTCTCCCGTGGGGTCATTTAGTTTGCGTGTCAGTTTCTCCTGTCAAACCCAATACTCCGCCTCCCCATCACAACTCATTTTATAATTTTAGTTTCATGGTCTAACACGTGCTGTGTAATAGATGCTCATGAATGTTTTTAAAATGAATATATGTTTATACATATATGTGTACGAATATATGTATATTCTTATCACTAATTTTTTTCTTAAGTCATTATTTGTACACACACAGACATATTTTAGAGAAATTTTGGATGTTTTAGTCTCAGACATAATAGCTAATCTAACAGAGAAATTCTTTGAAGTTCCATCTTTTCTGGTTATAGGTAGAAGAATCAGCCTTTTATTTCCAAGTAGGCTTCTACGGTGCTGTGGGAAAAATGGCATCCCCTTTTTGTGGAATAGAAATAATATATAAAATATCTTTTCAATTGAGATCTGTGTGTATGGTATTTGGCCAGTGTTCAAAATGGGAAGAGAAAATCTGATATATCGCTTTCAAAAGCATTTACTATGTTTAAAAAGTACTTTAGAATATTAAGGTGTTAATTTCTAGATTATGTTTCAATGTATAGATTAAAACAAAAAATAAATTTGAAATTTAATCCATTTAAAATCACACCACTTTAAACTCAAGGCATGCTTTTGTCTATTAGGAAGGGCTCTTATTTCATTTTGTAGGACCAGTTTTTCCTTCATCATGGCACCTTGCACCATGTGAATCTTAAAATGAAGCAATTTATAAATACATATGCATGTATATGTAGATAGTTTTCAATATGTCAGATGCAGCCCATGTATAAATGTATTACATTTTAGAAATTACATTATGTACAAATTCCTTTCCAAAAAGAGACCATTCTAACAAGTTCTTCATAGTGCTTTGAAAACTGAGATATTCTTATCCTGGGGATATACGGTAATAGGCCAGGGGTATTGCATAGCCCTAGGGTAAACATGACACTTGGCATAGCTACCTGGGGTGTCACTTCTGCTGGATTTTTTCTTTTTTTGGAGAGACACAGGGCTGAGATACGGAGGTTGGGGGGCTAAGTTAAATATTTATTAAATGTTAATTATAACACTTTTTATAATGAAAAAGTAAATATATTGTGGAATTGTATAAAAATGATTATGGGCTTTTTACTTATTTATTTTTATTACTATTTTTAAAAGATTTTATTTATTTATTTGACAGAGACAGCCAGAGAGAGAGAGAGAACACAAGCAGGGGGAGTAGGAGAGGAAGAAGCAGGCTCCCAGCAGAGGAGCCTGATGTGGGGCCCGATCCCATAACGCCGGGATCACACCCTGAGCAGAAGGCAGACGCTTAACGACTGAGCCACCCAGGTGCCCCAACTTATGGGCTTTTTAAAACTAAAAACCAAGACTTTGAGATTATGTTGAGTTGGGCTCCCAAGCTCTGTGGGATGCCTCTTCATTGTCCTTTACCATTACTGTGAAATTTTTTATAAACTTTGCTAAAGGATAATTATTTAGTATGTTTATTTGAATTACCATATGTAGAGGTGATTTGCAATTTACATATCCTCAGTTGATAAAAGATCAAGGGTTCATATGTACATCCTGAAATTGAATGCGACCATGTATAAATATGTTTGTATTTGGTACCCTTTCTCCACCATTGAACCTTCCTTTTATCTGAAAGGAATTATGTACTGGTAGAAGGACTTTCTTATTCTTTAGCCTCAAAGACAACGAGACTCATTAGCCTTACACCCAAAAAGATCCATGATTTTCATCAGATTCATGAAGGTATCTATGGTGAAAATAGTATTAAAAACTTATTGATTTAAATTTTTTTTAAAAAAGTTTATCATTCACAGATTAGGGGACCTATGGGCAAATGGTCACTTCCCAAATTTGGACTCTTATGATTTGAGACTCAATGGCAGTTTGTATTTCTTTGCATGTTATTTGTTAAACTTATTTGTTTACCACCTCTTCTTCCTCTAAACTATGAATTTCATGAAGGTTAAGGACTGTGTCTTATTAGCTTTAAAGTCTAAGCATCTAATAGTACGCCTGGCTCAGTAAGGTGTTGAGTAGAACTGAATAACAAACACATTCATATAGCTCCCCCGAAGCATTGCCCTTGTAACCAATGGAACATTCTATTGCACATTAGTTTGAACTTAAATGATTCAATTATCGTGTTTACTTGCTAATGTCATCCTATCAATTGTTATTTTAGAGTTGGGTGTTTTGAAGAATAGCTTCTCTTTAACAAGACAGAATCCAGACAAAGCAATAATCTGTCTTTAGTCAACCCAGACTTAATATGTTAATTCTGATTTAATTTAATTTTCTTCTGCTTATGGCACTGAAATTTTCAAATGGTTCATTTGGTGCTTAATTATCAGCTAAAAATTTTACCCTATCTAGAGAGAAAACCATGCTGTGTCAAGTGCAGATAATTTATCTGGGCACAATTCCGTCCTTCTCACTATTGTTGGGCTTTGTGTTCTTCAAGAAATGCCTCCATATGTGATTCTAGTTTAGAGATAACTGATACATTTCAGAAAGCATTTCTAAATTTCAGGGACAAATGCCATGTCTTCAGATTCTATGTCTGTATTCTGTACTTACTATTGTACTGTTTTTCTCTTCTCTTAAAGGGACTTGTCATAACTGTCAAACTGCCAAAGGGTCATGGAACTTTTCCTTTCATCCAAAGGGAACTGTGTACTAAAAGAAGGGGTTTCTTGTTCTTCATCATCAATGACAACCACACTCAGTGATCTGTTCCTTTGCTGCTTGAGAGATGTGCTATCTTGCTTTTCCTCACCCTTCCTGTACCTTTCCTGTTGCTGCTGCAATGAAATACTACAGACTTAATGGCTTAAAACAAAACAAATGTGTAATCTAGATGTCAAAAGTCCAACACTTTTCTCACTGTGCTAAAATCAAGGTGCCAACAAGACTACATTCTTTTCTTAAGGCTCCAGGGGAGGATCTGTTTTCTTGCTTTTTCCAGCTTCTAGAAACTGCCCACATTCCTTGGCTTGCGGCCTCTTCCGTCTTCAAAGCCAGCAATGGAAGGTCCAGTCCTCTGCACGGTGCATCATGCTGACCTCCTCTTATGTCTCTCTCTTTATTTTTAAGGATGCTTATGATTACATTGGGCCCACCTACATAATGCTGGATAATTTCTGTTTTAGGGTCGCTGATTAGCAACCTTAATTCTCCTTTGCCATATCACATGACACATTCATAGGTTTGGAGATAAGACATTGACATCTTTGCCAGGGAGTGGGGGCAAGGTAATTTTTCTCATGATCACACCTCCCATTAACTTTTCCTTCTCTTAAACTTTTAATTTTCTTTCCATATCCCTTATTTCCTTGTGTGAGTCCTTATTCATAGTATCTCTTACTCATCATTTATTATGTTGTATTTATTTTTGTTTTATTTAACATACACTATATACGTGTGTGTGTGTGTGGGTGTATGTGCGTGTGTGTACAGGTGCCAGATGAAGACTTTAAAAAATATTACCACTTTATAAGAGCTCTATAAGATTGTCCTAAGATAGGCACTATTTTCATCCTCATTTTACAGATGAGACAATTGGGGCTCAGAGAAAATAGTAATTTGTCTAAGTCTTCAACAATCAATATAATCCCTCCTTATTCATACATTTTACTTATGATTAAAAGAAAAGCAACTAAAGAAATAATCAGGAGGAAAGAGATACTTATTTAAATGTCTTCTGTGAGGTATAGGTAAAATTGTCATCTTTTCCTAGATTGAGTCTCAAAACTGAGAGGAGTTGCCCAAGGTCAAACAACTGTGTTGGAACACCAAAGCTTATGATCTTGTGTTGTAGGACACTGTCTTGCCCAATGAATATTTATAGGTTTGGCTATGCATTGCCACTGTTCTTTCTCTTTGTATTTGATTGGGTAGTTTTTACACATAGCGAGTGTGCATATTGCATTTTGGTATGTGTTTATTGAATTTGTGGTAGTAGCATATCCTGACCCGGAACTGTCCTTTACTACAAAGAAGTGTTCAGTTTGTATTTCAGTTCCTCCTCTTGATGTTACTTTCACACTGGGTGTTTCTGTTTAATGAAAGCCTTTGCTTGTGAAGAGTGTCGTTGGTCTTCTGGAACACTAGCCTAAGAATCAAATGATGAGCCAGCTGTTTGAAGTATGATAAAAACACCTGTTTTCCCCATAGATAGATGAGAAATTCCATTTATTTATTTATTTATTTATTTATTTATTTATTTATTTATTTATTTATTTATTTATTTTAAAGATTTTATTTGTGTAGAATGTGTGAGCAGGGGAAAGGGCAGAGGGAGAAAGAAAGGGAGAAGGAGAGACTCTTGAGCAGGCTCCATGCTGAGCACGGAGCCTGAAGCAGGGCTCAATCCCATGACCCCAGGATCATGACCTGAGCCGAAATCAAGAGTCAGACGCTTAACTGACTGAGCCAGCCAGGCGCCCCTAGATGAGGAATTTTATGACATGATCTTCTGGCTTTTTCCTTTATTATTTTCTTGTCCGCATGTAAATAATAAGGACAGACAGGAAATTCTTTTTCAATTGTGTGAGGATCAGATTCGAACAAAAGTAATAGAATAGAGGCACATTTTCTAGTAAAATTATCTTCAGGTTTCATGTTGAAGAAACATTTGGGTTAGTAATAATCTCACCCCACAGCATGGATTAAGGCAGCACTTGGGAAACACACTAGAAGGAGGGGTGCTGAGAGACATTTTCCTGTTTGTTTGTTTCAGAGATGTATTTGCAGTGAAGTAGGCAGCCTTGGGAGGAACTCCTCCTTAAAGTGAGCTCATAGAGCCTTGTTTTTCATAAGGCTGTCATCAATCCTTGAAAAATGCAATTACTTACAAAACAAAATACAGCCTCTAGCAATTTACCTGAAACATTCCTATTCATAGTGTTGTTTCAGAGCATTGTTGTTTTCAGGCTAGACAGGTGTGTGTGTGTGTGTGTGTGTGTGTGTGTGTGTGTGTGTGCGCACGCGCATGCTTGTCTTAGTGACTGGATTAATTTTTAAGAGTGTGTGTGTGTGTGTGTGTGTGTGTGTGTGTGTATCTAGTGCCCAGTATTATTTCTTGGAGCATCATGAGGATGTTATATTGCTAATGGATTTCAAAAACCACTAGGTGTGCAAGAATTTTATTTGGCTGGTAGAATTCATTTCCACCACACCCATATTTACCATTTCCATTTCTTACTGTTTCCTTCATGCGTACTAAAGGACAGTATTTACCGTACTGTTCAACCGAGTATATTTGATTCCTTATCTATGATAAAATCCTTTGTTGGAACCAGCTGTGCTTTGACCATACCAAATATTATTTAGAAAAACAAACCCAAGAAAAACAGGTACTATAATTCCGTGTTTGTATATTCTTGTTAGAGGATTAGAAATGTACAAAAACTTGAGCACATTTTACCCTGACCTGTGACACTGAGAGTGGACTGTCAGTCAGCGGGCAAGACAGACAGCCTGATACATGCCTGCACCCCCCGCCCCCACCCCGTAATCCCAGCCTCTGGGTATTAATGGGCCTTGTGTAATCCCCTTCCCTTGAGTAACTTTCTTCTAACATACAGAATATGGTAACGTTGGAGGAATGTCACTCCCATGATTAGGTTACAAGAGATTGTGACTTCTGTCTTCATAGTGGACTCTATTGGCTTTTCTGCTTGTATGCTTTGGTGAGGTAAGCTGTCACATTGGAGAGGTCCCTGTGGCAAGAACGGAGGGTGGGTTCCAGCCAACAACCAGCAAGGAACTGAACCCTGAAAACAACTACTTAAGCTTCAAGTGCGTCTTTCTTAAGTCAAGGCTACAGCTGAGACCCCAGCATTGACACCTTCCTTATAGCCTGGGAGAGGTCCTGAAGCAGAGGACCCAGATAAGCTGTGCCTGGATTCCTGATGTGCAGATATGATGAGATAATAAACCTCATTGTTTTAAGCTGCTTTCAGTTTTGTGCTAGTTTGTTAGGTAGAAATAGACAGTCGATATAGCTTGCTTGCCTGGATTTATCTGCCCAAGCTTCCATTCTGTCGTGAAATGTACGATGACATTGCCAACAAAAGTATGTCATGGTTGACCATTCATCCCAATCATAGTCATGCCTCATTATGTTCTCTTGCTGCCTTTTTTCCCCCTAAAACCCAGGCTTGATGAAATTATCATTGTTTCATCAGCCGTTGTTCAGAAAATTGAATTTTATAAATTAAACCAGTCGCCTGATGAACACATCCCTGGGTACATATTCTAACTTTGTACTTTGGGGGAATTTTTAAATTTTATACTACGGGATCCGCTAATATTTGGAATCTATAATAAATCTCTTCCTTCTGACCGAATCACAGTTAACCTGATAATAATATAATCAGAAAAGATGCTGGCCAGGGATACCATGATGCTTTTGAACTTGGAATTCAGAGGAATGGAATATCTGTGATTAGGAAAAACTCCACTTCTATCCTCTGCCACCTTTTGGAGATCTCTTCATTCCTGGTCACTTTTTAGATCTCAACTGAATGACACCATTTCCAGATACTTTAGCAGACTCCCTCCTTCACTTTTCCCTTCCCACCATGAGTGCCAGCACTCTGCTCTCTCCATTCCAGAGTTTTCATACTGAAAAGCTATCATTTAATTATTGGTCTCTCCCAATAGGCTTCAGGCCCATTAAGGCAAAGAGTATAAATCTCTTATCTATCCGGTATCTCTAGCACCTAGGATGCTCTTTGGTATAGAGTAAGCACTCAGTAAGTATTTCGTTGAAGAAATAAATAAATTTAAATGTCAATAAAATGCAATCAGAGCAGTCTTACCAATGGAGTCAGCAAAAATGTGGGAGGAGGTGCTTGCCCCAGAAAATCTACAGGTCATGGAAAACTACTAACACCTGCTTTTGTGGAAGCATTACAGCAAGCACCCTATCAGAAATTTTAAGAATGTTGAGTATAGATTGTGCAAAAGAGAAAGCCATCCAGGGAGGTGTAACATTGAAAATCCATTAGAGTCAGGGGGAGGACCTATTATTGTAGTCCCAGTTTCTCAGCATCTGGAGGTGATGGCTATTCGCATAATGCTGAAAGCTGTGGGTTGTATCATATTTAGTGGGTCTGAGGGAATGTGCCTCCAAGCGCATCAGCATTTGAAATAGTGCTAATCAATGATTAACCATGTAAGATGAAACCTAACTCTGATGTGACTTAATTGGCCAATATGCCTTCCATAGCATTTTCCCCCAAAGAACTATTTGTCAAGGTTACCGAAACCAACATGTGTACTTGTGGATTGGGCGGAAATATCATCCCTCACGGAGCAACTTCCGCTTATCTTCACGAGGACTGTAGGAATGTATTTCGCCACCCAGAGAACAGCCAGGGCAGTTAGAACAGCCCAGGTTCAGAAGAGTCTCAACTGATTTCCCAAGGCACTCTTCCGAGCGGTGGGCACTTCTGGGAACGGCCAGTCTCCTGATGTCTAGATCTCTTCAGGCCACACACGCTCTTGAAGATTGGACTTATTGCTCAGAGGGAGGGACAAGTGAAGGAAAGCCTGGTAACTAATCAAAGTGTTCTTAGTCACATGTGGCAGTTGGGTTTTTGTTATAGATGAAAGCCAGGGATGCTTTGTTTTTTTAAAAGTTTTTATTTAAATTCTAGTCAGTTAACATAAAGTGTAATATTAGTTTCAGGTGTACAATTTAGTGATTCAGCACTTAGAATCCAACACCCCGTGCTCATCACATGCTTTGAATATAGACAACCTCCAGGGAAAGAAATTCAACAAATTTAGAGTTTACAAAAAATTAAAATTTCATGACAATTTATATCCTGGAACAATCTGTCGTTCACTGACTAATGATACCCTAAATGTTATGTTGCCCCTAAATAGAAATTTGTAAACTTAGACGAAAGATTTGATTTCCTGTTTGGTCGAATGTTTGACCTTAATTTTTTTCTGAACTTGCGATAATCTTAAAGTATTAGTGCAATTTTCAGTTAACATTTTCTGAGTTATTAATGGGGTTTGGGCTGCTGAGTTAAAGTTAAAAAGTAGAACAATGGGTTCTTAGGTTTTCAGCTTTTTTCCCATAATTTGAAATACACAAGTCAAGTGTGTTTGTGTGTTCTGTATTATATTTTTAAGGAAGGTATTGTGGTGGTGTTCTGTTTGTTTGTTTTAGAATCATATTGTTCTTTGGTTAAGTTTCTTTCTCTCCCTTTCTAAACAACTCTTTCCAAAAGTAGTGCATAACGTTTTCAAAAATTTAAATAAAATGTCACAACACCTTCTGAAAAAGGAAATATCCAGGGGTATTATATTTCAACCCCATGAAGACTGAGATTCATTCTGCTTCTGAAAGTATATTGATGGTGTAGCTTGGTACAAGTTTTAGCTTGCCAGTCATCTTTCTTTAAAGCAAGTTTATTTTTCAAATATGTGTTGTCGAACTTTATTGCGGCATAAGACAAAACTTTAAACCACAGTGTCCATTTCAGTTCAGAAGTAAAAGAGAAAGAGAAAAATTTCCAAAGGAAATTCAGTTTAGTTATTAATGCCACGACCTTGATATGTTTATTAAGCAGACTAAGGAGAATCTATTCATTTGAAAACCAAATAATGTTGGTGTAAATGTTGACTGGAGTTGTGAGTGGGGGTTCAGAAAATCAGTGAAGTATTTATTTTAAAGGAAATCATTTAACCCCAGTTCAGATGGTACAGGAAGTGACGATAAAATCCTTTCTTCTTAGTTGTTGGTGAAGGTGCTGCAATAAATCTTACACTGTGCTTCTGAAGAGATTAGTTGGGTATTTGAAAAGAATATTATGCCGTGTCCTAAGCATAGACCCCAAATCTTCAGAGTCTTAACAATCACAAATTTCCTCGCCCGGATTAAATAGTCTTTCCTGTTCTTGCCATTATTCATGTCAATCTGTAGCTACACTGAGTCAGGCCGCTGAAATTAGTATTGAAATGAATCCAGTTTCCCAAGTCTTATTGTTTTTCATCATGCTCATAACAGATGTTAAGACTTGAAAAGGTTTGAGCTGAATATGCCTGTGGTTCCAAGTTAAGCATAGAAAAAGCCAGCTTACATGTTACTGTCACAGTCTGTACTCTCGTAAATCCTATAATGTTTGGTGAGAGATGATTCCGCTAGTGTTGATCAAACCTGCTTATCAATGTGGCATTGTGATAAGACTTTGGAAAGTCTTGGCATAACATTTGCCTGGGAAACGCAGAAGAGGGTCTTCTCAAGCAGAATTATCATTTATATGCAAGATGATGTTTCTGGAATTAGAATCGGTAAAGTGCAGGGTCTCCAGCTCGAAACTTACATGTTCATTTGCCTTCTGTATAAAGTGCAAGATGTTCTTCTGTGAGACATCGGTAAGGGGAAAATTGACACTAAACAATTCTAGGCAGTAATGAACTTTTTACTTGCCTAGGTGTTATTTTGGCTTTCCTTTTCTTCGGATGGATATAATAAAGAAATCGAAAATCCTTAGAGGGCGTTTTAGCGCCTGCTAATGTATTCTGTTAGTGCAGCACAATGAAGAGAGAGGGTTTGCAAGCTTCTAACATTATTAAAAATCAATTTACCAGTTACCCTGTAGTGTTCTCACTTTCCTGGGTCTCAAAGATGTTCCCCATTGCTTCCTCCTTGTCCTGTTTCATCTGGAAGTTGTTTTTCAAATTAAATATTTCAGAAATTGCATTACTTTTGAAAGTTATTAATGGGAAAGTTTATTTGGGAAGATTTCTTTTTTTTTTCTCAGCAATCTCAAGATCTTGCTCCCTTTTATGTTAACCTTTTTCACTGAGAAGCATGTTTTTATTTATTTCTGTAGAACTGATTTCTACTTCCCATGGGTTAGGAAGATAATCAGACCTTTTGGTTAAAGGTCAAGTAGAATTAAGAAGAGCAAGTGAAAGATTGTGAACTGTGACAATGACTGGCATCTTTTAGTCATCTTTTTAAGTCATATTATTAAGAACTTGAAAGCAAGGTTTGATTTGGTATAATTAAAAAAATTAATTATTAATATTTCTATTAAAATGAGATGTTATCAAATAAAAATGTTAACCATTTCAACCCAACTGGGGAAGATGGCAGTCTTTAAGTGCAAGAATGTTCAGAATAATGGGGGTGCCTGGGTGGCTCACTCAGTTGAGCATCTGACTTCGACTCAGGTCGTGATCTCAGGGTCCTGGGTCGGAGACCCTAGTCCTGCTCTGCGCTCTGCAGGGAGTCTGCTTCTCCCTTTCCCTCTGCCTCTCCCCCTGCTTGTGCTCTTTCTCTCTCTGTCTCTCTCTCAAATAAATAAATAAACAGTTTTTAAAAAGGGTGGTCAGAATAATGGAAGAAACCAAACTGATAAATATTGAGAGCTTATAATGTCTTTTGCCGTAATATATATTAGCACTAATATTTATTACTTCAGCCAAGGCAATTAAAAAATAATACCTATAAAATAATAGCTATAAAGAAAAAATAGCTATGAAAAGGAAAATATGGGGCAATGTTATCATTATTTGTAGATGTTATGATTACATACCTGAGAAATCCAAAACCATCAGTTGTCTAGCTCCTAGAAAAATGACAAAATTCAGCAAGTTGGCTGAATTCAGCAAATTAATAGATGAATAACATTACAATTGATAGTATCAGTACAATTTAAGGAATAAAATAGAAGTATAATAGCAACAAAAATTATATGAGAAATGTATCAGGCATAGATGAACAAGACTTATAATGTCTACTAGTTCTTTCTTTCTTTCTTTCTTTCTTAAAATCTTGACTCGTTGGAAAGACAGAAGTTCTACTTGGATAAGAATGTTCAATATTGTGAAGAGGTCGGCTCTCTATAAATGAGTCTATAAATTCAGTGCTTTCCCAATAAAATTGCCAATAAGAAGATGTATTAGTTATATATTGCAGCATAACAAATTAACCCAAATTTACTGACTGAGAACAACAGCAAGTGTTTATTAATTCACACAGTTTCTGTGTGTCAGGAATTTGGGGACAGTTTAGGTGGGTGGTTTTGAGTTGGAGTCTCTTATGAAGTTGTTGGCAAGACCACAGTCATGTGCAGGCATGACTTGGGCTGGAAGATTCGCTAAGATGATTTGTTCTCATGACCATGGTTGTTGGCAAGAAGCCTCAGTTCCTCCCATGTGAGTCTCTCCAGAGGCTGCTTACATGTTTTCACAACATGGCAGTCGCTTCTCCCAGAGTGAGTGGTCCAAGAGAGAGGATAATGTGGAAGAGGCAATGTCTTTTATGACCTAGTTTTGAATGTCACACACTGTTACTTCTGCAGGATCCTATTGGCTGCACAGGTCAGTACTATTTAAAGTGAGAAGAGATTATCTAAGGGCATGAATTCTCGGAGTCATGGATCACCAGGGACCATCTTTGAGGCTGGTTACCACAGAAGCTTTGAATATAGGCAAATCAGTCCTGATGGTCATAGAAAGGAATGAAAGTCTGAGAATAGCCAGGAAATCTTTTGGAAAGAAAAAGGTTAACATTTATTTAAAAATTACTCTTTACTAGGCACAATTATAGCCATTCTGTATGAATTATATCAGTTATGCCTCCTCATATCCCTACAGGGTAGTTTTTATTATTATTATCCCTATTACAAATTAGGAAAGGGAGGCACAGAGAGATCTATGTAACTTTGCCAAGATCTCACAGTAAGTGGCAGAGGCAGGATTTGAACACAGGCAAGTTTGGCTCTAGGGCTCAAGTCCTTAAGTCTAAGTGGAAAAGGCAGGTGTACCTCCTAGACCCAGTACATATTTAAATCTACCATAATAAAAATAGTTCTGGGATAGAAACAGAGACAGAAATAAATGGAACCAAATAGAGACATACGGTCAAATCCATGTGAGAATTTCGTATGAAATGTGGGTGACATTTCAAAGTAGTCAGGAAATTTAATAAATGGTATTAAATTGGCTGGGCATTTGGGAAAACAAAGTTGCTATAATCATTCTTTATGTTAAACTTCCATGGAAAAAGTACTATAATATAAAAATATGAGGGTCACCTGGGTGGCTCAGTTGGTTAAGCTTGATTTCAGCTCAGGTCATGGTCTCAGGGTTATGAGATCGAGCCCCACTTCGGGCTCTGTGCTGGGTATGGAGCCTGCTTAGGATTTTCTCTTTCTGCTCCTCCCCCTCTAAAATAAATAAATAAATCTTCAAAATGTTACCAAAATTTTTAATAACTGGTAGGGAAAATTCTCTTTCCTTTTTTAAGTAGGCTTCATGCCCAACATGGGCCTTGAACTCGAGACCCTGAAATCAAGAGCCACATGCTCTACTGCCTGAACCAGCCAGGTGCCCCAGGAAAACTCTCTTAATCAGTACATCACTGTCTTGCTAGACAGTGATTATTTTGACTACGTATGCAAAACATGCCATAAGCAACCAAAAGATAAACAACAAGCTAGGGGAAAAGATATGCCTTCACTTATGCAACTGATAAAACTCTAATTTCCTCTTTAAAAAGAGTTCTTACAAAATCATATAGGAAAGACATATAATTCAATGAAAAATCACAAAGATGGTGATTGACAAAAATATGAAGTATTCATAAATAAGAAAAATGCTCATCCTCCTATTTAAAGAAAGTAAACTTAATTTTCACTTATCACATTGGGATATGGCAGAGATTGAAATTTTGCTACTTTATAGTATTACTAAGGATGTAGGGGAAGAGGTACTGACAATATCTCTCAGATTAAAATCCACTCTGATCTTTTGACCTAGTATTTTTATTAGATATTTATTCTTTTTTTTTTTTTTAAGATTTTATTTATTTACTTGACAGAGAGACAGCCAGCGAGAGAGGGAACACAAGCAGGGGGAGTGGGAGAGGAAGAAGCAGGCTTCCCAGAGGAACAGGGAGCCTGATGTGGGGCTTGATCCAAGGACCCTGGGATCACGTCCTGAGCCGAAGGCAGACGTTTAATGACTGAGCCACTCAGGCGCCCCTAGATATTTATTCTAAATGGGTACTCCCATCTGTGTCCATGAACACTTATGTTTATTGCACCATGGCCAGAAATAGTAAAAAACAGACAAAGAAAGAAACGAAAACTGGTTAAATAAATTATGGTATAGCTACCTGGTGAAAAACTAGGCATGTATCCATTAAAGAGGTTAGCTACTGGGGGGTGTGCTGATGGGAAGTAAAAAGTTCCTCAGATTCCATTTGGGGAACCAGTTAAATTCAGAACACTGCCTGTTAGAAATTCTGCTTTTTTCTTTTTAATTTAATTTAATTTTTATTTAAAAAGAATTTTTATTATGTTATATTAGTCCCTATACAGTACACCCTTAGTTTTTGATGTAGTGTTCCATGATTCATTGTTTGCGTATAACACCCAGTGCACCATGCAATACGTGCCCTCCTTACTACCCATCACCAGCCTATCCCAATCCCCCATCCCCCTCCCCTCTGAAGCCCTCAGTTTGTTTCCCAGAGTCCATAGTCTCTCATGGTTCATTCCCCCTTCTATTTACCCCCCTTCATTCTTCCCTTCCTTCTCCTACTGATCTCCCTATTATTTCTTATGTTCCATAAATGAGTGAAACCATATGATAATTGTCCTTCTCTACTTGACTTATTTCACTTAGCATAATCTCCTCCAGTCCCGTCCATGTTGCTGCAAATGTTGGGCAATCGTTCTTTCTGATGGCTGAGTAATATTCCGTTGTATATATGGACCACAACTTCCTTATCCATTCGTCTGTGGAAGGGCATCTTGGCTCCTTCCACAATTTAGCTACTGTGGACAATGCTGCTATGAACATTGGGGTGCATATGGCCCTTCTCTTCACTACGTCTGTATCTTTGGGGTAAATACCCAGTAGTGCAATTGCTGGGTCATAGGGTAGCTCTATCTTAACTTTTTGAGGAACCTCCACACTGTTTTCCAAAGTGGCTATACCAACTTGCATTCCCACCAACAGTGTAAGAGGGTTCCCCTTTCTCCACATCCTCTCCAATATTTGTTGTTTCTTGCCTTGTCCATTTTTGCCATTCTAACTGGCGTAAGGTGGTATCTCAGTGTGGTTTTGATCTGAATTTCCCTGATGGCTAATGATGTTGAACATTTTTTCATGTGTCCGCTTTCTTTAGCAACAACAACAGAGGATTTAGCCACATTGATGTTTATGAATTTGAAATTTCTGGAATTTCTTTCTCAAGAAGCTGTGAAGGTAGATGGTTCTGAAGAGAGAGAGACAGTCTTGAGTAGAGTAGAAGGAAAATGTGATTTCAATATATCTCTTCTTAGACTTTTTCACTTTCTTTTTGTCATGTGTCTGAATTGCTTTTATAATAAATATTAATAATTTAAAAATGTAGGCTGTGGTAGGGTTTGGTTTTATGATACATGCTCTGAAACTCCATATATCACTGAGTTTTATGTCTGGTTCCTCTGAAAAATTAAATGTTTCTATTTATTAGGTGAAAACAACAAATAATAGTATGTATTATTCTTACAACAATGTAAAATCCATAGAGGTGACTTATAATGGACAAGGTAATTTAGAGGTGGTGAGGTTCTGGGTAGTTTTCAATTTTTAATACTACTTTGCTATTAGCGTTAGAAGTTTTACTTAAAGGAACCTGAAATAAATCCTACTAAAATGGAATTAAAGAACTACTTGTTTTCAAACACATGATCATATTGTATGCCCGCATTTCCAAGTATACTAGCCCAGACTATTGTGATTTAAGCTATTTTCAAATGATCACTAACTTACCCACCTACCTAAGCTACGTAAATTGTTTCTCATAGAAAAATATCAAAATCCATTTAAAGTGAGAGTTCAATGAAAAATTTAAGCAACTCCACAAGACACTAACAAAAGTGAGAATATGTCCGCCTTTAGGAATTGGCATGAAGTACATATAATTGGCTAAACTTGGACAATGCGAACATCAAAAAATAATAAATATGATATTGGATTGTAACACATTAAATAAAAAATAAAAGCATGAGTCTGTAGTAGTATATATGTACCTTTGTGTATATATTTCTATATGTGTATAGACAGATCCCTTTTTAGAAGAATCCCTTTATTAGAAGATCCTTTTATTAAAAGAATGCTAATAATTATGGAAGAAGAGATAAAATAAGAAAATTACAGTTTTGCAACCCTCAATTCAATAATCAATCCATCAAGTATCATCAGTTAATACTAACCCTTTTGGAGAAAGGTGGTTGGGAATAGGGTATTCACATGGTCTCAAAGTATCTCCTTGTAGATTACTTACATTCTTATAAAGTGAAAAATTTTGTACCTGTACAGGACAGGTCACCTTATCCATGTGATCAAACTTAGTACCACCAGTAGTAGAACAATCTGATATTATATGTCTCCAGATTTGATGTAATATCACCTAGGTAATATTCTTGCCAAATATGTTAAACCGAATCTGATCATGGGGAAACAATCAGACAAATCCAGAAAGTGGGATATTATGACATACAGCTGGCCTGGATTTTAAAAAATAATAATAATAACATGAAACACACACACACACACAAAACAGAAGGCATATTTAAATTAAAAAGATTTAGGGGCACCTGAGTGGTGCAGTTGGTTAAGTGCCCAACTGTTGGTTTCAGCTCAGGTCATGATCTCAGGGTCCTGGGATCAAGCCCCATGTTGGGCTCCATGCTCAGTGTGGAGTCTGCTTGGGATTCTCTCTCTCCCTCTCCCTCTGCCCCTCCTGCTTATCCTGTCTCTCTCTCTCAAATAAATAAATAAATAAAATCTTTTAAAAAACCCCAAATGATTTAGAGAAATCTAAGAACTAAATGCAGTGCATGAAATTTTGACGCTGGATTAAAAATGAAAAGGAGAGATAACTATAAAAGACATTTTGAGGCTTCAGAGGAACTGGAATAATTTGAAAGTAGACTATATCACAGATCATAAATTGAAGTAATGTTGGTCTTCTTAAGTGCAATAATGGTTTTGTAGTTATTTAGGAAAATATTTTTATTCTCAGAAGATGCAATTGAAAGGAAAAAATATATGGAGAGAGAGAAAGCAAATGCGGCAAATAATAATTGATGAATCTAGGGGAAGGGCACACTGGTATTCACTCTAATATTCTCTAGCTTTGAAATTTTGCAAAATGAGAAGAAAGACATTAAGTATGGATTAATGCCTTGCACTCTTTCTGATGTCCCTGGTGCTGACTTCATCCTTGCCTTCAGGGTCAAGTTATAACGTTTGAGAAAGGGCACTTGGGAAGAAACTAACTAGGCAAGATGAGTGGGGCTCTAATTTTTATTAGAAACAAATTACGATTGCTAACGTGAATGAATGTACTTCGGAGGCAGCTTTATCCATGGCCACATTTTTCCTCTTAAAACTGCCTGTGAGTTTGATGGGATTATCTGTGCTCTAGAATTGACTGGCAGTCAGAGTATGGAACAGCTTATCATAAGCACATTTACTTTTAAAATTTTTGGATTGGATTTCTGTGTAGGAATGTGGAAATCCACCTAGTGAAATAGGCAAATATGCTTCTAGAAAACCTTGGTTCCTCATTAGTTTTTCTTTTAACCATTTACTGGTTCTCAATTAACTGGTTGCCCAGAACAGCACCTGGGAAACTTGTTGGAAATGCAAATGAATCACCAACTCTGGGAGTGGGACCCTGTAATCTGGCTCTAACAAGGCTTCAGTGATTGAAGTTGACAGGTGCTCTCCTTGCCAACATGGGTTGTCAGGAGTGGTCACCAGAGGTCAGGCTGCTGTGGAGAGGAGAGGGGGAAATTCACACAGATTGTGGACTTCTTCATGCCATTGGTCTGGACATGCTGAAAGCACTGAAAAATTGTAGGAGATTGGCCTAATAAATATAAGCAGAGCAGCAGAAAGTGAATTAATAGCCCCAAAGATAACCAGTTGCAAAACAGTCTATCGAGTATTAGTCTCCAGCAGGGGTGGGTAAAGCTCTTCCAACCCGGGCCAAGGGAAGACTGGCAGAGGAGAAGCTAGCAGTAACGCAGGAGGGGGATGGCGTGCAGGAACAGTGGCATACTAGAGCCACCCCATCCCACCACTGGCTAGGCTGAGGGTCCAAGGGCAAGTCTGGGAAGTGACTTAGCCTAGGTCATCCAGATAGAAAGTGAGGACACACTTTGGCAAGGTGGGGCAGAGATGAAGTGAACCGTATGCTTGGCCAGCGCAGAGCTTCTCCTAAGCAGAGGTGGGGAGAGTGGGAGCTACACCCATTGTTGAAGGATGGGGTGCTGGTGCAATCCGAGAAGCAGTGAGGAACCCTCCTGGGGAGGTTAAAAAGACATTCCATTCTGCTCTGCAGGGAGGGACCCAAAGTCCGTACCTAAGGGTCTGGACCAAAAAGGTGGGCATCCTTTGGGTATTTTGTAGACCTTACTGACAGAAATAGGGAGGAGGGGGAAATGCCTTCCTCAGTGCTCCTTTTTTATCAAGATTTTATTAAGATTTATTAAGATTATTAAGATAATTATTAAAATTATCCATTAGAGAGAGAGATTGTGTAGTGGGGAGGGGCAGAGGGAGAGAGAGAAGCAGATTTCCTGCTGAGCAAGAAGCCTGATGTGGGGGTGTCCCAGTGCTCCTTTTTTGGGGTGCAGGGCAAATGGGATTAATTTTAGATGCCTTAAGGGCTTTGGGAAGGGTTAGACCTTCAAGTGGGTTGTGGGAAAGGTGCAGAGAAGCAAGGCAAATCTGATATTAATATAGGCAGGAAGAGGTAGGGGAGGGCACTGAAAATATTTCAGTCACCCTCTATCAGAAAGAGAGCTGCTAGTATCCTGTCAGGCTAGGCTTCTGTTCATACCAGGGCTGGCTTACTTTTGGGGTAGCCATCATTAGGAACAGCTGTAAGAGGTGAAGAGAGGTAGGGAACATTATGGTTATTTTGAAATTCTCAGGAGACAGACATCGCTGATTTATGATGTTGCATTAAAAAAATCCAAGAGGAGGACTGCCTGAGTGGCTCAGTCGATTAATCGTCTGCCTTTGGCTCAGGTCATGATCTCAGGGTCCTGGGATGGAGCCCCATGTCTCAGGCCCCGTGTTCAGTGGGGTGCTCGCTTCTCCCTCTCTTCCCAGTTACTGCTCGGTCATGCTCTCTGTTGCTATCTTTGTCTCTCTCTCAATTAAAGAAATAAAATCTTTAAAAGAAATGCAAGAGGAGGCAAAAGAGCATTAATATACCAGAAATTTATGGGTGTTTGACTCAGAGATGAAAGTATTATTGGAAACACTGTAAGAATGTATATTCCTTAAATAAAAGTGATAGTATGAATAATTAGGCTATTAATAGCTAATGAGTTGATTATCCTAGTTTGGAAAGTGCTTTGATATACAATATTTGATGTGGTACACCTGCGAGTAGTAAGGGACACACTTGTATTCCCATATTGCAAGTGAGGAAGTTGGGGCTCAGAGTAATTACGTAACATGACTCATCAGTGGAAGACAATGATTCCGGCCCAGTCTCCTGGTGCGTCACTTTATCACAAGGCTTTGCTGATCCTACTAAAAAAATGTTTCGGCTCTTTTTAAATGACTTTCTTTATTTTCTCTTATTCCGAATAACGTGTAATAGAAAAAAAGTAAGGAGATTCTAAAGATTCCTTTCAAAAAGCGGTTAGGGGACGCTAAGATGGTTTCATTCTCCCAGGTCTGAGTTTGGGTCATAATTCACATCATTTTAAAGTAGCACCGAACTAGCCTTTTCCCATCCGATGGTGTCAACTCTCTGAAAACAACACAAGGCTGAATTACCCACCCCTGGAAGTGTTGAACAGAGCGGGCTGCTTGCTTGTTTGGGATGTAGAGTTTCTTGCCTTGCGAAGAGGTTTGAGGAGGTAACCTTTAAGTCTGACTGACAAGATTCCATGAGAAGCTGGAAGCAAGTGGAAAACGTAACAAACGATAACAGACAACGAGAGCAAAACCCAGTTCCTCCAAGCCAAAGTAGACGCTGTTAAGTCTGGCTAACTAATGCAGCTTCCTTGCTCATTAGAGACACACTCATGTATGTAGGCTTTCAGGGTCTTGCCGCTTGGGTTTGAAAACATTGAAGGTTTATTTTCCTGATTTTCTAGGTCAGCGGTTCTCAACATGTGTCTCCTAGACCAAGGGCTTTGGTATCACCCGGGGAAACTCGTTAAAAATGCAAATGGACCAGCAACTCTGGGGGTAGGGCCCTGCAGTCTGGTTGTAACAGCCTTTCAGGTGAACCTGGGTGCAGCTGAAGTCTGGGACCCACTGTGCTGGGAACCCGGAGGGGAGTTGCAGAGGCAGTCTGGTGGGAGAATCATATTTGAGGAAGGCACAGATATCAAGCCATCCTGTTTGGGGAATCACTTAAGGTGGGGAATTACCTGCCCAACCCATAGTAGTGCTGTGGTAATGCAGGATGGTGATTTTATTTTATAAATAAGTAAATAAATACAGTAAATAATGTTTTATAATGATTTCTAACAAAATAGTTACAATTTTCAAAAATTGTTTTTGAATGTAATTTATTTACAAAAAAAAATCGATTTCATCCTTGGGTTAGAATGTATTGTGTTTGTTGGGCTTCATTTACATTGTTAGTTGTTTAGACAAAATAGGCTGAACTTCTGTAAGACCCAGGCACAATAAAAGTTTATTTCTGGCTGCCTGCCAGCCACGGTGGCTATTCCTGAGCCACAGGAGGCTGTCCTGCGCCCGGTGATTCAGAAACCAGGCTCCTTCCATTTTGTGACTGTCAGCCCGAGCGCCCTGCTGTCACTTGTGTCTCACTGTGGCAGGGAGGGAGACTGGAGGAGGTTCACCCGCTTATTAAAATGCTTAGCTCATGGGCATTTATGCCAGCGAAATGAAAACGCATGTGCATTCAAAAACTTGCTCGTGAATGTTCATAGCGGCTTTATTACTCATAATAGCCCAAACTTGGAACAAACCCACATGTCCTTCAGTGGGTTAATAGTTAAACAAACAGTGATATATCCGTACTATGGGATACTACTCAGCAATAAAAAGCAATAAACTATTGATATATGCAACACATTTGATGAATCTCAAAGGCATTGTGCTGAGTGCAAAAAGCTGATCCCAGAAGATTACATACTGTATGATTCCACTTATATGACATTCTTGAAACAGCAGAATTGTAGATGTGGCGAATAGATTAGTGGTTGGCAGGGGTTAAGGTTGAGAGGGAGGTTGTGCCTATAAGGCTGCAGCGTGGGTGACAGAACAGCGTGGGTGACTTGATTGGGGCGGTACCATTACCACTGCATGAAGCTATCTATAGGACGAAGTTCCATAGAAAGACACACACACACACACACACACACACACAAGTGATTGTAAAATATGAATGCACTGTATGGATTATACCGTCAATTTCCTGCTTTTAATATTACATTAGAGTTACACAGGATGTTACCGGTAGGAAAGGCTGGGTGAAACGGGCATGGACTCTTCCTGTACACTTTTTCTGGCAACTTCCTGTGAATCTAGAGTTATTTTGAAATTAGAAAGTTTAAAGGAAAGAAACTTGACCCAGAGGTGACACACATCGTTCCTTTATTTAAGAAGTATCAATTGCACCATCTCCCTTTTTCTGCTCTGTGCTGGGCACTGGGAGTCATGGATCAAAATGAATGTTCTATAAACAAATTGTGCCTGTTATATCATTCTGTTTATATTGTATGGGTCTTCCTTGTGAAAACACTGTCCACTGTGGCATGTACTATGCACCAGGAAGATGTTATTGTTTCTGAAACCATTATTTTAAACTGTCTAATGAGGAAGATGGAGAGGCCATGAGTATGAAATGTGAGTATTTTCAAGTCTGGTGCATTTATCAGGCTAGGAACTATGATTTCCTTCTAAGAAGTATGGTCATTGTGTATACAGAAGAAAAAGCAGATATTTCAGGAAGAAATTTGGGATGCTTGTGTTCTGATTTCATGACTTAAGTAGCTAATTTCATCTTGGGTGAGTCAAAAGCCCTGAATCTAAATTTGCATTAAATTTAAATTGATGGTCATAAGACTACCTCACAGAGTTGTGGTCATATTAAATGAGATAAATTACAAAGACAACCTTTTATAACACTAAGGCAGTCTAAAGAGATATTTAACATGATCATATCTACCATTGAGTTCGTTCTCCTTTTCTGTGGGGGGAGACTAAGGTTAGAAGGATACTGGATTTTGTCATAAAGTTGAGTATCTTTGAATCCTTTCCAGGTACACATAAATCAAAAACATTTTTTATATTCTTATAATTTCTTATGTTTACATATCACTTGGAGGAGCTGAGAAGGCCTGGTAAGTTCTAGGGGGTAAGTTCTGAGAAGGCCTGGTAAGTTCTCTAGTGGGTCTAGAGTAGTGGTTCTCAATCTTGAATGCACATCAGAATCGCCCAGGAAGTTTTAAAAATTCCCCATCCCCAGGCTGCACCCCAAATGCATTATATCAGAATGCTGGGGATGAGACCCAGACATGAGTGCTCTGCATAACTCTGATGTGAGGAGTCTAAGAACCATCCCTTAAGAAACACGGCTTTGAAGAATAACTTGGTAAACTAAGCTGTGAATGATTACCATTTGCGTTTTACTGTTGTATCAGGAAGATACTTGTCATAACATAGATTAGCAGCAATATTTAAAAATATTTTTATGAAGAAATCTAAAGTAAAACAGATATCTTAATTCTGTATGGTAAGACTTTATATAACTCCAAGATTATATTCTTAGACAAGAGTGCTGTTATAAAAACAATACTTATTGAAAAATGAATGATACAAGGATTTGTATTTTTCAGTCTTTTGATTATAGGATGATAGGGTTCAAATTTATTTTTGCAAATCTGATATCTCCATGTTTTGTTTCCTGTGCATAATATGTTTAATTAAATATTGATCCACACTGTACTCAAATCATAGTTGTTCACTGTGATGCTGGTATAGTCTTACTATGCTTATTGCTTATTTTCTGAGATAAACTCCTAATTTTCTTTTTTTTTTTTAAAGATTTTATTTATTTATTTGACAGAGAGACAGCCAGCGAGAGAGGGAACACAAGCAGGGGGAGTGGGAGAGGAAGAAGCAGGCTCATAGCGGAAGAGCCTGTTGTGGGGCTCGATCCCATAACGCCGGGATCACGCCCTGAGCCGAAGGCAGACGCTTAACCGCTGTGCCACCCAGGCGCCCCTAAACTCCTAATTTTCTGCTTCTCAATCCTTACTGGCTCTTTTAAGACCGGTTCACTTCCTAGGTGTTAATAGTGATGAAAACGAAGGGGATATGAATGAGATAATGTGAGAGCTTTCTTGCAAAATGTAAGAACAAAAGCACATACTTCCCATTATTCTGGTTGTTGCAAACAACTCAGAATGTTCTAGAACTCAATTACATGTAAGTCACAGAGGAGGAGTGGCTCACAATATCCAGCTTGGTTGGCTAGTCTTGTCTTGAGATTCGGTGTGTTTTGTAACTGAATCCCTTTCCCTTCTGCCCACTTCCCTCTTTTTTTCTTTCTGAGGACTCTTCTGCCTATGACCCCATCAAGCAGGGCTCAGGTTCCTATGTTTCTATTGATAATTCAACAAAAACTCATTTCATGATTTTTAGTACCCCCCCCCCACCTCTAAATGTATGAGATCAAAGAGGGAGTTCCCAGAGCACAATACTTTACTCCGAAGAACCTCCAAAATTGCCTACATGTTGCACAACATTCCCTGCGGGGAATGTTTCACCCCTCCCCCTCCAGCCCCAGCCCAGCCCACCCCACATTGCTGGCTACTTCTTTTTTGTTTTCCTCGGATATTCTATGTTTTTCTCTCCTTTATTAGGCATAACAATTCATTAAATTCAGGTCCTGCCTCTACACTTGCAGGCTGAATCCAATTACCCACTCCAAAATAAAGGGTTCTCTTGGCAGGGGCCACCCTATTTGAATGGAAGATGGGGTGCTTACAAAGAACAGAATTTTCAGAACTCAGTAATCATAGAATGGCTGCTTGTATATAAATGCCTATTATATTAAGCCTTTACTGTATTTGAAGAAGACATGTTTTCCATCCAGCTGGTAGACATGTTCAATGAAAAAAGGACTTCGCACATCATAAGCATTAATCCAGGCTCTTGCCAGCAAGCCTGACGTTCAGAGCTTTTAAAAAACCATAATTTTCTTCTTTATTTTAAATTACATGGTATAATTCCGGATCTACAGTATAATTCTTCATTTTAACAGAGACATAATAAAACGGAGTAAAAATTCTATTTTTTGTTTGCATATTTATGCATTTTCTCTTAGTCAACTATCAATTATTTAGAATTCGTGTTGGAGACTATTCCATCCATTTTCCTCTTTCTGTTTTGAGTTTAGACAAAACAGTCTGGATCCACCAGGGAAATGAAGGGAGTCTAAATTCAAGTAAGTTGGTTATGATATTGTAAAGGTTGCATAAATGATCAAAAGCAGGACACGTTGAAATTGTTAACACACATGCCAGTGTTTATTTCTACTAACACTTCAAGTCTTTGCAAATTCCCTAATACTTACTTCTTGATGGAAATGCATAAGGACATGTTTTGTCTTCAGGAAACATTTATCTTAATATCGCTGGGATCTGGGGGAGACATACAGTCCCATCACAGTGTAGTGTGTATGGTTTTAGGATTAAGTTTGTGAGAGAAAAATGGTGGCTCCTTGAGGTCATGTGTTTAGAGAGGGAGCGTGGGAGTGGGGGTATGTGTGCACCCATAATCATGGAAGGATGGTATGGACCCAGTGCATTTCAGCACGGTTTTCCCTTCCCTTAGAGTAAAAACCAAGTCCTCCAGCAGGTTAGTGGGGGCTAACCATCCTGCAGCCTATTAGAGAGAGGAACCGAAGGTGCTTTGGGCCAAACTACCAAGCAGCAACTGGCTGACTCCCTGTCAGAACCTACCGCAGGAGAAGCAGGCAGAAGGCTTTCTGGTTATTGAATCAAAAGATCACCCCCTCCTCCCCCAGTTTTCTGCATGGTGAAGCTGAAAGACGCCTTAACATACCCAATTGCCTTAGGCATTGTTAACAGAGTCTTCAGACAGCTGTCTGAAGACTCTGTGCGAGTGGCATGTGGGATCCCATGATTGGGCCGCAGTTTGAACTGCCATGCAGCCTTTCTGGGTACAGCCCAGGGAAAGAAGATGCTGCAAGTTATATTTTTAATCTGTGCTCCTTCTAGCCAGCCCTGCACATTTGTCGTCCCTCACTGGCCTCTGTCATCTGGGCAGTGGCTGCACAAAAAGACTGATGAGCGCCAGGAAGAGGCTGTTAGACACCTCTTTGGGGTGATTTCTAGGGCTTGACGGCACTTCAGTAAGTACAAAGTGGAGCAAGGGTTAGAAGGCAGGGAGGGTTCCTCCCACCCACCCAAGAAAGGGAGGGAAACGTGATAAAGCTTTATGTAATTTTCGCCTGGAGAAAATGTGTGAGGAGAGCACTGGCAACTATTTTCGGAATGAGATCTTAAAATGTACTCTTTCCACCACTTGTGCTTAGTTTTAGTAAAAGTTGGGTGAAATTTCCTGACAGTATGGTTATCTTGGTGAGTTAGCGGATGGTTTCCAGCTTGGGCTTTCCACTCAGATTGCCAGTCACTTCTCTCTGGCCTCAGTTTCTCAACAGATAATAGGAGGTTTGGTCTAGATCAGACCTGGCTGCATGTTAGAATCATCTCGCAAGCAGAGAAAGACAATTATCATGTGGTTTCACTCATATGTGGAACGTAAGGAACAGCACGGAGGACATTAGGGGAAGGAAGGGAAAACTGAAGGGGGGGACATCAGAGGAGGAGACGAACCATGAGAGACTATGGACTCCGGGAAACAATCTAGGGGTTTCAGAGGGGAGGGAGGTGGGGGGAATGGGTTATTAAGGAGGGCACGTGTTGTAATGAGCACTGGGTGTTACATGCAAATAATGAATCATGGAACATTACATCAGAAACTAATGATGTACTGTATGGGGCTAACTTAACGATAATAATAATAATAATAAATGAGTCATCTGGCAAATGCTGAAGGCAAACTCCAAAGAGAACAAACAAATTGATGACAGGTGTCCGGCCTTGTAAATTTTGATTTATTGGATCTCAGATGGGATCCAGGCAGTGCTCTTTTAAAAAAATCTCTACCACTCCAAGTGATTCTAATGTACAGCCAGGTTGAAAGCAGAAGGTCCATAGTTAAAGTTATTTTCAGCACTAATATTTTCTGTTCATTTGCAATTTTTCTTCCTTCCCTTAGAACAGTGAAATTTCATCAGTTCTTTTGCTTAGTCTTTTACTTTAAGAAATTTCCTATGTAATATTTGCAATATATGAAATGTTTCTGTAATGTGTAAATTTTGAAGCATAACAATAATATGAAAATCTGTGAACACATTATCCAGCTGAAGAACTAGAGGTATTACCCTAACTATTGAACTTGCTTATATTTTTCTCTAAAATCTCTATCTCCTGATTTTCTCAAGGGTTATCAGTGTCATGGATTTTGCCTTCATTGTTGCTGTTTTTAAAGTATTTATTACTTTATGCATGTATACCAAACAATACATTATTTAGTTTTGCTAGATTTTGAACATTATAAAAATAATACTATGCTCTGTGTTATCTTATGCAATTTGTTTTTTTCCACTTAATGTTGTTTCCAAGTCTTTCCTGATGTACATCATTATATTTCATTCATTTTCATTGCTCTGTACTATTTTATTTGTGCGAACAAAGCATAATATGATTTAGTCATCCTCCTGACAATGGATATTGGGTTTCGTCTTATTCTAGTCCATAACATGAACACATGCTATTGCAAGCCTTTAGGGTTTTTTTGTGTTGTTTTGGCCAATCTAATGTGAATACATTGTTATTTCATGGTAGTCTTACTTGGCATGCCTCTGGTTACTAAGTATCTTTTAACATGTTTATTTGCTGTTTGAGTTTTCATTTCCATGAAAGATTGTTCAGGTTTTTTGTCCATTTTTCTAATGGTTGTTTTTATTTCCTCATCAACATGAGGAAATTTTTTTTTTTATTTCCTACATCAACATGTAGTACTTCTTTATACATTTCTAGAATTAACGCCCAGCAAGCCACATACGGGGAAGTATCAATTTTATGTTTGCAGAGATCACTCAATGATGTCTTGATGAGAAATGATTAATTTTAACGTGGTCAAAATTATCAGTCTTTTCTTTTTATAACTATGCTTTCTGTAGCTCTTGTAAGAGCTTGTTCTGTACCCGGATGTCCTATACAGCCATCTTGTTAAAATTCATTCATTCTACATATTTGTAGATATTAGGGGTATTTTCCGTATAGGTGGTCATATCGTTTGCAATTATGATAGTTTTCTCTCTCTTTTTTTCAGTCCTCTATTTTCTTTTCGGTGCTTTTTGGATTTCTGGTGCAATGTTAAGTAGAAGTGGTGACAGATGGTATTGTTTCCTTGTTGCCAGTTTCAAAGGAATTGCTCCTAACATTCTACTGATGAAGCTTGATATTTGCTGTAGTTTTGAGAGATGCCTTCTACTAAATTTGGGAAATCCCTTTCCATTTCTAGTTTGCCAAGAGTTCTTTCTTTGTTCATCAGACTTATAGGTTTATCATGTTCATAAAATATGTTGACTATGTTTTATCAGTTTACCTTTTGGCTATGATGTAAACCAAAAGCCCATATATTTTCTTTATGTTTACTACATAAGACCTGGAAGAGTGCCTTGTACTTAGTTTCAAGAAATACTTGTTGGGTGACAGACTGATGGTTCTCTGTGCATAATTCAGTGAAGTTTGCAATGATGCAATATTTGCATCAAAAATATCTAGGACTTGTGTCTGACTGCAGTTCTATGTCATTTATTAGAATAATATAGGAATCAGTCCAGACCTTCAAAACTTGCAAAATGCTTAAGTAATATATAGTGTATCAATTCAGTGGAATTTATACAGAAATTAAAATACATTCAGAGACCATTATAGACACAGTGAAAATGCTTATGATGTAATGTTTAGTGGGAAAGGACAATGAAACATCATGTGCTCAGTTTGAGTACAGCAATGTAAGTATATGGGCAAAGAGTCAATAGGAGTATGCTAAAATAAAAATGCCTGTTAGATGATTGAACGTTTAATGATTTGTCTTGATCTTCTGGTCAAACCTTTCTTTAATGTTGTAATAGTGCTTTTGTAGTCATTAAGAAAAAAAACAGAGGGGCACCTGGGTGGTTCAGAAAGTTAAGCATCTGCCTTTGGCTCAGGTCATGATCCCAGGGTCCTGGGATTGAGCCCCACATCTGGCTCACTGCTCAGTGGGAAGTCTGCTTCTCCGTCTGCCTGCTGCTCCCCTTGCTTATGCTTACTCTCGCTTTCTCTCAAATAAATAAATAAAATCTTAAAAGAAAAGTAGGAGAAAAATGCTGTATTAATTTCCTGGGGGTATGTGGTGGCTTACAACAAAATTTATTCTGTCATAGTTCTGAAGGCTGGAAGTCCAAAATCCAGGCATGCGCAGAGCTGTGTCCCCTCCAAAATGCTTGCCTTCTCCAGCTTCTTGTGGCTCCAGGGTTTCTTGGCTTTTGGCTGCATCACTCCTGCCTCTGCCTCCATCCTCCCATGGCCTTCTCTTCTTTCCATACTTCTTCCTCTGTGCGTCTTTTATAAGGATACTTGTCAATGGCTTTAGATCTATTTTTAAAATAAGATCACACTCACGGTAGGTTCCTGGAGGTTAGGAGGTGGACATATTATTCTGAGGGCCACCAATCAACCCACTAGAAACATCTACCTAAGTGTGACTAAAGTACATGACCTTCAAATATTCCAATATTTGGGGACTATGCATAGCGTACACATAAATTGAATAGTGCTATATACACATTTTTAAGAAACATACTTTAAAAAAGGGATTTGGGCTATGCATTATTTTTATTAAAAGAATTGTTGCTTAATACTTTGTAAATCTAACATTGGAATGAAGCCTCCTGAAGGATAAGCTTTCTGTTTTCTGTGTCTCATTGCTTGCTTTCTTCGCCAATTTCAAAACAGGGCCATTTAGACAAACAGGTGATTTAAGGAGATGTAAGAGGACTCTTTTATGTGAAGCTGTGAGTGTTAAGCAAAATCTTCCTCAAGCATTCTCTGCTTATTTCAATCATGTCTGTCCTCATCAATTTGATTGAAATAAGTGGCTGGGTTTTTCCCAATGTAATCCCAGGGGTATACAAATCATTGTTTGCCTGACACACTGATAGCGACATTAAAAACACTGCTGTGTCTGACTATCACAACTTCCATGTTGCATTTATCTTATTTTGTCATGATGTTAGTTTAAATCTGCTTTCCTACTCTCTTATAGGATTTTGACCCTGTTAAACATGCTCTGCATTCAGGAAGAACAAAATGATACTGTTTGTTATAGAGAGCATTAATTATAAAGTTACTTCGTCTAGATTCTTGCCCCTAAACAGGTAAACACCTTGACCAGACCCATCAAAGCTGCCTCTCCAGAAAGAGAGGGACTATCGTAACCCTTTTTAAAGGTCTATTCCTCACTTAAGCATCCTATCGTGTGTCCTGATGTTATTATAATATTGTTTTACTCTCTATAGTACTTTTATTGGTTTAAGTTGATCAGTTAAAAAAGAATGGAGAAGGGTTGCAATTGGGAAGAGAATCTGACCTAATTGACAATCAGTAATTGGAGATTTTTTGCTAGTATTGAATTTTAAAGGTTTTTTAGTGTGGTTTTATATGTTTATTTTATCTCTCTGGCAAACTTCATGTTTTTTCCAACTTTAGCTGTTGGTATCTACTACTTGAGGCTATTTCATTTGTGGGGTTCTCCATTCTCTGTAATGTCATCAAATCTCTCTTTCTTGTCACACTTCCTGAGTCTTTATTCCTGTCTATTTCTGTAGATCCTATTCAAAGCTGTAGCTTCTTTAAGAAAGAGTAATTCATGAGGGCATTCAAGACATTCCTCCCATGGGCATGCAGTACCACTCTTTGGTTCTTTTTCATTTTCATCTTCTGAGAAAAGTTTGAGTGGCTTTCTTCAGCTGATAGATGTTTGCAATGCATGGGGTCTGGTAGGAAGCCATCAGAGTCTTCAGTGGTAAAAATTGTAAGCCTGCAGATGTCATGAAAATGTCACTAGACCTCAGGGGACCCAAGATTCTGACTCTGCTCCCCACTGGGCCTTCATGGTTCTATGAAACAAGGGGTAGAATAGATAATCCAACAGTTTCCCTCCACTTCTAAAATTTTATTATTTTTTTTTCTTTGAATTCACTAGCAGGCCCAGATAGACAGCATTAATTTTATATATCATCCAAGTTGCAAGGAACTTTTACTCATCTTTATCATTGCTAAGTCTTTCTTGTCACACAAGGAAGATCTGCCTCCACCCATCTCTTTAGCTGCATCATAGACCACCCTCCTTGCTTGCAATCCTCGAGCACACTGGCACTCCTTGAACATAGAAAGCTCTTCATTGCTTCAGGCTCTTTGCATTTGCACTTCCCTCTGCTCAGCACATGGTTCTTCAGCTCTTCCCTTGCCTTGTTTCTTCTCATTGTTCAAGACTTAGCAAAAACGCCACCGTCTCAGTAAGCGTTACCTGGCCTCTCTACATAGACCTAACCTTTCATCCACTCACCTCTGACTCTTAGTTGCTTCCCATCACTCTGCTTATTTTCTTTGTATCCTTTATCATAATCTGTAATGAGCTTCCTTCCTTATTTTCTTTTTTATCATCTACTTCCACTCTCCATCCCAACATATAAGTACTTTGAGGGTAGCAAAGATTGCTGGAAGTTCTCTGGGTTATTTCTGCTGTATCCCAGTGCCTAGAAGAGTATATAGATAAATGCCCCCCCCAAAAAAAACCCTCATTGAATGAATGAATCTTCCTGAGTGGATCAAATTGCTCTTCAATAGAGCACATTTAATAAATTATCATGATAACGCTAAGAATCTCTATATTCAAGTCTGTGACCTGGGTCAGTGTGTATAGCAGGGTGCTTATTTTTGTTCTCAATTACTTGTCTTTATTGCTGATTAATCTCTCTCAACATGAGATAAAAGCCAATTAACATGTGCCACCAAAACTCTAGAAAATTGTACTATACCAACTACACTTGACCTTGAATGAAAATTGATTGCTGGTATTTATTTAATGTGGAAAATATATCTTATGGACTTAAACAACTTAGATGTTCCTGATAAGGATTTTTTATGAATATTACTGTTTGTGACACTAACATCTAATTAGTGATGCCAGCGGCCCTGGGAAGATAAAAGCTTCCCTGTGTATATGTTTTTAAGGCCATATTTCCATGGTAATTTCAGCCAACATTTCTCTGTGGATTTATTTACATATTTTGTCTTCAGTATTTTGAGTTCCTGGCATTTCTTTTCCTTAATAATCTGTTTTCTGAGATTTACAAGTCAGGCAATATGGTTACCATGCCCCCAGAAGCATATGGAACCCCGAATGATCAACATAATCTAAGCTTCCATCAAGTAGGTGATGTGACTTGAGTCATAAGAGAAGACAGAGTGAAAAAGGGGGGATGATAATATCCTAGGGACTAAGATAAATAAAGAAAAATAAACTTGCCATCATGGCTTAACTAAGATATAAGTATATTTTATCTTTTATGGAACATATGTGCAAATATGCTACAAGTACCATTTGTGCTTTTTATGGATTGATATCGAAAATTGCTTTTGGATTATTAACTACAGATGCCAATTTGTTACTATAAACTCATTTAAGAGGCTTTTGGTAAATAGACAAATGCTTGGGAGCCATTGTGTTATTCTTCATGTCAAGCAGACAGAAAAGTGATTCAATCTAGAGATAAATCTGGTCTTTAGTGTTATATTCGCATGACATTGGCATGTCATGATCTGAAAATGGATTGTGATGTTTAGAAAAAATTGTATTGCTTCAAAAATGTCCATGCCTGGTAACATGACAGAGCCTGACATACCAGAGATTGAATCCTTGATCTGCTTTTTACCAGCATCTACAACATGTATTGATTATGACATTACTCATGATCTCCAGCAAGTTCCTTCACTTTTATGAAGCTCCTCATCTGTAAACTGGAGTGAACAATACCAACATCACAGAATTACTGTCAGAATGTTTTGAGAAATATAGTAAATTTCTAGAGTATAGTACACACTCAATAGGGGCTTATTTATTCCTTCTTTTCTGTTCTCCATTTCCCTAGAAACTTTGACCTTTGAAAGTTAAGGGTTTTTTTTTTTTTTTTTAAGAAAATGTAGCTTAATTCTAAAAGCAATCTTACCCACACATATAATTATTGGTGCTAGTTCTCAAGTATTTTTGCTGTACTTAATGAAGTTTCCTAGACACAACGTTATGAGCACTAACAATTAGTAGGAATTTACAAAAGAAATAAAAACAGTAGTTCTTGAGATGTTCTTTCGAAATAAAAAAGCTACAATTCCTACAATGGCTGTAAAATATCTGTAAAATAATGAACCAAATGGTACATTAAGGCACAGGCTTAGCATACAGGTGCTGACATCTGTGCTGTTTCCATCTGGTGCACATCTTCAGTCAAAACGATTTAAGCACTGTTATAAAAAGAACAAGGAAATTAAATTACTGTGACAAAAAAATGACATAATTGAAGAGGGAGAGAAAATCTAGAATAGGTATACAAAGCAACATCTTACAGGACCAGAGTTAGCCAAAATTGGAGAAATGCTTTATCATAGAATAACCTGCAACTTGGGTCAACAGAAAGAGAGATACGATAAAATGCCTCATAGAATTTTTCCTGTTTTACAATTAGGAAATCTCCAAAGGAAGCCTGTTTTACTTTATTTGCTGAGTTTTGATGGGATTAATATAATAATAAATGGTCATTTCTTTTTTTTTCAAGTTTCAGTTAGTTAATATGTAGTGTAAAATTATTTGCAGGTGCAGAATTTATTGATTCGTCGCTTACAAACAATACCCAATGCTCCCTACAAGTGCTGTCCTTAATATCCATCACCTCCCCTCCAGGCTAAATTGTCATTTATAAAGTTAGTCCTTTTCATGTTATTTTACAGAATTAGGGAAGTTTAGAACAATAACAGAGAACCCCAAATCATATTTTCACAAATGAGGTGAAGAATATCACTAAAGACTGGACTTCAGTTATTATAACAAATGTACTGGGTGCTGTCCAAGGTGCTGGGCATAGAGCAGTGATTGAAACACCATCCCCAGTCCTCTTCCGTCCTGCAGTCTACTGGGAGTTATCAATAGCTGTTAACTCTGAATCCTACAGCAAAGACTCCTCCCCTAAATGAGTCTTCACTTCAGTAATATCTTTCCTAGTCTCAGGCAGGGTGGTGAAGGCTTCCATGAGGTTTGTAGGGGGCCTTTTAGGAAAGCAATCCTAGAAGAATTCATTATGCATGTAGGCAAGCCATCCATCAATTTCCCTCACCATTCCTGAGAGTTGTCCCATTCAGTGACTTTGCCTCCCTTCTGCTCTAGCCATCCATTCCCAAGGCCACTTCCTGAATCTCATTAGTGTCCCTCTGGGCCAACTGCACTTTATGCTTTACATGAGGACCCTTATTGGAGGGACAGTTGGGGGCTTAACTCCAGCCTTTGTTATGTTTCCCCAGGTGTGGCTTGCACAGGGCTACATTTGCTCACAGACTGAATCACCTTCTAATTTGCCCGAAGGAGTTTTCCACTCACCAAGCCATGCCTGGTGGTGTACTTCTACATAAAATGTGGTGACTTTTCTAAATTTTTACAGAAATACTCCATGAACTGGCAGTATCCCTGCTGGTATGTACAGGTCTTAAACTTGACTAATAACCTGTCTCACTTAGTAGCATCTCCAGCTAGTCCATCTCCAGAGCTTGAATTCTGGAAGCTAATTTGTCCTTCACTATTCCCAATCTTACCCCAACTGTCTTCACCCTGCTTTGCCTAACTATTGAATTACCAAGTTGATTTAGGTTGTGAATATTGGACCTCTTCAATATTTTTTTTTTACCATCCTCCTTCCATCTTATACTCTTCTTCAATCCTGCATAAACTTTCATCTGGACTATGGTAACAGATTTTCTCGACTACAACCTCTTTCTCCTGAAATCCTTCTCCACATCACTGTAAATAGTCTTGCAAAAATCTTAAATTTAGTTTTGCTCTTCATACTGACTTCACATTTTCTGAAGCAATATTTTTCCAAGTATAGTTGATAAAACCCTTGAGTTAGACAGGACCTGATAAAAATGTAGATCCCTTAGCCACATTCCAGATCTACTGAATTACAATGTCTGGTGTTAGGTATGTGGGAGGTTTACTGGGATCTAGGATCTGCATTTCAATAACCTCCCTATAAATTCTTACATACATAGGTTTGAGAAATGGGTTAAATATTGCCTCGAATGAGACTGCGCTTAATCAGAAAGTTTCTTGCAAGGAAGATTCTAGAATTTTGGACACAACCTAGTACATAAAAGAACACTTTTTTCTGAACAGAGAATCAAGAAGGAAGAAAAAATATTCTAATACTGGTTAATACTAGAATAGTAAGACATTTGTGGTTCCTGTAAAACCACATCTCATAGTTAAAAATGCTTTTGAGAAAGAGATTTTTTACGAAGGCAGAAATGTTTGATGAATGGCTATTGAGCACTCTGTTTTCTGTGAGGAACTTGCTGCTTCATAGAAGTTCTGTTTCAATGTTGGTCATCAACAGTTTCTGTTGGTTGACTGCATGTGTGCGTGTACATGTGTTTGTGTTCATAAACAACATATGAATTGTATAACAGATATTAATTCCAAATTATCACACTTTTTTAAAAAGATGACAAGTTTTTTAAAAAATTATTTTTAGGGAACTACTTTATCACTTTGTATGAAAACCAAAAATTCTGTTCCAAACATCTGTCAGATGTTTAGAAAAAAAAAATTTAGCCTCTAAATGAAGAACTAATTTTGGACAAAAATAAAGTAGCTTCTAACACCTTGACATTTTTTAGAAATAAATGGTTCCTGGCTTGACCTTATTTACTTTTATATTCATTTATTGGCTCATTTTCAAAAACCATTGAAGGACTGAGCTAGATTTTGGTGATATAAAAAAGAAATGAGTAAAACCTGGTCACTAATACCAAGCAGATCATAGTCTAGATTGGGGAGAAAGATATGGACATAATGAAGTTAGACTGAGATGTTTAGCAGATAGATGGATGCATAAAAGCTGGATTCAAGAAATATGAAGAGAGCTAGCTTGAGCTAGACATGTTATTGTGTATAATTATATCTGTGTTTGAAAATGAGTATAGTGTAGAAAAAAGGGAGGACCTAAAATACACTAAGCTATTTTAAAATATTTAATAAAAATTATGACTCTGGAGGATAGTAATATCTGGATTGTGTGCTGCTTTTCCTTAACCATGCTTAAGGCAAGTCTTTTCTTCAGTTTGTACACTCACTAGACACCACTGTTTACTCAGTGGTGGTGACAAATCAGACCGACCTTTGTAAACCCAACTTTGTACTCATAAACTTATACTTTTCAACTCTATTCATCTGGTGGCAGAGTGTTTCTATAAAATCCATTTGCCAGGGAACTCATCCATTGGGAAGCCAGTAGTTCCTTTGGCAGTGGGTTTGGCTGTGGAAGGCTATGAGATCTCAGCTCCAGCATTCTCTAGATGATCACTCAACTTCTTTGTGTTTCAATCTCATCGTCTGTAAAATGGTAGGAATAATGGTACCTGCCTCACAGGATAGTTGTGAGACTTAAATGAGATAATCCATGTAAAGAGCTCAGCACAGAATGTGGCACATAGAAATTTCCCCCTAAGTGCTGACTGTCATCATGCGTTTCGGATAGCTCTGGGGACTGGAATAGCAGTGGTTGTGGGGTCAGAAAGCTTGGCTTGGAACATCCTCACTGCCAAGTGTTTGCTCTATGTTTTTTTTTTTTTTTAAAGTACAGCAATATATATATTGATTTTTTTTAAATGATTTTTTATTATATTATGTTAGTCACCATATAGTACATCCCCAGTTTCCGATGTAAGGCTCGATGATTCATTAGTTGTGTATAACACCCAGTGCACCATGCAATATGTGCCCTCCTTACTACCCATCACCGGTCTATCCCATTCCCCCACCCCCCTCCCCTCTGAGGCCCTCAGTTTGTTTCTCATAGTCCATATTCTCTCATGTTTCATTCCCCCTTCTGATTACCCCCCTTTCTTTATCCCTTTCTTCCCCTACCGATCATCCTAGTTCTTATGTTCCATAGATGAGAGAAATCATATGATAATTGTCTTTCTCTGCTTGACTTATTTCACTTAGCATTATCTCCTCCAGTGCCTCTTCTTCACCCTTTTGGTGAGTGGAGGGATCTTTTGTCCTGGGTTATTGGAATGGCCAAACACAGGGCACCTGCTACTAGATACATAAGATGGAGAGCAGTTTTTTAGTTACATATGCTCACAGCCTGAGGAGGAGGACAGTGTACCACACAGGGTCACACAGGATTGCACTCAAGAACAGAATGAACAACTAGGAGCTGTGGGAGGTGGGCTTTGTAGTATCAAGAGGGCAGAGTGTCTCCTTGCTCCTGTGGGAGGATGTGATTAGCTTGTTTGAATAATTTTGTGGGCTGACAGGGGACTAAAACCTGGTACTCAGGGAGAAACAACTGGGCTGGGTCCCTTTCATGAAGAGGGCTATTTGGCTAGAGCACTTTTTCTATGGATGCAGTGTAGGGAGGGGCACTTATAGTGAGGCTATTCAAGGCCCACCCGATTTTACCAGATGTCAAGGCAGCACATAATATTGAACCTTCCTTATAGACCATACGTCACACTCTCATGCTGAAAAGTTCACTTTCATCCTGTTGCAACTATGCTTCTTCCTCTGTAAACAACGTATGACTTAAAATTAATGTGTCTTACTAACTTCATATTCCACAAATATGCAGTGTTATTAAATAAGCTATTACTGAATATGATTTAGAAACTGTTCCCTGTATTTTGACTGTAACGTCTAGAAATAATATCTTGGTAAACTCTATTGCAAAAGTCAAGGTCTTTCTTACATCCTTATTAAAATTTATTTCTTTCTTTTAGAGTCAAGGATTATGTTTCCATATAGAAAATTAATGAGTTTTAGTAAGATTTGTGATAACGTAAGTAACATAACTGTCAAACTTAGTCATATCATGTTAGTAATTGAAGCCCAAGGGCCATGCACTTCTAGTAAAGGGTGAATATAATAAAATTTATCTTGTAGATGGCAGACATCAGTTAATGTTTCTGGCTGATCTTGCTATTTTACTTCTCAGATCAATATTTGCATCCGACAAATAATGTCAAAGTTATGAAGAACTATATAATTAAGGACATTCTTCTCTTTTCTTATTTACTCCCCTTAATCCAGGATTAATCTATAATTAATTTTTTTCAGCACATTGCATTCATGGGAATGAATAGTCAGATGAAAATGAAAGAATGCTTACATATATTTAAAATTTTCTTTTGGGGGCACCTGGGTGGCTCAGTCAGTTAAGCGTCCAACTCTTGGTTTCCGCTCAGGTCATGAGCTCATGGGTGGTGAGATGGAGCCCTGCATCGGGCTCCATGCTCAGTAGGAAGTCTGCTCGAAGAGTGTTTCCCTGTGCCTCTCCCCCAACTCATGCTCTCTCTCTCTCTCTGTCTCTCTCAAATAATAAATAAATAAATCTTTAAAACTGTTTTTTTGTTGTGTGTTTGTGTGTGAGTATGTGTAAAGTATATCCTTGCTGAATCTAAAGCATATCCTTGACTAGGTGTGAAAAGCCAACAATCCACCTTCATACTGTGATGTATATTTGTATCAACTGATTTATATGGGACTAAGGGGCCTAATGCAGAAAAAAAAGTATCAGTGATTGAGATTCAGTCATACAGATCGAGGTTCAGTCACATAGAGGAAGGCAGGGAGGCAGTAAATGCTGTGAGGATGGGAGAGAGGGACTCAAGAGAACCCAACTACAAAAGAGATTACAAGGATTCGTCCTTGGAGAATCGTTTCTGGAACAAGGCACACTTGGCACAGGAGTCTGAAGCTCAGAAGGAGCTGTGTTTCTGGGTCAGCTATGAGGTTGTTTACTGATCCTGCTGTTTGCCAGGCCCTTGATAGTTTGTGTCCGAACTGAGGGATGAACACTCTTGCTGTCAAACCTATGAGGGTGAAATCCTGGGGGCCAAAACAACTCAAGAAGAGGAAAACACAGAGGCAAGGAAGCAGATCCCAGCTGGGCCAGAGGTAAACACGAAGTGGTTGAGAGCAGTGAGCTGGCTTCAAGGCAAACATTGGTGGAGGATAGTGTCTGAGACAGATCAGAGGTCAGGGTTAAGCCCCAACCTGGGGGAGGTCAGTACAGCCTGAAAGAGCATCAGCAGTCCGGGGCCGAGTTTCTATGCCCTAGAGTGGCCTGAGAAGAAACACTGAAAAAAGGAATGGTCCGGGGCAGATGGTGGCACTGAGGTAGCTCCTGGGGGGTAAGCCCTGACCCCATGGGAGACACCTCTTGAGAACTGTCTAAGCTAACAGAGGCAGAAGCAAGCCATGAAAAGTGGAGGCTATTTGAGACCCTGAAGTTATATTTGTGGAAAAAGGTCTCTGCCTGAGCCATAGTTGGGTCTATTAATATAATATCATATGATGTTACAATGAGGTGTCCTTAGCCTTTCAGCCTGTGACTACAAGTAACATTATATTTATTTTATTTTATTTTATTTTATTATTTTTTTAGAAAAAGTTGGGGGAGGCCCAGAGGGAGATGGAGAGAGAGAATCTCAAGGAGGCTCCATCCATATGCAGAGCGTGAGCCCAATGTGGGGCTTGATCTCACAACCTTGTGATCATGACCTGAGCCGAAATCAAGAGTGATACGCTTAACCGACTGCACCACCGAGGCACCTCACATTATATTTATTTTATTTTTTAATTTTTCTAATTTTAATATTCAGTTGAGAACTCTGAGTTCCTGCCTTACTTGCGGTAAATCTAATTTTGCCTCTCCTCAGGAACTCTTCCTATCTTATGTCCAAGACTGTCAAGAGTGGCTATTGAAAACCAAAGGCCAGTCCTCCTTGGTCTTGTCTTCTACTAAGTCCAGGCAGTTGGGAGTATTGCTTCCTTTGCCAATGAGAGTTCTTGCTATTGCTGAGCAGCCCTGTTGGCGGCTGTGGTTGTGGCAGTGGGTGGGAATGTTTCTTCCCTACCCTGGTGTTGCCCAGCCGGAGATGTTTTTCTTTCTTATGGTGAATTTGATCAGGGTCTTCTCCAACGTGGCCTTAGGGCTAACTCAGTGAGGCTCAGTAACATTGAGCATCAGAGAGAAGGCTTTGAGTTCTCAATACTTGCCATCCCACAACACCCCTAAGTTGCAAATGTGTACAATCCCTTTTTAACAACCACTAACTATGTACCAATGGCTGTACGTAAGGGACAAAGTGATTCCATCCACTTACTAAAGCTTAGATTTTAGTTAAGCTTATCATGTTGTATATCCCAAAGATAAAGCATTGAAGACTTGCTTTGGGTTTATGTAATTAAAAAGAGCTCTTAAAGTGGTTCTTTTCAGATTAAAAGAAGTTTTCCTTAAGGAGGACTTCTAGTTTCATAATAGAATATGTATTGGGATACCTGGGTGGCTCAGTTGGTTAAGTGCCAGACTCTTAATTTTGGCTCAGGCCATGATATCAGGGTCATGAGATTGATCCCTGCATCAGGCTCTGTGCTCAGCATGGAGTCTGCTTGTCCCTCTCTCTCTGCTTCTACTCCCTACCCCCCAACTTTCTCTCTTTCTCAAATAAATAAATAAAAATCGTGAAAAAAAAGTATATGTGTCAATATTTGTTGAAAGACATTTTGCTGCCCTTAAAAAAAATATCTTTCCCTGCCCTGGTAACTCTTTCATGTATATAAGACCTCAGTTAACATTCCTTTTTGCTAACTTGTTCACATTGCAGTAGAGTGTTGGTTGTAGGAATGTGTTAAATTCACAGTACACATTGGTAGTAATTCCAGCTCTTCCCCAGATGGATAGCACTGTGAGAAAATAAGTAAAGCACTCCCTGGCTTGGAAGACAGAAGACCCTGGATGGACTGGATCTCTACCACTTATAAACTGTGTGACTACAGAGAAGTTACTTAATCTCTATAGATATTTATAGATTAGAGGGACTTGGACAATGGTCCTCAAATTTATTCTTTTGAAAATTTTTGTCCATTTCTTAATCTGTAAGTGTATAGTAATGCTATCATTTTTCATAGGATTATTGTTCTATATAGTGACATCCAGTTAATACTAATGACAATTTTAATAATAAGAATTATTTTTTGATGTTTCCAATTTTTAGATACTGTAATTTGCATAAGTTATCTTTTTTAAAAAGATTTATTTATTTATTTTAGAGAGAGAGAGTGGGGGAGGAGGAGCAGAGGGAGAGTGGAGACAGAATCCCAAGCAGACTCTGTGCTGAGCAGGGAGCCTAACACGGGGTTAAGTTCCAGGACCCTGAGATCATGAACTGAGCAGAAATCAAGAGTCAGACACTTAACCATCTATGCCACCCAGGCGCCCTTGCATGAGATATTTAATTAAGGTGTGTATAAGGAATATATTAGTATATCCATTTTATAGTTGTTAAGTGACTTGTCCAAATCATTTATCTAGTCGGTAGCAGATAAACCCAGGTCCATGTGGCTCTTATTATGTATATATAGTGCATTCAGAAAAATACACAAACCAATGTTCAAGCATGATTGGTCTGTAGGGAAACTGAAATCTAAACAAAAATGAGTTAGATAATAAGAAAAAAAGTGACCAGGAATAAATTGTGTAGAAAAGAAAAAAAAATCACAGGAGAAAAAGCCCTGGAAAGTTTCTTTGTTGTGACACAAATTGACCAAATACCTTCAGGGAAAAAGCAACAGGATTGATTTGCGTGAATAAATATTGATTTGACAGGAAGTTAGACAAACTAATTATGTGAGTGAGTATATCTACTGTATTTTAAACACAGCAGCCCCAAAAGCAATCTGGGAAGAAAACTGTTGCTGTAGACAGTTAACCAATATAACTTCTCCATTCCACTAACATATTCTCACCTCTGAAATAACATGGAGAATGAGACCTTCACCCTAAGCAAGCTCTCCTTCTAGACGTTTCCGTGTCTCTCAGCCTCCATGTTAGAAATCTCATGAGAATTTTGACCTCCTTCTCTCCTTTGAATCCTGTTTGTGACTTCCCTTTTTATTCTTGTGTGGATGCTGGGCATTAATGCTAATCCAGATAGACACTTATTTCCGGAATCTTGCTGTTTATTGAGGGTGACTTGTTGCCGAGGCTTTGAATCCTGTGAGAACAATCCCAACCAATGTGGGATCTTGCTCTGGTCAAATTCTAGTGGAATCAGAGGGTCATCAGGAGAGATGATAAGGTCTGCCTTGAGGTTTTAGGGGAGGCAGAGGAGAAATAATCGTAGGGAATTCACATCTGTGTAAGCAGTCCACCCACAGTCTATGTTTCCTCCTGGCTCTTGGATCTTTGTATTTTCATTCCTCTGCTTTTATGAAACCAAAACTTTTCTTTCAAATGTCCCCTTTGGTTATTATGAGAGACTGTTCTAATTGGCCTTCAAATCATTCCTTTTTTAGTGCTTTCTGCCAAGTGCTGCCTTATTTATTTCCTGATGCATGAAGTCATTGTTTTACTTTTAAGTTAAAGACTGTTGTGTATTCTGTGTCCCTGCTCTTTTTCCAAGTCAAGGCCAAGTTCCTCATTTGCCAATCCAAGGATCTCCATCAGTTGTTCATGCTTTCCCTCTTCACAGATCTTAGCCTCCGTTCCCTCACTTCTCAGTGCCATCTATCCTCCTAATCTAGTCCCATCTGACTCATTATTTCTCTCCCCACAACTATTTATTTCACTGAGATTCACCAAAGCCACATTTGCTTTATCTCTCTTCGTGGGTGTGTGTTTATTTATAGATTTGTTTTTTTCACTGAACCATTTGAGACTAAGTTGCAGACATGATACATCACCCCCAAATACTTCAGCTACATCTCTTAAAAATAAGGATGTTCTCCTGCACAACCATTATCACACCCAATAATTCAGCAATGATTCAGTAATACTATCTAAAATGCAGTCCATATTCACATTTCTGTGATTTGGGGGGAAGAAGTTCTGTACAGCTGTTTTTTCCCTCTCCAGGATCGAATTAAGGAATTGAAATGCATTTGATTGTTATGTTTCTTCAGTATCCTTTAATCTAGAACACTCCTGCATGATGTTTTATCTTTTGTGACACTGGTATTTTTGAAAAGCACACAAAGTGTTTTGTAGGAAATCCTTCTATTTATATTTGTCTGATGGTTTCCTTATGATTATGTCCTGGTTAAGCATTATAGCAAAAATCCTATATAGGTGATATTGATTTTTTTTACTCTTTGCTTTTCTTTCCTATGTCACTCTCTTAGCTTGAATGTTCTTTCACTTCCATTTCATTATTGCAAACCCTATATTCCCTTCAGTTCACTTCAGAAAATTGTTATGTGATCCTTGTACTGTGCCAGGTGATCTGGACATATGAAGGAAAGAGAAGAGTCTCCTTTTAGGGCAGCCCTATCAGCCACATCCTCCACGAAATAGATTAACCCTGCTTAACAGTGATCTTATCTTTCCTGAATTTCTATAGCACTATAGTCTATAAACTGTAAGCTTACTTTGATTAATAATATTTGGCCTTATAAGACGCTGTAATTTTTTTAATGTATGTGAATGTATTGGATAAGTCTTTTTCAATAAGACTCTTAAGTTCCCTTCTGTCAGATGTATGCCTTCTACTATTTTTTCTTGTTTGTTAAAGAACTCAGCACTATGTTAGACCACAGGCAAGTGCTTAAGAAACATTTCTGAGTTGATTCTGTTTTTGTAATGACTTTTTTGTTTTAAAGTCTTTTGCTTCTTTTTCCAAATGAAGGTTATTCTTGATAGTTTTCTGCATTGAAAAGAAGTTTGGCATAGATAATACATTAATATATAGCTTTGGAATGCGTTAGGTGACCTTTGAAAAATCATTCTTTTACATCATCCTTATTTTGTCTAAGACCATGATCAGTTTGTGTGCCTTGAGTATAAATTTGAACACTGTCAGAAGATAACCAGAGGTGTGTTGAGTGATTCAGATTTTTAAATTAAACATGAATGATCTTCAAAGCAAATAATCCACACCTGCAAAAGTAATCATTTAAACCCTTTGTCCACATATAAGATTAAATGGCCAAACCATTTATTTTATACTATTCTGTATAGGAATCGCTCTTCTCACGGAGCTATTTATCATCCATCTGTGCATGTTGGTTAAAACATTTTCTTTTGGAAATCAGAAAGATGGCTCAGAATGCAGAGAATTACAATACAGTCAAAATCCATGTTGAACAGAATCCACTGAGGGGCTGGTATTTTATAAAGCGTGCTTAAATTTTGCATCGTACTTTATTATTCTCCATTAGGGGAAAAACATGTTGACGGTCATGGACCAATTAGATTACTTTTGGATTACTACCCCGAGATCTCAACTATTGCCTGGATCAATCGATTACTGAAAGTAAAGCTTTTGTGTGTTGCTGTTGGTTGGTTTGTTTATTCATTTATTTATTTCTTTTGGATCCATCCATGCACAGAAGTTTTGCGTGATTCTCTCAACAGGGAGTTTCACAAAGCCTGTCATTTGTGCCACATTGTGCATCAGGAACCATTTGCAGGTAACTGTGCCAGGTCATTGGATTGCTGGCCATCTGGTGTAGCCTTGGCCTCTGAGTCTTAGAGCCATGGAGCCCCCAGCAGTGGATTGACCACCCATTCTGGTATAGAACAATCATTTGGCCAACTTTGATGGCTTTTAAACTGTCAAATGCCCTCTGGTCTGCCTTGACTGCCATGGATTCATCTGTGGTTTGTTTGCTGGAAAATAAACCTCAAGGTATTTAATCATACACTTTTGGTCACATCCAAATTAGTATGTGTTACATTTGCATTTATGGAGCTTAATCATGGAGCAAGTGTGAAAGACTTCTATATGGATACCCAGAATGAATCAAAATAGCCATGTTGAATTATTTGAGTAAAAGTTGGACATGGTTTTAAGAACAGTGAGTCCATGGATTGTAATTAGACGAGTTTAATATTCACAAGGATGGTGTGATATAGTTTCGGAAGGGTTGCCGTCACATTTATGCCTAAAAAATATATTCTTCATGAATATGCTAAGGCAATATTAATTTGCTAAATGAGATGGTAGTTATAAGGAATAATTAACTAAAATGATTTCAAAGGCTTCTGCAAACAAAGCAGGTCATGTAAATAAACCTTCAAATTCGAATGGGTCCATTGGTTTAGAGCTCACAAAAATGTGATCATACCTAAAATCTGACAATAGTAAAGGAAAAGAACGACACTCATCCTATGCTTTTGAAAGTTCCTAAAACTTCTTACCATTGGCTACATCCTCTGCTCCCTTCCCTCCACCCTCCCACCCCTGGTTTTATTGAGATGTAATTGACAGATATCCCTGCATGTGTTTCAGGTGTACAGCATCAAGGTTTGACCTACATATATTGTGAAATAATTGCCACAATAAGTTTATTTAACAGGCAGCATCTCATAAAGATACCATAAAAATAAATGGGAAAAAAAAAAATGTTCTTTTTCTTGTAATGAGACCTTTAAGGGTTTGCCTTGTTTACTTTCCTGTATATCATAGAGCAGTGGTAACTAGAGTCATTAAGTTGCGCATTTCATCCTTAGTACTTACTTATCTTGTAACTGGAAGTTTGTGAGTTTGTGCCTTTTGACCACCTTCTTCCAATCTCTGCCCTTCCCCCCCTTCACCTCTGGTATCCACAAGTCTGATCTCTTTTTCTAATTGGTTACATCCTTAAGCTAACAGCTGGGAAAGCTTTGTGAAAATCCTATTGATTTGTTAAATACTCAATCAACTTATGAGTTAGAGGTAAATGTGTATACCAGATTGATATAAATAATAATTATTTAAAAAGCCTGTCCCAATGTATATATATATAGGATTTTTCTTCTCTGTATGAAACCCATTGATATGCAGGACTGGCATTTAAAAATTGAGGCATTTATCTGTAAGGTAATTAGTGGATTCCAGTCCTCTAAGCTCACCTTTCCTTTACAAAAAGCACTATGAGAATATGAGTGTGTAATATTTAAGCTCTTAATTAGCACAATGGATGAAAGACTGTAAGAAATGGATGGGTTCTTATAAACCATCTAGCTGAAATCTTTATTTTACAGATGAGAAAACTCAGGATCAGATCGCTGGAGGGCCCCAAGATGTTAACAGTGACAGAGTCAATGTTTGCACTCTGCTTTCCTCTCTTTCTGGTCATTATTCTTTTCACATTCCAGGAGAAAACAGAACATTCAGAATAACTTAATGCTAACTGAGGACTAATGCAGCGAGGAGACAGACTGTCACTTTTAAACTGGCCTTGAAATTTCTTGCTTCCTACCCTTTTTTTGTAGTGTCAATGACAGTATCTCTTCAGGGCTAAATGAGTTATTTTTTGCCATTTTAATTCCAGTGAAACGTAAGAATGTCTTTAATATACAAACTAAGCCTTTTAATTTAAAATTATCTTTAATTTAAATTTATTTATTTATTTATTTATTTATTTATTTTTTTTAAATTTATTTATTTGACAGAGATAGAGACAGCGAGAGAGGGAACACAAGCAGGGGGAGTGGGAGAGGAAGAAGCAGGCTCATAGCAGAGGAGCCTGATGTGGGGCTCGATCCCACAACGCAGGGATCACGCCCTGAGCTGAAGGCAGACGCTTAACCCCTGTGCCACCCAGGCGCCCCTAAAATTATCTTTAATTTTAGTATCATTCAAAATATCGCATAGGATATTTAATTCAGCCCAGTAACCATGAACTGAATGATCTTCTTCCATGAGAATCTTATAATTCACATCTGAGGGCTCTTAGATTTTAAAAAAGTCTTTGTAGATTCTTAAAAGTACCATGTGGTATGCTTAGATCATTCTTCCAGTCTTCAACAAACTCTTCCCTTTCTCTCATCCACCACATTCAATCTGTCACCAAACTTGGTTGATTTTTACCTCTTACATATATGCCAATGTGTGCTCTCCTCCTTACCTTTTCCCCGTAACTGTGCTCATTCAGGTTGTATTCCTTCTGGGATGACTTTTGCAACAGCCTCTTACTTGGCCACCAGTCTCTGACCTCTTCTCTTAATCCCAAACAGTTCGGCTTTCTTAACATACAAGTTTAACAAGTTAAATGAGCCAGCCAGAGCTTAAACAAGCCAAGATTTCTTCTTAGTGGATGAGGTCAGTAGGTTGGCATCTCAGATGTTGGTAACCATTTCTAGCCTGTGATGCCAGAAAATTGTTCAATAACGAAAGTAATGGTGGGGAAGGAATGATCCCAGTCATATGTTGTATGAAAATTTTTATAAAGTATCAATTTTAAAGATTAAACAAATACGGAAACACTGGAGTATTCTTTTTAAAAATATTCTCCACCTCTCTTGGCAGATTATAACCTCTGTGCTCTCTTAACTTCCTCTCTCAAATATATATGTGCTGAGGAAGCAGGGTAAACCAGATGTCTGGTTGTAGCTGTGGCTCCTTCACTGCTTAAATTTCTTCAAGGCTGTTCTTATGGTCCTTAATGCCTACTGAGAAGAGTGCTTCCGTTAGAGATAGGCTTAGTCAGTTTTCCCAATTTGTTCCAGAATAGAATGGCCACAGCTGGTAATCAAGAGTCCAGTAGTATTTAGGGCTCTAACACTTCTTGGGATAAGGGATAGGCCACTTTTTAAGGCTCTAGTCAGGGATTGAGCTTCTCTTTCAATCTTTTTTTTTTTTTTTTTTTTTTTTACTGAAAAGTTTCTGATTTTATTTCCAAGATCAAATATTACAAGACATTTACATGTATTTATAGCAAAATGCAGCAGTTAAATTTATAGATCAGAGGTTTCCTTGAGTTTGTTCCCTCTCTCAGCACAGTGAGCTGATGCCTTCAAAAGACTTGTCCAACTCCCCTCCCTCCCCCACCTGATATATCTGTAGATACACATACGCTCTTTCAATCTTAAGTCTTATCCTGCTTTCATGTTGACTCTCTCGATAGGATAGGGGCTTTTATATCTTTTGTAGTTTCAGTTTAAAATCAACATAATGTCTTTGTAAAACTACACCTAAAGTTTGATAAATTAACTTTAGAGGTGACATGGTTCATATCTGGTAGAAATATGGTTTGTATGAAATGTGTAATCCTCATTGTGCAGAACATGAAGAAAGGCATGAATGTAGCTTTTTGCCAATAATCTTTGTAACAAAGAGCTCAGAATGTGGTCCTATATTTGAATTTTCCTTAGCTTATGATGCATTGTTTAGCACTATGATAGAGAATAGTTTAAGAATACTGCAAATTCAAAATCATTTTCATACAAAGGGAGGCTTAGATCTTTTAAAGAAAAAAAATGTACACAAAGGTGAGAGAATTGTAATGTCAAACACTCAGAACCACTCAGTTTTATATACTATGTGAAAACTATTGAATATATTTAATTATTTTATTTTACTAGCTGTAGAAAAAACAAGTGGTGAAGGTGGCTAAAACATTAAAATATTACTGCCTCTCCATATTTGCACCAGGAAGATCTTCCTGTTAAGTTGTCATTTATTAATTTATTGCTCTGTGGTCTTCTCGAAAGGAAAGCTCTTGGCTAATATGCTTATATTATTTGGAAGAGTTCTGTATACTCCAGAGGGTGTTGGAGAGACTCTTTTTTTCTTTTCCAGCATCTGAATTATGTTTTTGTTACAATAATACTATTCTAAAAATTTTTATAGTATTTCTGGAGAACAACGAAGAAGGGTGTCTATTAGCATTTAGGCATTCCTGTAGTTTCTAACAAGTGTAATTGTTCCTATTTTATAAAAAAACAAACTATGTTAAGTCAAATTTATCATTAATAGCAGACTAAACTCTATTCTCAATTTTAAGTAAGTGGTCTAGTGCTAAGTCTGCTGTTGCAATATGAATATATTTTCTCTCTCCGGTCCCATGTGGTTCTTTCTTCCCAGTGTGTCATATACTTGGCTCCAGGCACACTGTCTTGAGCATAGCAAACACTAGATGAACATATAGTAAAATAGGGCCAGTAAGGAGTAGAAGGATGGAGAGAGGGAGGAAGGAGGGAAGAAAGGAAGGAAAAAGGAAGGAAGAAAATAGGGAAGAAGCAGGAAAGGAAGGAGAGGGTGGAAGGAACTGCTTCTTACTAGCTATGAGGACATTTGCCTGAGCCTCTGTTTTCTTACCTGTAATATGGGGGAAATGATACTTACCTTCTGTGGTTAATCAGGGATTAACAGAACATTTGTAGAATGCATACTATGGTTAGTTACTTTCTTTTTAATTCTTTCTTCGGAAAATTCTATACTTCCTCCAGAAATCTTCCCAAGCCCAGTTTGGAAATTCCAAAACCTCAGCATATAGTTATACTACATTAAGTTGAATTTTAATGTTCCCCTGATGGTTTCCTTTTGATCTTTCACTAGGGCTATGTGGTGTGCCAGGGTACCATTTCCTACCTCTTGATCATTGGCATCCTATTGGTAGCTTGAAATTGGCCATAGAAATTGCCAAACCTGTTTTTCCCTCAGGGGTTGTTTGTTGAACATTTACCAGCACAGCACTGTTCTGTAGGGGTCCTTGGGTATGGGTAATGGGTATCCCATTGGTGAATATCCCTATGAAAAGTCAACACTTATAAATGGTGGCAACATTGATTTAATTAGTAACAATTAGAAATTAAAAACAAGTGTATGGCAAAGATAAGCCAAAGAATTCAAGGAGAAATATATAGTCATCTCTGGTCTCAAAAATAACTGCCTTTTTAGATTAGACAGTTAACAATATAGGTATCTAATTTTTAAGCATGCAGATTATAGATTTATTAAGGATGACTTACCTTATATAATGTTCTGTAATGTTCTCACTATATGATTAAATATTTCTGAATATCTTGTTTTTTTCTTTGATCCACTCATTCTTTTGAATAATTCATTTTTGGCTATCTTAATACTTTACATTTTAACAAAGGCTAACTCAAACATTCTTATCAAGCATATAAGCAGTCCATGTCTTTGACCCACCAACATGAATTGTTAAAAAATGTATTTTACATTTCAATTTATTGGTGGATAAGAGTTTTATTTCTTCTACAGAAAGATAGATGGAATATTTTTTCCTCTTTATTCCTCAAGAGCCTTTTAAGCATAGAAATGTAGTGGACTGATTAGCAAAAAATCCTAAAAATCCTAAAAATTTCCTACCAAATAAAAAAAAACCCCACAAATAAGACATTAAAAAACCCATTATGGGCGCCTGGGTGGCACAGCGGTTGAGCGTCTGCCTTTGGCTCAGGGCGTGATCCCGGTGTTATGGGATCGAGCCCCACATCAGGCTCCTCCGCTATGAGCCTGCTTCTTCCTCTCCCACTCCCCCTGCTTGTGTTCCCTCTCTTGCTGGCTGTCTCTATCTCTGTCAAATAAATAAATAAAATCTCAAAAAAAACCAAAAAACAAAACAAAAAAAAACCCATTAAACTTGTCATCTTACCTCTACTTTCCTAATACTGTGTATTATTAATACTTCAGCATTTACACAGTGCTTATAACTGAACAGCAATGATACCATTTATTGAGCACTTACAGGTGTCCGTTTTTGAGTGAAGCACTGTACATATTCTATTATGTATGTATGTATTTTATCATCACAACCACCTTAGGAGATTTCTAGATGAGGTATCCTAATCTTCCCCATTTTACGGATGAGAAAACTGAGCCTCGAGGTTATTATGATCTGCTGAGTCATCTGGTTACTAGGTCTGCAAAACTCCTTGACATTCCCTTTGCTGCTGTACAGTTTTGAGCAGGTGCTGATTCTTTTGAGCTGTGTGGACTTGTGCAAGCCACTTAACGTGTCTTTGCTCATATTACTTACTGTAAGATGAGGATAAGAACCCCATCTCACAGGGGCGCCTGGGTGGCTCAGTCGTTAAGCATCTGCCTTTGGCTCAGGGTGTGATCCCAGCACTCTGGGATCGAGCCCCACATCAGGCTCCTCCGCTATGAGCCTGCTTCTTCCTCTCCCATTTCCCCTGCTTGTGTTCCCTCTCTCGCTGGCTGTCTCTGTCAAATAAATAAATAAAATCTTAAAAAAAAAAAAAAAAAAAAGAACCCCACCTCACAGATTTATTATGGCTGTTAAAGGTCATAACAGGTGTGTAGTGCCCGCTGCTTAGAAGTGCTGAACAGAGGCATGGTGACTATTACGAGATGTTTTCCAACAGTAATGTCCCATTCTCATTTTACTTCTTAACTTTCCATTAAAAAAAATATTTTTTAATTGACTGAAGGAACTTAGGTGGCTATAGTAACACAGTTGTTTCACATTCCTCATTGTTGAAACACACCCTAAGGTGACCCTCAGTGAGTCACACCTTTGTATAATCCACCCCCTTGAGCAGTAGGTGGAAGTTGTAACTGACTTCCAGCAAATAAGAGTTGGCCAAATTGATGGGATGTCCCTCCTGTGAATATGTTATATTACATAAGACTTTGTTTTAGACAAGAGGGCCAAATTCTCCAGCTGGCCCTTCAGCAGCATGGACAGGCTGCCATGTTGTGACAGACCAAAGGACAGCCTCTCGGAGCTGATGATGGCTCCCAGACGACACCCTGCAAGTAAGATAGCGACCTCAGGAATGGGATATTCCCATACCACCTGAGCATGGAAGAGGACCTTAAGCCCTAGAAATGAATGCAACCTGGCTGCCCCCATAAGTGCAGTCTTGTGAGAACCTGAGCAGAAGACCAGTGTGCTGTGCCCAGACTCCCGACCCTCCAAAATAACCAGATAATAAATATATCTTCTTTTAAGCCACATTTATTACATTTGTGATACTTTGTTATGCAGTGGTAGGTAACTGATAGATGCATCTCTTTCTTTTCTTTTTTCAAAGATTTTATTTATTTATTTGACAGAGTGAGAGACAGCCAGCAAGAGAGGGAACACAGGCAGGGGGAGTGGGAGAGGAAGAAGCAGGCTCCCAGCAGAGAAACCCGATGTGGGGCTCGATCCCAGGACTCCAGGATCACGCCCTGAGCCGGAGGCAGGAGCTTAATGACTGAGCCACCCAGGCGCCCCGATGCATCTCTTTCTGAATACCTGTCTAACTTTGACCCATTTTTGCCACATTAGTATTAGACATTAAGGTATATCTTAAATTTAATTTATAATTAGAGCAAAATAAAAGCTAGTTTTTTAGGTTTTTAAAGGGCCGTTAATAATTTTTAATTATCAACAAATTTAAAATGCGAGTGCGATTACAGAGCTAAGACAAACCCTTTTAGATTCAAAGTGATGTTAGAGTTTGTCTAACCCTTGTATTTTATAAATGAGAAAATTGAATCACCTTTACACTACATTCCATTGCCTCTGTGAATTATGAAATTCTCACTGAGATTTTTCTTACCTCACCCAATGAGATTTCCAACAAGGTTTTAAGGGATATTGAAACAACATTCCTTATGTTGTTTATTTATAGGAGGGAGGAAATGCCCAAAGTTGCACTGTACAAAGAAAATACTTTAATGTTAACAAGAGACCTGCCCATTATGGAAGATCACTGATAGCTGCCAGAGTGGAGACAGGCCTAGAGGTATCCCAGAGTCATTCATCCATGTCCACTGGCGGGTGCCATCAGTCATGCTGTTCCTCTTCTCATGGGCTGTCCGTGGGTTGGCTTCTGATATAAGATTGGGTGACCCGAGTTTAATAAGTTTACTTGTGTGTCTACTGCAGAGAATGCAATATTTAGTTAAGTCATTGACTCATGATGCCTATAGAAGCCATCGGGAAAGGAGTGCTGATAAACACTCTACACCCCCCTGATGTGGGGCTCGATGTCATGATTCTGAGATCATGATGTGAGCCAAAATCAAAAGTCAGACATGTAACCCTCTAAGCCATCGGGAAAGGAGTGCTGGTAAACACTCTACACCTTGCCATTTAAGGTCTTTCCTCAGTGATCTGGCCTAACTTACTGCTTTGGTTCTGTGACACTCTGCTCCAGGACTCAAACTTTCTTTTCAAGGGAGACTGGGCAACTCACTACAAGTTTGAACTCTGCTCTTCCCTTCAGACAGGGAAGTTCAAATCCTCCATCTCTTCAATGAGGGCTGCCTCTGCCTGTATCAGTACACTGGGAATAGTACTGAAATCACACATGCATGTGTGTGCACGCACATACACGCACACACTCTCATACTCTTGGCTCCCTAAACGGACTGTAAATTCTTTGAGTTGAGCAAAGAGTGTCATATACCAATTTTCATCCCCTGCAGTATCTAGTAATGCACCTTGATAAGTATTAATTTGATGTTTGTTAACTGATTAATTAATTAATTGGTTAGTGTGGATAAGGAAGTGGGTGATGGACATAATTAGAGGGGTGATAACAGGAACTTATCACAGTGGATGGGAACCAGGGAGTTCGTAAGGACAGTAATTAGAGACCTAATAACAGGCGCGTATCGGGAAAGGAGTGCTGGTGAACAGGAGGCCACTGGGGAGGAGTGACAAAAGAGACATTGAGACAGTGGCTGAGGGAAGCTCCCCCCAGTGGCGTAGGACTGTGTGGTTTGGGGATTGTAGGATAGTTCTCTGACTAGGAGCAGGAAAATATGTGGTTTGTACAGGATTTTTTCCTTTCCTCATGTTGTGTCACCATAACCTTCTTGACTTATACTCCATTACGATTCCAGAGCATTTTCTTTTCCTCCTTCTAACAGTAAATTTAAAGCCTGGTTTCCAGACCCAGAGTGTTAATTTGAAGATAATGAAGATAGACTATAGAGAGCTAAAATCTAGAAAAAAAAAATTTTTTTAAAGCATACCTTTCTGGAGTGAAGTGATATGAATGTGAAACTGAATATCTCTAATTTAGAATGTGCTGATTATTGCATGTTTAATTATTTTAAACAGGGATTGGGAAGACATCAAAGTAATTAAAGTGGTGTGGAGACCAGGTGAACACACAGAGGGCGTATTCTCCTATAATGGGGCCTCATGTAACAGAAAATCTTCCTTTTCTTTTGTACTTTTCCCCCCTTTCCTTAATTGAAAAGATCTATCTTTGTTACTATTGGACATCATTCTATTTTTAACTCCAACTTGTAGGGGTCATTTGACACTATGTCTGACCCTCTAAGCCCTCCAAGTTGGGTGTCGATACAGACTTAATAAGCATCCTTTAAAGAAAAAAGATTTATGTGTGTGAGAGAGAGAGAGAGCACCCAATGTGGGGAGGGGCAGATGGAGAGAGAAACTCAAGCAGACTCCACACTCAGCACGGAGCCCAACTCGGGTCTTGATCCCAAGACCCTGAGATCATGACCTGAGCCAAAACCAAGAGTCTGATGCTTAACCATCTGCACCACCAAGGTACCCCGGCATCCTTTGTTTTCTCATAATCCAAGCGGTAGGACGTCCCGGGTTCCTGGTTCCCTTGCTGGATGTCCCTTAGTAAATTGGTAGCTTTCCCCGAGCTGTACACGCCTGTCCTGCCTGTACAGATTGGAAGTGCCTGAGTGGACTCAATGGATCTTGGTAAAAACTAACCCTTCTCACTTTCATAGCGCTTTATTTGGTAAGTGTTAACAATTGTCATGTGCATACACATTCATGAGTCAGAAATACTCCTTAATAGCCTTTTTATTTACTGTATAACCTTGTGTAATAATAATTTGGTAATTTGTGAATTAAAGAGCTCATCAACCCAAACTCTCTGAACTACTTGGGACTCTTTAAAGTTGATATAACATACGTTTAACTTGCTGTCTATGAGGGACAGACGGATGCACAAGCTATGAGACCTTGGGTCAAGTTATTTAGCTTCTTAGGTTTTCGTCTATCTAATGAGGACAATAATAGTATTTACCTCATAAGATTGTTAGGCGGATTAAGTGAGATAATATACATAAACTGCTTAGAATAGCCTGGAATAAACACATACCATGCAAGTTTTAGTTATTGGGTGGTCTGAAATTGTCAATGTTAATGTGACTGACCATTCTTGGTTCTGTATTTGTGAACTGAGGCATAATTTAAATGCAATAAATATGTACAATTTTAATTGTGTCGTTTTTTTTGTTTGTTTGTTTTTTTACTTTTGACCTCCAAGTACGCTTATGTAATTCACATGCCAGCTAAGATATAGAACATTTATGTCACCCCAGAAAGTTACTTGTGCCCCTTTGCAATCAATCCCCTGTCTCCCAGCGGGGAAAAAAAGATTCTGATTTCTGTCACCAATGATTAGTTTGCCTGTTCTAGAACTCCAAATGGGTGAAATCATAGAATATGTACTCTTTTGTGTCTTGCCTCTTTTCTGCAACATATTTTTGATATTCACTCATGTTTGATAACATGAATATCAAAAATATGTTGCAGAAAAGAGGCAGGATATGCAGGTATCAGTTGTTTGATCCTTTTCCTTGCTGAGGGTATCCCATTACATGACTATACAATTTGTTTATCCAGTCTCCTATTGACCAATGTTTGGGTATTTCCAGCTTGGGGGTTCTTATGAATGAAACTTCAATGAATATTCTTGTATACATCTTTTTGTGGATATATGTTTTCCTTTCTCTAGGGTAACACCTAGGAGTAGAATCGCTGAATCTGTAGGTAGGGCTGTGTTAGCTTTTTTGTTTTTTTTGTTTTTGTTTTTGTTTTTTTTTTTAGAGAAGCGGAGAAAAAGGGCAGAGAGAGAGAGAGAGAATCTTAAGCAGGCTCCACACTCAGCACGGAGCCTGATGTGGGGCTCAGTGTCATGATTCTGAGATCATGACGTGAGCCAAAATCAAAAGTCAGACATGTAACCAACTGAGCCATCCAGGCAGCCTGGCACATGTTAGCTTTTTAAGAAGCTGTCTAAGTTTTCCCAAATGGTTTTGCCATTCCTGTATTCTTACCAGTGGTGTATGAGAGTTCCAGTTGCTCCGTGTTCACACTCATCTCAGTCTGTCATTTCAGCCATTCTAGTGGGTGTAAGAGGTTCTCATTATAGTTTTCATTTCCATTTCCCTGTTGGCTAATGATGAGGAGCTTCTTTTCATGGGCTTATTGGCCATTCGTGTATCTTCCTTTGTGAAGTGTCTCTTCATGTATTTTGCCAATTTGTAATTGGTTTGTCTGTTTTTATTATTGATTGTGTTTATGTGATTTCAATACTTATTAACAAATTCTTTGTGTGCATACAAAACATTTACTATGTATTTATTCCATTTGTCAAAGGAAGGAAATCACTGCTAGAGTGGTTTACTGGTCCTCAAATAGACTCAGTAAAGTATCAGTACCTTTGTTTTAGAGTTTCACACCAAAACCGGAGCCAAAGCAGGTGTTGCTACCATCTGAGAGTGATAATCATTTGCAGATGCTACATATGGTATTTCTACTAACTCATATCCTACATTATGTAGTTCTCTCCATTTTTACACTTCTGTGACTTAATCATTTCCTTCCTACACTTGTTTTAATTGGTCTCTTCAAGGAAACAAAATCCCTTTGAGAATATGAGAATAATTAGTTTCTATGAATTGGGTATATGCAACAAATTTTTTTTTTTAGGTGAGGGGAGCAACTGTCTTTTTTCGGGGGGGCATTGTCTTCTATGTACTATAGTGTAGCTGTGAAATTTGAATGCTTTCATTAGCTTGTATCAGGGTCATTAAAATAGTGACAGCTAAGAAATGTTAATACATACTTAGAAAATGTGTTTGTTAATGGTTCTCAGGCAAAGACTGCGACAGAGCTGCCCTTAATTCCATAAACATAAGGCATATTAATCCCTTTTGTTGACAGGTGCTTAAATGGGCAGATTGGATGAGTAATTGGGTTGTTCTCCTAATCCTTAGGTTTGAATATAAATGAGAAATATCTCGATATTTTTATTTGTCTTCAATAACGTCTTCTAATTGATTTATTTTAAAATGAACTGTTTCTGTAGAATGGTGATTTCTTTCTTTTTTTTTTTTTTAAAGATTTTATTTATTTATTTGACAGACAGAGACAGCCAGCGAGAGAGGGAACACAAGCAGGGGGAGCAGGAGAGGAAGAAGCAGGCTCATAGTGGAGAAGCCCGATATGGGGCTCGATCCCAGAACTCCGGGATCACGCCCTGAGCTGAAGGCAGACGCTTAATGACTGTGCCACCCAGGCGCCCCAGAATGGTGATTTCTTTTGGCATCTGTTGCTCATTGGAAAGGGGTTACATTATAAAACATTTCTAAAAGAACATACCTTTTAACACTCAACTGTGTTTTTAGGACTGAGGAAGTCATCCTCCAATTATTTCTTTTTTGTTTTTGTTTTTTAGTTTTATTAAAAACCATTCAGGGGGCGCCTGGGTGGCTCAGTCGTTAAGCGTCTGCCTTCGGCTCAGGGCGTGATCCCGGCGTGATGGGATCGAACCCCACATCAGGCTCCTCTGCTATGAGCCTGCTCCTTCCTCTCCCACTCCCCCTGCTTGTGTTCCCTCTCTCGCTAGCTGTCTCTATCTCTATCAAAGAAATAAATTAAAAAATCTTAAAAAAAAACCACAATAACCATTCAGACAATTCAGGAAATAGGGGCTTGGGAGTGGTGGTGATAAAAAAGAGGGAAGTGATGGGATGGGAGTTGGGGGTCAATTATTTTATTTTAAATAACATTTTGGGGTGAAAAAAGCAACTATTCCCTAGGAATAAGATGAATTCCTTCGGAGGCTCCTCTGTGCCTTCTATGCCCCCAGGATACAATTTAGTGTTATACTGTGTGACCCAAAAATTTTAAGATAGTTTCCAAAAGAGTCTAATGTGCTCTCAGGAGGCAGCGCTCGTCCTGGAAAGACCTGGCTCAATATTCCTTTTTACTTGATGACAAGGAGAGAAATTACTTAACATTTTAAAGAGTGGGCTGGTGTATTTTTGAACCTTTTGTTACAGATTCTCATCTGTCAGTGTGATGAAGGATTGGGGAAAAATTTTAGAGTAAGTAAGAATTGTGGCGTGAGAGACATTCTGTGGCGCATATAGGAAGCAAAGTTTGGAAGGAAAAGTTGGGGAGTTCTTCAGTGCCAAATCGGGCTAACCAGCCAAGAAACTCGCAAAAGGTCAGTACCTTGCCAGCAATGGAGTAGCCAACCCCTCACACCAAAGCCACCGTGAGTTAGGGAAGGACAGTGAAGTACTGGCCAGTGAGGTCAGGTAATAAAATATAGTCTATCCAGAGCGAGGCCTAAGGGCAGAAAACATCTGAGTAGCCCAAATTTTGTTTTTGTATTTTTTCCCCCAAGTTTAAGTGTCTTTGTATATTTTGCATCCATATACACCACCATTTGTACAAACATTTGAAAATTGAGTTCATAAAGATAGCTGTGTAAATTTTTAATTGGTTAGCATTTGTTATGTTAACAAATGTGGATGTTTTATTTTGGGGGTGGTGGTGAATAATATGAGGGTATTGCTGTATGTAGAAATACGATGTTACCATCTTTGGTCATGGGTGATGGGAACTCCTACAAGGAAGGATCCGTATCTCTTCAGTTTTGTACCTTCTGGATCTAACATCATGTTTTGCTTCTAGTAGATACACAAGGAACATCAGTTAATGGAATAAAATCAGATACAGGAGATTTCTACCAGACTTGGTACTTCTTAATAATGGTCTTTTCTTGATGGAGTGTGACAAACCCCTTTTCTTAAATAGTATGTACATCCAACAGTGTTGCTGTATTTTTCCCTCCTTTGCTGGTATAAATTACCTTTCTAATGCCGAAAAAGATTACCTATGGCATAGCAAATCAAGAGTCTTTGGAATGATTTTTTCCATTGGTGCTAAAAGGCCTGGAACACAGAAAGGGACACGTTTGGAAGAACAATGGAATTTCAGAGGATTAGTTACATTTTCTTGCAAGTGCCTTTTGTATGGTGTTTAATTACTTTCTAAAGAGATTCAAATTCAGAAACTCTCACGGCTGAGATTTAGACCACTTTACTTTTCCAGCAAGAAAGGGAACCTTCGAACTTTGGAAACTTAGAACAATAGAAAAGAAAATTGTCGTTTGCTCAATAGATGGGAATTTTTTTTTTTTTAAGTCACTTTTCAGCTATGTGGTTAATTTAGTTTCCTTGGAAATTTTTAATCCTTTTTGCAGTAGGTGCCCCAACTTTTTAAGGAGCTGGCATACCAATGGCATTAAACTGTTGTGTTTATTTTGGATTAGTTCAGTTTAATTACAGTCAGTCTTTTCTAATCGGTTTTGTATTTTTACTCAGACATTAATCTGGTATCACACACAAGATAATGATGACAGCTTCTTAATATATACAAAAAAAATTCAACTAGTACTTCAAAGAGTATAGGACCTTGTACTATAATTCTTAGGCTCAGTGATACCCATTTCTTCCTTCTCAAACACTGGTGAATACCACCATAACTATTCCCGTACACTCTGCTTAGCTTCATGAGATCATGGTACTTACTTAGCTTTATGAGATCATGGTACTTACTTAGCTTCATGAGATCATGGTACTTACTTGGCTTTCATGTCTGAAAATATCCGTGCTTTCCATTAGTAATGAATTGGAACACTAGAATGCCATGTGTATCCGTCTCGCGTTGGAACTTTGGAATTAGCAAAATCTTTTGTCTGTCATTTGCATTTCACGACCAGGGAGAAGTTCAACCCAGACAAATCTAATGGGAAGGTGGGAACTGGCTCTGTGTTCGTTCTCAATTTTCTTTCGAGTGGCTTGAGGCAGCTAGTGTTCTTTTCAGGCAACAGGAATTGTAAACTGTAAAAGAGCAGCATGGACAACTTATTTAAGCATCGCGTGTCTTCATGCCCTCGGGGGTGGGGAGAATGCACATCTTTGAGTTAGATAAAGGTACAGATCAGGAATTTAGAATCTTCAGTTGGCAGAAGTTACTCTAAATAGGTTTTTGATTTGGCAGAGGCTATTCTCTTTTTGGGGAATGTTGTGGAGAAATCTCTTCCTGTGTTGACTCATTAGGTCAACATTCATTAAACATTTTCTGCAGACAAGATACACATACAACTGTACGTTTGAAATGTAGTAGTCTTGTTTTCAATGGGAGCTGCATCCTGATAATTATTCTCTACTTCAGCCTCTACCTATTTGCATTAACATTCTACAGGGTATTCATTTACAAAAAATTGCATTTTTCTTATCGTATTCGACTTTAAATCCAGGGAATGTCTTTGAAATGGATATATTTGTTAATATCAAAACTTAAGGCAATAAGTGGTTAATACTGAAATTCAAAATATTCTTAGTGGTATTTTAAGCTTAAAAGGAGAGACTACTTATGAGGTTTCTATCAGTTTCATCTGATACAACATTTATCTCTTAGGTGATAAAGCCTGTATGTATACTTACTTCTACGGGCAGTGTGCATACTGGCTAAGATGTTAAACTTGGCTTTTGGATAGATTGGGATCATATCTTTGCTCAGCTGTTCACTGCCTGTTTAAATTTAAGCAGCTTTTTGTTTGTTGTTTTGTTTGTTTTGTTTTTACTGATGAAATGGGAACCATGATAATATTCATCTTACAGAATTGTAATGATAGAATGAGCAAGACCCTGTGAAGAGCCCCATATTGAGTACATATTAGAGGCTCAATAGATGTTCATCTTTTATATCCAATACCTGGCACAGTATCTTGCCCATGCTCAACATTACTTATGGAATAAATAAATCAGTGCATTGGGGTTCCGGAAACAAAATTGATTCTGAAACACCTGGCTGGGTAGATTGTATTCACTTTGGTAATCTGTTACACATATCCCCGAGTAAAGTGCTAATTACTTAAATCAGTAAATAAGATTTTTGATGACCTAGCAAGATCAAGAGACTATGCTACCTGCTGTGAGACATACAAACAAAAGAAGAAATTGTCCTTGTCCATAAGGAATTTACATTACAATTATAGATGGGGGATAAGACCTGAATGTTTGATAAGTTCAAGGGTAATATTGAATTTAAGTAACAAGTGAAATGATAAAAGAGAATAAGTCTCTAGTAAGTAATAGAGAAAATAAAAATCTTAGGCGAAAAATAAAATTTCTAGTCTCCGGATTTAGGGAAGATTGTTGCAACTCAAAACTTCAATAATGAGAATATTTGGGATTTTTGGCAGTTTTTAATACTGATAATGGTAAATGTGTCCTATTCTCCCCCCAATATTCATATGTCAAAGTAGATATTGTAAATATAAATTGCGATATTGATGTTTCACCACAGGAGGACCAACATGGCCAACAGTCGGATATACAAAAATGGAGGGAAAATATTCCCCGACCCGGCGCACACGGCACAGACACGCATGGTGCTGTAAGATGACAGCCAGTGTGATAAGGCCATTCAACTAACATGTCCTAGATGAGGAAAGAAACTGAGTCCTTTGTAGGTGCTCACTGTTGAATGGTGACGGTTTGCCAGGGATGCAGAGGTGAAAAAGATATAGCCCAGACCTTGAGGAGGAGAGAGTCTAAAGGGGGTCTAAAGAGACAGACACAATATCCAGACTAAAATGCCCTAATCAAATTTTGTACGAATGCTCTGGGAGGCCAGAGGAATGTGCCACTTGAGCTGCTATAAAAGCGGAATGAAGAGAAATGGCGAGAGGGTTCTGAGTAAACAATAATGGCCTCTAATGGGGAAGTCAGGGGAGAACTTCATGAAGGAGGTTTTAGAGTTGACGATGAAAGGGAAATTACCTCAGTGAATTCCCCAATATTGGTTCATATCCGATATGTACAGCATCAGGTCTGTGTGAGGAATCCTGGACAAGACATTCCGTGTTTATATTCAGCCCCTAACATTGTATCCTATCATAGCAGGAGCTAATAAATATTTGGTTGAAAAAATATATATTGCATTCACACTGTGCACTAACAGAAGAGGTAGGGGTTAGAAAAATGCTGAATAGCACCCCTATTTCTCATTTATCTTTGTATCCCTTACAGGACCTAATACCGTGTCTTGCACATTGTAGGTGCCAAAATATTTGTTAGATTTATGACTGTTGGGTGGGGGTGGGGGGTATTGATAGTTAGGCTTATGTAGTAAGTAAACATGTCAGAGTTTTCCCACGGCTGATGTGTCAGAGCATGTGGTAAATTTCCAAATGTGTTTATCATTCTGGTACTGGCCCAAGATGAGATACAGATCAATAAAAAAATGAATAAATAAAACAATAAATAGGAACTTCTGTTTATTGAGTACTTTCAACTTTACATGTGCTGTGATACGCATTTCATATGAATCATCCCTAATCTTTAAAATGATCTGCAAGTAGATTCAAGTCTGTTTTGTAGGTAATAGAATCAGACATCAAGAAGTGAACTGACTTATTCAAGGACACTAAATCAGTAAGACCTAAAAATGAGTGCAGAAGCAGAAAGCTCCTGAGAGGGTCTATTACACAAAAGAAAACAGGCTACGATCATATGGTCTTAAAAACAAGTGCAAAAATAGAGATTTATTCAATAATGAGGAATAAGGTCTTAATTTTAGTGGAAAAAGAATTCCATTCTTCCTACATCAAACAGTACTTCAGTGTGAATGCCAGATGGAGTATGGAGTTAAATGTAAAAAAAAAAGAGAAAAAAGAATAAAGAAATTATTAAAGTACCATAAGGTTAATAGTTTCCTCATATTCGTACGTAGAAAGACGTTCTGAAAAGAGAAAGGAGTGACAATGAAAAAATGATGGATTTGACTACATAAATATTTACAGCTTCCATAAACCAAAAGAATAAAAAGATATCATGTACAAAGTTGAAAAGCAAATGGCAAATTGTATAAAACACTTAGAAAATATGCATCAAGAGGTTAAGATCCATGATATAATAATATAATATAATACAGTATAATATAAAAGTGTCTTTCAAATAAGAAAAATACAAATTTCCCATTTAAAAACGGGCAGGAGAAATGAAGAAGCAATTTTCCCAAAAAGTACAAATAAATAAGTGTGTAGAAATATGTACAACCTCACTGATACTCAAGAAGTAAACATTAAAGCCATAATGAGATGCCTCATATTATCTATCAAGTTGCTAATGACTTAACAAACAAACAAAACCTTTGTCTTGGGGAGAAGTTCTGGGAAAAAAAGCAACCCTCTAATAGACTGTTCGGATATTTGTTGACGGTGTTACTTCCAGCTGCGAAAAACTGAAAACAAATCTATAATAGAGAAGCACTAAATTATTGCTTGTGAATCATAATTATTGTTAGCCAAATTACCCCAATTATTTCCAGTGGAATATTAGTCAACCACACTTAGTTATAATATTTAATTATACAATAATTTTTTATTATGTTAGTCACCATACAGTACATCCTTAGTTTTTGATGGAGTGTTGCAGGATTGAAACAATGCATTTAAATGGAAATCATGGTGGTCTAACTTTGGTTACATTATGAAGATCATATTTTCCAAATTCACTGTAATTAAAAAATGATAGAATAAAACAATAATTCTTTTTTTTAAAAATAGTGAGAAATGCTTAGCTACACAATTTGAAATTTGCTGTGAAGCTTGGTGCTCATTGCGAGGAATGGGGATATTGCATTTCCAGATTAAAATTCTTCAACCCTGCTATCAGAGAATACACAAGTGTATTAGGTGATATGTAAATGTAAATGTCAAACGTGATAGAAACAGGACTAGGTGAGAAATGAAGACAGGAGGGGTGAGTGGGAGGAAGAAATACAGTGACTTGAAGTTTCAGAGTTAGGGCACAGGGCAATGAAGAAGCTCTTTATACAGACATGAGAAACCAGCTGGGACACAGAGAAGGGTGGTGGTGGGCAGGGTGCACGTATGAGGCATATCGAAGAAGGAGGGCCAGGAGTGCACTGAAAATGTCTTTGGGGCCCCAGAAGAAGATCTAGATTGGAGATAAAGATTCTAAGTCAAGGGCGGGAGTAAGAGCACATCCTGGGAGAGTTTTTGTGAAGAAAAGAGGGTGACTGAGATAATGGTGGGCAGTGTTGACATTTAGAGAATAAGATGGATTGAGAAGGTGCTCAGAAAGATGGTCAGGTGCAGGGAGCCTGGGTGGCTCAGTCGGTTAAGCGTCAGCTCTTGGTTTTGTCTCAGGTCATGATCTCAGGGTCGAGGGATCAAGCCCTGCATTGGGTTCCATGCTCAGCTTGGAGTCGGCTTGTCCCTCTCCTCTGCTCCTCCCTCCCATTCTCTCTCTCTCAAATAAATAAAATCTTTAAAAAAAATAAAATAAAAAGATGGTCAGGTGCAATGTCCAGGCAGCTAAGAGGAGAATCAAGAGAAGCTATTCTAGGATCATAAAAAAGAAGATTTCTGCAATAAGAGAGTGTCAAAAGTCACAGAGAAGATGAGTGAGAAAGATATTGGATGGTTTTGATTGGATCTCTTTCTTTCAGTAATTTATAAGATTTCCATAGAAACGTCTGCAACTCAATTTGAAACAGTTTTTATAGGGAATAAATTCCATTAAAACGTGCAAATTTCCGTTTTGAAATATGTTTTTGCAGATGTAATATCTACGCATATACAGAAATGTAAATATCAGCCTTAGAGATAGTGTTGGATCAGTATTTATGGAATGAACAATTGAATGAGAGTGGAAAAGAAGGAATATAGAGAGACCCGTTGGACACTATCCCCTCTTCCTACCTTTTCCCAAATCAGTCAGCCCCTCTGTTACTTCCTGTCTGCTCGTGAGGGTGGAAATGGACCGCCTTTGTTTAAGGCACAGAGAACATGACCATCAGTGCCCTGTAGACGCATGGACGCACAGGCATGTCGCTTGAGCCCTCTCTCATCAGAAAGGCCTTTTGGGAGGGATGCTTTCTGTGTTTTACTGTCATTTTCAGCTGGCATTGTTTTTAATTAGAATTTGGGATTCCAGCCTCGGACTCAATATTGTTTCACCTCTTTACGGATATTATTCATTGGTTAGTCTAAGTGTTTCTTAAATTTACAAATAACAGTATCTTGAACACATCTGAAAATGAAGTAATCTGGAAATCAAGTGAGAGGGTGTCACAATGTAGAATTTAATTGGTTAAAGCGCACAATGTTATCTTTAGAAGAGCAGAAAATACACTGGTACCACTGTGGCATGAAAGATAATCTTAGTAAATGTGGCCAGAGAAGAAATTGGGGTGAAAGAGATAGGAAACCGATGCATTATTTTATGTAGTATCTCTTGAGAATTGTCAAGCTATCCATTAATTCTTGCAGAATATTAACAGGAGAACTTATAGAGGGTATTGTGGCAAAACTTAAGTTTTAGAAGAAAACTTGACTATTTGATTTCAACAGCATCCAAGTATCTGCTGCATGTTAGATTTTGTTTTGCTTCTCAAATCCTTCTTGAATTTGCTTATAAAGGTTACAGGTGTGCAAATAATATACTATTTGGTGGCTATTGAAGGCTCCAATAGATATCATGTGATAATTGTTATGATTTGTGTTTTGGGTTTATATCTATCTCCTAAGATTTGCAAACATCATCAGTCTTGAACTTTACCAGCTAATGATGCCTAATATAGTTGTCCTGTGAATAATTTTGATTACTGCCGCTGTCTTGCATTTATCTTGCCAAGATCCATGGTGGAATTCCTTTCTTCCTCTAGCTAGTTTTTGATGAGATGAAGAATAGATTGTTGGAGTTTAGGTTTCAATTATGAATGTGTATCACGTCTGCAAATATGTTAAACACAAGCAGCAAAGTGTTACATAAATTAAACTGGACAATAGCCAAGTTTCTTTCCGAGGATGGCAAAAAAACTAGAAAGAGGCTTTCGGTGCCTCTTCAAGCCCATATGCTGAGTTTTGTTGATTTTGTTACAGTTCTAAAAGTCTTAACTAATGGCTTTGTTTAGTCATATCTTTAAGAAAGAAGGTATTCTAATAATGCATTTTAGGAGATAAATTAAAAAAATAAAATAGAATTTTCACATAGATCAGCCCTGCAGAAAGAAAATTTATTTCATTGTGGTTTGCTAAGTATTAAATAAAACAATTGAGAAATGATTTTTATTCATATTGTTCCTCAGCTGATTAGAATAATGGAATTTGGGACTTTGGAGAGATGTTAGTATCATTTAGCCTGACCTTTAAATATGTATATGCAAAACATGTGGAGTCCAAAGGGGTATATTTATTTACTCGAAGCCAAATTTTAGCTAGTTTTGGGATTTCAACTTCAACTCTGACTCCTTGATTTATGTTCTAGTTCTCTTGGCTCAACATAGTACTACTTGCTGAATAAATGGGGGCTTGTTTTCTTTTTGTGCAAAATAGACATGTAGGTGTTTTAAAAGTGGTGTATATTATAAGAAATGATGGAGGCTTTCTTAGGACACTATGATATTTGAGCAAGAAATTAAAGTCCCTGTCCCTTTAAAAAAAACAAAAACAAAAACAAAACCCACCACCAAAACCCAAAACTTGTCTTGAAACTTCAACATATTTTATTTTCCTAAATTTAGACTTCTTAGTTATAATAATTAACTCCTCAAAAAGGTAGATTTAAAAATAGGCTATTTTACACATAACTGAAAAAATTCAGGCTAGGATATTGCTGCCTTACAATTATGGTTCTTTAGGGAATGGAATGACCTGCTCAACCATTTTGAATCTTCTCACTGTGTAACATTAATCAGAAAATTACAGTTCCTGAGGGAACTTGTCTGGGAACATGATGTTCGGTACAGATGGGATGGGAGCAGATGAGGAGCGGGAGGGAGGTAGAGTCATCTTACTCCTTCGCCCGGGAAATCTCAGGCATCCGTGAGGGGCCCCCAAGTCGTGTTGATGGAAAGCACACGGTATAATACAACTCTGAAGCCCCCTCTAGCCCAGCGATGCACTTCCATTATCCTCTTGCTAAGCTATAACAATTTCCATTGCCTTTTGGAGGAAAGAAAAAATAAAGTGCTCTGCTTTTATTTGGAATGAAGGTCTCCCCGTTTCCTCACTCTGTCTTTGCTGGTTCTGCCTAATGAAGCGGCTTGGGCACCACGTGACTGGAAGAGCCGGAGTTGGGGAAAAAAGACCAGCTTGCGTATTGGCACGGAAGACCTTTGATTGGCTTTAGAAAATAATGGTTGATGCTCTCTGTGGATCTTGCAAGAAAATCTTACTGAAAAAGACGTGTTTCATTTATGCCCCTTCCTTCTGCTCCTGGCAGCCGTGCAAATGATCTGGAAGGGGTGGGCATACCAATAAGCAAAGAATATGCTTTATAGCCTGTCATCCTCCACTTATCTTGTTTTGATGAAGATATATAAAGGGAGGATCACATCTGTACTTGATCTTGTGTTAGGAATCTGGAAAGCACTAACAAAATAAAAGGTACAATTTCTCTTTGGTAAGTTAGTTGACTATTAAAATTGAGAATAATTTTCTTGCAATTTCACAGTACAGTTTTCCATCGATGGCAGTCATCATTTGGGGCAGGAAAGGAAGAAGCAGTCTATCAAAAACAGATAAAGAAAAGCCCCACCACAGCCTGCTGTTTCTGCTATTTTGGATGATCGAGCTTGTGCGCAAATGAAATCATGACAGATTCATTTATATGAAATGGCCATTGCTGATCTCCTTGCCAGAAACTAGATTGCTTTTTTATTTAGGAGATTTGCAGAGCAGTCCTTAGCTTTTTTAGTTAGTGGCAAAATGGCACCTGGCCAGACTGCCTCTTCTCATTCAGTTGGTGTTGCCAATATCTTGGGATGCATGCATTAAAATGTATTTTGCAGTCAATTGAAAGAAGAATGTTTCCATTTAAATTTTTTAATCATTTGCATAGTTGGGTCGGGGGATCCCCCATTTAGCCCACTACGAAGATTAATAGCTACAATGGTATCAATTTTGCAGTCAATGAGCGTAGAGTTACGAAGAAAAAGATGGCAACACAAACAACCTATGGGTGATTTTTCATTAATGGTAGTTACTATCATTGATCATATCTGACATGCTTTAAATATTTTCATTGTTGGTTATACAGGTCAAATATATTGAGCAACCGAACTCAATAAATTGACTGATTTGAGAACATAAAGGTATTAGGTAGTCACAAAGAAGAATCCTTTAGAACACTAAACTAGCCAAGCATGTTTTTGGATAGCTCTTTTACCAATTTCCACTGTCCCCTAGAGAGCCTGCCCGTTTGCTTATCATGGGCTAACTTTCTTGCTGCCAACACACATTCAGAGATTCTTAGCAAAGAGAAAGGAATTAGAAGAATTACTATCAGATAAGTGAATGTATTTTGCAGTTTTATTTTGCAGTTTTGCTTCTGCCCACTTTTCTTATTGGTGCCAGCTGTTGGTGTGTTCAGTGGACCAATAAATTTATTCATTTATTAGTCCGTTACATACAAGGTACCTGTGTTAGGAGCTAGGGGTTCAGAGTAAAATAAACAGAGATCCCTGCCCCATTGAGCTCACATTTTAATGCAATGCTCTTCTTCCTTGCTCTGCTTCATAGCCAGTTGAGAGAGAGAAAGAGAGAGAAATCGGTGAAGATAAACACATCGAGTTTTACTACTGATGAAGCTGATTGGAGAATGTGGCTTTTAACATAGCAGCCCAAAGGGGTTTGCTAATTAATATTTTACTCCTTCTACTAGACTTTTAAGTTTCATGAGAAGTGAAGCCATATTGGTTTTGTTGACCACCATCTATATAGAGCCAACATAGTGAAAAATAATATAGCATCATATAATTTATATACGTATATATGTAAAACATAATCTAGTTCATATTTATATAAATATATATAGTCAATTTTACATATGTACATAGTTGTATGTGTGTACTATATATATAACGAGAGAGAGAGGGAGGGAGAGTCTTCTCATTGTTTGTGGCGGTAATGTTCTGTAAAGTTGCTGTGAACACTGAATTAGTGAATACTAATTACTCCTGGGGGAAATGCAGGTTTAGACTCCTGCAAGCCTCTGGTCACACAGCAGTTTCAACTGATCAATACACAGTCTTGTTTTATGTATGTTTCTGTTTAAAGACACCATATTTAATATCTATTGTTGATTCATTAACATTGAACTCATGGCCAAGTGCGCTTTAACTCCCGCCTGAAAGGAAGTTTATCTAACACGTGCATTTGCTCCGTAAGGCACATCCCAGCCTTCTTGCACTTAGGAGCACCAGACAGCCCTTGAGCTCTACGCTTGGGGACCATTTTAAGCAGCAAAATTACCAAGGAAAAGCACAAACATGTAAAAAACATGGCACTAAATAGAGCACGATAAAGACACTTGTTTGCACTATGAGAGCTGAAACAAGAAGGCAGAGCAGAGCATTGCCTTGTTCAACCTCAGTTGGGAAAGCGCCCGGTCGGGTGACTCAGAATTGTTGTTGCTCTGAGCACGTGGTCCGAAAGATCACAAAGGCACTATGCATATTGATTTTAGTGTTAACAAATAAATTTTAGCGAGTGGGTGATTTTGCAAATACGGAATCTGCAAACAACGAGGATTGGTTTTATATGTAGCTGCAGATCAAATTGCGTCTTCTGTCTTCTCAGTGAGTTCGGAGCTATGGATTTAGCTCTGGACCAGTTGCAATTCAAAGCTGTGAGTGCAGTTTCCAGTTCAGAGCAGGGAGGCGATATAGGCCCCTCTCCGCAAGTGCTGGGCTCAGCAAGCCAGACCTCCTCTCTCTGCCTTTACCCCGGAATGCACTGGAAGAGATGCGGTGGTACAGTGATGCCGTCAGCCCCAGTGCGCCTCCTGACCGTGTCCCAGAGCTGGAGAAGAAATGGCTGGAAAAGAGAACACAGACAGCGATGCGTGTATGGGAACACAAGAGAAGCAGCTGTCAGAACTCCACCAGGCGGCAGCGTGGCCTCGCTCTCTGTTTTGGGCCAGATTCCTGTTTCTGGGCTGTAACTCCAGGCTTTGCTGAGTCACTGCACACTTAGAAGCCTGCCAGCCCCGGCCTCCTGAAGACCATGTCCTTCCCAGCTGACTGGCAGTGCTTTCAAGGACACGGGACCCGACCCATTGCCCCGGGAGCCTGAAGTTTAGCATTGGTGCATGGAGGGCCCCATACATACTTTTTTGATTGATGAACTGTCTTCAGGCTTTTTAACTGATTTTTAGTTAGACTTTTTTCAGGTGTCAGTTGAATAGGGGGATGCCTAAAATTCCTTTTATAAAGGAGGAAAAAACCCCTTCCATTCCAAAATACAGCAGCAAGGAAAAGATCACAAAAATACTCATTAGTAACAATTTAGTGTGAATGCTTTTCCATTAAAATGCAATTAGTCAACAAATGTACATTATTAATTATGAGTTTTCTATTTTGATGTGAAACCATCCTTCAGGCATCTGTAGCAAAAGGACACCTTAAGACTGAGCCTGCAAAAGTGTAGGGAGAAAATGGAACAGCCAATTAAAAAAAAAAGAGTAAATCTGGCTGGTTTGCATTTGGTGGGGCCTGGATGGAGAGTATAACTGAGTTCAGTGGCATCGTATTTACTAAAGCAACATCTCTGCTTGGTGTGATATTTTGATGACGATGATAGATAAATAGGGAGAGAGGTAGGTAAATAGATGAATTTGTATGAGATCCTGTTTTAGTTTCTTACAGCTGCTGTAACACACTACCACAAACTGGGTGGCTTAAAACACTGGAAGTTTATTGTGACAGATCTGGAGTCTAGACGTCCAAAGTCAAGGTGTCAGCAGAGCCATGCTCCCTCTGAAACGTGTAGGGGAGAATCCTTCCTTGACGCTTTTAGATTCTGGTGTTTGCCAACAATCCTCGGCTTTTCTTGACTCATAGAGACGTTACTCTAACCTCTGCTTTCACTGTCACCTGGCGGTATTTGCCCCCACGTGTCTCTGTGTCCACCTGGCATCTCCCACTTCTTCTGACACCAGTCATATTGGAGTAGGGCCCATTCTAATGATCTCAACTTGATGACATCTGCAAAGACCTTATTTCCAAATAAGGTCACACTCCCAGGTACCAGGAGTTAGGACTTCAACGTATCTTTTCGAAGATGAGATTCAACCCCATCACAGAGGGGTTGCTATATCGTCCGTGAAAATCTTGTAATTAACTTTGGGGCACAACCTTACAGTCATGGATCGTCTGTGGGCTTCTCCAGTTCTCTCCTGCTGGGGTGTTCCTCAGGTTCTCCCTGCGTGCCCTGGAGCCGTGTACTCTCACGAGCTGCATTCTGGCTAGATGGGGAACAGTGCTGGGGATTACCGAGGTGCACCTGGATTTATATGAAGGGGTTTCCGGTACATCTTTGAGGGATGAAAGGTCACATTTTTTGTGTTCGGAAGCATCACTGTGTTGTATTCTACTTTCCTGAAGATCTTTATACGTTTCGATCTTCCTTATCCTCCATCCTTTGTGTCATCCAATTTTTCTATCAGATTCATGGTTAACTGAATCTTTTTTTTTTTTAAAGATTTTATTTATTTATTTGACAGAGATAGAGACAGCCAACGAGAGAGGGAACACAAGCAGGGAGAGTGGGAGAGGAAGAAGCAGGCTCATATCAGAGAAGCCTGATGTGGGGCTCGATCCCATAATGCCGGGATCACGCCCTGAGCTGAAGGCAGACGCTTAACCGCTGTGCCACCCAGGCGCCCCTGGTTAACTGAATCTTAATGCAGTATAATGTAACACGTAGAGGACTCTAGTGGTGAGAAATTTTCATTTGAAAAATTTATCTTGCATATTTTTACTATTTTGCCAGTGTGGTGAATATTTGGGAAAGAGCTATCTTTAGATCAATCAATACACTTTTTAAATATTTTAAAAAGCTCATAAATGATCAAATATGTACAGTATTGGATTTATTACTGGTTTATCACAACAGTGCCCATATTTGCACTTTTCATGCCTCCTTGTGTCATGTAGACTGATAGAGGAGGTCTTCATAACCTAGATATTTTGTGCTTTTTGCTTATGAGCATGTTTTTCGTTTGGTTTGGGAAACAGTTCTGCATAGTCAGGGGGTAGTATAGTTATTCCCACTTTGGAAGGAGTAAAATTGAGAGTGTGAACTGAGCTTCACCCCTTTAGGGAATGAGAATATGGTTTTATTTATTTATTTATTTATTTATTTATTTGAGAGAGTGGGGGAAGGGCAGACGGAGACAGAGAATCTTAAGTAGGCTCCGCATCTGGTGTGGAGCCCGATGTGGGGCTTGATCTCATGACCCTGAGATCATGACCTGAGCTGAACTCAGGAGTTGGACGCTTAACCGACTGAGCCACCCAGCTGCCGTGAGAATGTGTTTCGAATCCTGGTTCTCTTAGCTCTAGTTTGGCCTTCTTTCCTACCCTACTATCACTTTCTGTGCAACTTAAACTTTGTTTTTCTCCCACTTTTTAGAAAATTTAGCCACATCTGATTTACTCGTTGTGATGCTTTATTGAGAATTTCTAACCAATACTAGACTCCATTATGTTGACACCACTGGAGGTTATCTGCAGTGGAAATCAGAGTTGCTGAAGACAGCGAGTAACAAACATTAATATTGATTACCATTGAATTACTAAAACCCCATTTCTTTAGTTGTTGCACGGAGGCACCCCTTGTGTAGGTTGGCTGTAAAATTAGGATTGTTTTATCATCACAGAAGAGATGAGGGATTACTGAAATATTAAGTTGTTCATTCATTCACTACTTTGTTTCTTCTCTATGGAGAATTTTAGGGTATTGTCAATATCTCAAGTTCTCAGGGAAGGGAAAAGGACTGTACTGCTGTATGGTCTGTTTTAGTTGGATTGAAAATCTGATCATAATACTCCCTTATTGAAAATATTACCATTTTACTCAAGATGAAGACCAACCTCCTCCTTAGTGTGTTATTGAAGGCCCTTTATGATCTGACCTCTGCTACACTCAATGACATGCAGACACTTGAATGCGCCATTTTCTTTCTCAGCTTGGCGCATGCTGTTTCTTCTATCTGGAAAGCCCTCTTTGCCTCATTCACCAATCATCAGCAATCATCTCCTTAGGTTCTGTTTCAGTATCTTTAGTAGAGGTGTTCCTGACGAAACAAGGAGAATTCTGTGTTCCCAAAGCATTTTGCACACAGCTCTAGTAAAAGAGTCAATGTATTGTTTATTTCTATATCAATGTTTCCATAGTAGATTGCAAAGTCTTTGAGGTCAAGGAACAACATCTTCTCATTGTCATATGTCTAGTTTCTAAATCTGGGTATTGGTTGAGCGCCCCACCTCTGGCACATAGATACGTAAATGTTTATTAAATGAATGCATGTTTTCATGCCTTGGCTCATTTTCTCCACAATTCCGTTTTTCATATTTTTACATAATTGTTTTATCATTCGTGAAATAATTATCACCTCCTTCTGAATATATTGCATGTTTCATGCTTCCCTGCGTAATACTGTTTCATTTTAGCACTATTTATCATAGAAGTGTTTTTGTAATTGAAACAAAATCGCAGCACTCTGGATATAGACTCTTTGCCGTGCACTTTCAGCCACGGAGTGCGATGGCAGGCAGTGCCTTACACTCCTGGCCAGACTGCATCAGCACATAGCCTGCACACTCTCTCAACCAACGAGCCCAGTGCACTATTCTGAGTTGAGTGGGTTCTGCAACACATGTAGTTTGGTCTGGAGTGTTCTCTCTCTTTGTCACATACTTTGTACTTTGGCAAACATCTCTGCAGAGCAACAGTGTCCTTTTTGATGTTGAAATGTGGGTTTTATAGTGGCTTAAAAGCCCTCCAAGTAACATCCTAGAAAATAGAGGATAATCTTTATTAAGAAATTAGGGATTGGTAGAAGTCCTTTGACATTACTGAAGGCATATATACAGCACTATGGACTGGGGAGTATGTTCAACAGAAGATTGGGATCTAGAAGAAACTATGGTGGAAGGTGTGTCATGATTCCAGGAGATTCTGAGGAGGATGAAGGGGCAGTTGTCACTGTGTGATGCATCTCTATTGGGACAAAGATAAAATGACCTCAGGTTGTGTGAATTACACTAGAACGAATTCTCTTAGAGCTCCTATCAGGGAACGCACCCCCCATCCCCCCATCCTCACTACTATTCTTAAAATGAGATGTGTATTTACTCTTAGAATTAAATGCAAGATAGCAAAGCATGTGATAGAAAGGATTCAAAATAACAAATTAGTGAGAGGTAATAACAAAAAAATAAATACTCTCATTTATCATTTCCTTTTTAAAGCATGTTTTCCCCTTTTTTCTTGCTTTTTAAAGCATCCGGCCCTCCCATCTAGCTTATATAATACTATCATAACATTGTAAGTAATATACGGGTAAGGCAGACATTAAAAGTGGCATGCATATTTAAAAGTCAATAGCACTAAAAGGAAATAAATCCATAATTAAAACAAAAGTCTTCAGTGGACAATAGAGAAAATGCAACAATTTTTCCTTCTTTATTTTTCAGGACTCCCTATAGTTTCCCCAAGGTTTATTGGATTTTGGGAAAGTGGTAGGATAGAATAGAATCCAAATAGAATCCATGAATCTGCAAACCCTGCTTTCTTGAAGGATGAAGTTTCCATCTTCATTTTAGCTCTGATTTTTCACTTTACATCAAAATGGGCTATTCATTCATAGACAGTCACTCAATTTTTCAGATTCATTCATTCACTCATTCCAAAAATTTTTAGAAAATGTCTTGGCACTGTTCTGGGTCCTGGGTACAAAAGAAAAAAGAAGTCCCTGCCCTCAGTGAATTTATTTTCTAGCAGGGAGGACAGGAAGTAAGCAAATTAACAAACAGTACATGCTCTCAGGGGATGAAAAGCAAGTGAGAAATAAAATGGGTCAACTGCCTGGAGAGAATCTCCAGGGGTGGGATAAGGGTGAGTCTAAGATAAGGTGGATGGCCGAGGCCTCTGGGGATGTGACATTTGCACACCTGGATGAAGTGAGAGTACCAGCCATTTGAAATTCTTCGGGAAATCACTGAAGGCAGAAAGAAGAGCAGGTGCAAAGGCTCTTTGACAGGGGCCCGTGTGGCAAGTATGAAGCCATCATGGCTGGAGCAGAATGAAGACTGGATGTTGTTGGCCACTGTGAGGATTTTATACTTTATTTTCCCCCACGATGGTACACTTCAGAAGACTAGCATACGTTTGACTGGCTGTTGTGTTAGACTACAGGGGGTGAATAACATGAAATTAGGGAGACCAATTAGGAGGCCACTCTGTAGTACTCCAGGTGACTGCACAGTAATACAGTTGGTGGGTTTCCAAACTTACTTCATTCCCCAAACATGCGACTGTATCTTGGCTGCAGTAATCCAGATTATTCACATGCATTAAGTACTCTAAGCCTGTTATCCCAATTTTACACTTCATGAAGACTGGATTCAAAACTACCACAGAGACCAGTCATATTCCTATTACATGGGTCTGTTTCCTATAAAGCATCATCGTTCTCCAACAAGATCAGTATTATGAAATTCAATTACAATGACCACATTTATTTGAGATAAATTTTTTCCCCACTGTTGACATTCTTCGACAAATGAATTCTGGCAATGGAATCTTTCCGATTAAAATGAAGACATCTCGATTTATATTCACTCTTATTTTGATAAAACACGAGTCCAACCAATTCTTGTTCAGTAATTATACCTGTAAATGATTTCAATTAATTGGTTTCCAAACACAAAACATTAAAATTGTTTAATAAAAGAATGATAAACTCTCTAACATCGTTTGCTAGCACTTCATTTAGTGACACAGGACACATTCAATGGGCACCTCCTCGTGTTCTTTTGACAAACATTCTTTTCCACAATGAACTTGAACTAAACCCTGAAGTGATAAACATAATAAAACAAACTTACAATGTATGCCTGTCTGGAAGATGGGGCCTCTCACTTTGTTTTCACTGAGCAACACTCAAGATAGCTGCTAATAACCTACTCTACAAATCAAAATCATGCACAAGTGGGTTATGTAATTCTGGAGTATTACGGTGGTTGCATTGTAGTTTGGCTGCTATGAACTACCCACATGAGCACCTGTTCTGAGAGAGACCACAGAAGACAGGGCTCAGGCTCTGCTTCTTAAGAAGCATGTGTCTTTGGGTAAATGACCTATTGAAGCCTCTCATTTCTCTGCTAAACGGAATAAACATGGTACCAGCCTGTTGAGATCATTGCGAGGATGAAATAGCTAATATGTTTAAAGCACTACAACAGCAAACATGGCAAGTGCTAAATAAATGGGAGCTTTTATTACTATATCCTGCACTTTGCTGCCTGGAGCCTTGAAGAACTTTGCAGTTCCTCTTTTGAATGAAACTTCCTATAGGAATCTCTCTTTGGCATATATGAGAAAGATCTACCAAGTCCATATTTGGCTTTTCAAAGACAAAATGTGTGACATAGGAATTCACACACAGGTTTTCATTACTAAAAAAAAAAAAAAAAAAAAAAAGTTAAGAATTAGTTTGTGCCTTTCTTGGGGATTGCTCTTTTTTCCTACTTTTTTTTCTTATATCTAAAAAAGTGGAAGCTCAGTCATTAGCATTTGTAAATCATGCAGATGTAAGATAGCTCATTACGAGCCGTGTGTGTGTGTGTGTGTGTGTGTGTGTGTGTGTAAATACAGTGGAAGACCTGTAACCCGACTGAGTTTCCAAAGCCCTCTACAAACAAATCAGGAGGGACGGTAAATAAGCCTTCTCTAAAAACCCCAGACAGTCGATTTGCAGGTGCAATTTGGTATCTGGGCCAATTATCAGAATGGAATGTTACTTGGTATATATATCACAGATGGTGGTTTCCGGGGCTTCTCAATTTGTTAGATATTAGAAAATGCAGCTTTTTTCTATAGGTAGGTGAGTTTTATTCTTTTATCGTATATGCCTTTACTAAGCTTGCTCTATTATTCACAGCTCTGCGGTTGGCGCTATGGATGTTTCAAAGCCTCTAGAAAAAGAAGTCTGTGCCCCTGAGAAACCCAAGGGAGATGAAGGAGATCTTCATATTGTAACTCAAAATATGGATTTGCCATTTTCGTAGGCCAAATATTGGCAGTTCCGAATGATTCACCCTAAATTGTATTTTTTCAAAAGCTAAAATACAAAGGTGGCCCCCTCACTCCAAGGCCCGACAGTGGGGAGGTGCTGCGCCCCAGGCAGGGGGCTCGTCAGCCTGTCACAGCTGTGTAATCGTGTAAAGCTAATAAGTTCATAACCTCATTTCAGGGTTACTATTGTGTGTATTGCCTCTATTTGTGTTTTTAGACTCCAGCTCGTAAACCCTATAATTAGGAAGAAGTATCAAAGTGCCTACTTACACACTTTTTATTTGTTTTCTAGGGTTGTAATTGTCTGTAAGTGCTTGCATGGCTCACAATTCAGCAAACGGAATGGTTTCCCAATCCCCTCATCGCAGCCTTTCTTGATGGTGCTTTCTGTTTCATTCCTCACCTTGAAGCTATTCAGTTTTTTCCCAGCTTTAATTCCACTCGAAAGTAGGAAAATGTTTATTTTCAATTAGAGTCTTACATAGCTTGATAGTTTCCCTTTGCCATTTTAAAGGGACCAGAGGAAATTAAAAATCAAAGACAGTAAGTCATTCGACTTCTACTCGTCAAAAGAATGCTCCTTTCCTCTCTGTCTCAAAAGAGTTTTGAGATTTATCTCTTAAGTCAGCTGCCTCTAAATTCTTGGCACACATGCAATTAGCTGATGGCAGTCCATCTAAAGCTGGTCCCTGTTCTCCATGTGTCTTCGGAAGAATTTCTACTTCTCTTGTTGTTCCCATAAAGAATATGTTGCACGAGTCAGATTTAATTGATTCTGATGATATGTGCTTACTCCCAGACAAATGAGATAGGATTGCCTGTCTTTGGGATAGTTTTAGTTCTGTTCTGCGTGACCCTAACGTTGATAAGCTAGTGGAGTTGTTGTTCTCTACATATTGAATCCTCTGGGGAGATTTCTTAAAATCCTGAGATCAGGTTGAACCCCCAAACAATGACATCAGGGTCTTCTGGGGTGGGATTGGGGCTTCTGGAATTTTAAAAGCTCCCCAGGTAATTCCAATGTGCAGCCAAGAATGGGGGCTTCAAAGGCAGAACAGATATAATTGGATGGATGTTTAGTTGGTGGAGAGGCCAGTAGAACGAGTGTGTGCATTGGATTTAAATGGACTTGGGTCTGAAATTCAGGCCTCATACTTGTTATGTGACCTTGAATGAGTTACTTAAATATTTTTGAGCTTGTCTCATCAGCTGTCACGTTTTATGGATGACACTGTTGTGAGGATTAAGTGCTTGGGTCTATCGTCCAGTAGATCTCCATGAATAGTAGCTCCTTCCTTCTCTCCTGCTTTCTTTAATAGAGTTTATTTGAGAGAATACTCCAATGTTTAAATATGGGTTTTTCTCTTCTAGTGGTTATTTATTGGTTCGTTTATTTTATTTATTTACATTTTTATTATATCTATTGTTTTATATGTATTTAGAACATAGGCTTTTTATAATAATAATATTTATATTATGATACATTATTTACTGGTCCGTATTTATTATTTAGTTTTTATTTGGAAACAGTCTTGGAATTCCCAAAGTATTGCAAAGGTAGAAATAAGAGTTTCCATAGACCCTTTGCCTGGATTTCCCTAATGTCAAAACTTTGCGTAACAGCAATACTTTGATCAAGATGAAGAGCTCAGCATTGGTACAAGGCTATTAATTAAGAACAGACTTTATTGTGAATTCACCAGTTTTCCCCTAACGCTCTGTTCCTGTCCCAGGATTCAATCTGGGATCTCCCACTGCATTTAGTTTTCATATTTGCTTAGTTTCTTCCATTCTGTGACAGTTCTTGGTCTTTTCTTGCCTTCATGCCTTTAATACCCAGAAGAGTACTAGTCAGTTATTTTGTAGAATGCCTCACAATTTAGGATTGTCTCATGTCTACTTCTGGATAGAGTTGATGCCTTTTTGGCATGAATCCCACAGAAGGGGTGTGACCTCTTCAGGATAGGGGATTTTCAGTATATGTGGAATTCTTTACATAATTAGTGATATAGTTTGTGAAATGAGACATTTTGGGAGCTGTGCTAGTTTCCCAGGGCTGCCATAATGAGTACTATAGACCGGGTGGCTTTAACAACAGGGATGGATTTTCTCACCATTCTGGGGGCTAGAAGACTGAGCTCAAGGTGTTGGCAGGATTGGTTTCTTTTGAGGCCTCTCTCCTTGACCTGTAAGTGACTGGTTTTTTAATTGTGTTTTCACAAGGACTTCATTCTGTGCATATGTCTGTGTTCTAATCCCTTTTTATAGGGACACCAGCCCCATTGGATTAGAGCCCACCCCAATGACTTCATTTAAACTTAATTACCCTTAAATGCCCCAATTCCAAACACAGTCACATCGTGAGGAACTGGTGGTTAGGGCTTTAACATATGGGTTGGGGGAGCACAATTGAGCATATAACAGGTGCCTCTCGAGTAGATACATACACTGTAACAGAAGAGGCAAAGGATTTTACCAGGATGGCAAACGATCTGCAGTGCTCCCTGGCAAACAGAAGCAGCTTCTTGGCATATTGGAGAAAACGGTCCCAGCAAACATGAAACTCAGTGAGGACAATGGAGAACCAAGCTGCTTAAGCATTAAATAGAAGACAGTGGATTAAAGAACATGACAGGAATGGGGGAAGGGTAGGTCCTTGAGGTTAAAACTGACTCCCCCAAAAGCCATGTGCCAGTATGCCAGCTGTAAAAGTCAACACGATATGGGGATGCTGCAGGATATTTAAGGGTACAGAAATCTTTTTAAGGAAACATTGAAAAGGGCTTATTCAGCCAAAAGAAGAAATTGCTGATGGGGGATTTAATTATCTCCAAGTACTGTATGTGATGGAGTTCTTAAACCAAGGACAGTGACCAGCTGTTTCAAAACTTTACAAGAAAAGATTTCAAGTAAACGGGCTTAAATGAATGAGCTTTAGAATAGAATAAAAATTTCCTGACGGAAACAATGGCTAAATACCAGAAAGTTACAGATGGAAGAAGCATGATTCTGTAGTAAGAACGGCGATGGCAGAGGTAGGTACGTTTTTAAATAACAACTCTACCATTCAGCTGCGTGATCTTGGACGAAGGACTTAACCGCTATGATAACACTACCGGCCTCATTATTTTTAAGAACTGCATGAGCTACTGGAAGCCATTTTAGCAGAGTTACTCATGTCAAACTAGCAGATTGAGATGAGAGCTTGCCACTCAATAATTGTTGATTTGATTGATTGTTACTTTCTCTCCTGTATAATTTCATTTCTTAGATGTGTCTAAAGAGTGCATTGTTCTCTGCCCAACCTGAACTGGTATATATGGTGCCATTTGAAGCCCAGGGAGATGATATTTCCAGTCCTTTTAGCTCGAGGACTTTACATTTTTCTATCACAAAGTGGCTTGGGGGCTTAAATTCCTAACCCTCTAAGAATCCAGGTAAAGCAGATATGCTGTCGGTTCAGTGGGAAATTATAGGGACCAGGTAGACTCTTTTTGCTGTCAGAATAATGCAGGGCTTGTGTTTGGGGGAAAGCACGAATTATTTGACAAATCATAGTTTATAAAATTCGGCTATGGTTAACCACTGTGTATTACCGGATTTCACAGAAATATTTTTCTATTGTCAATTTAAACCCCTTAACAGATAATAAACCCTGACAGAAAGGCATGGTAAGATCTCGGGGCTCATTCATAGAATCCAAATTGACGTTGATCACTATGCTTCCACAATTTGATGTAGTGTGCCTGCTGGGTATTCCCTCTCTGAGACAACATCGCCGCTAGTGTCTTCACGCCGCTGTGAACGTTAGCAGCTTTGGGCTCTAATTTGGGGTATTACCCTTTTTAGTTTGAGGAAATCTCACAGTCTTTAAATTTCCCATCTATGAAATTAGAATAACCCTAATTTCTGGCTTCATAGGAGTTGTTTATTTCAAATGTAATGCGGATGTCTCCCGGGTCTCACCAGCGTGGGGAATACAAAGGATGTCCCATTAAAGTTAAATTCAAATCTCTCCCTTCTGGATTCTTCAAGGTAACCTCCTTTGGCTAATATTGTTTCCAGGACATTACCTCCATGAACTTCTGAGGCCAGGCTGAGCACTGGCTGGCACTTTGCCCCACTGCAGACAGCTGACTTCAGGTTCCCCTGGGACCATGGTCTTCACGGTTGCTGTGATTGGAGCCTCCACTCCACCCGGGCTCCTGCTGAGATCCCCCTGCCCTCTATTCTAGTCTCACAGGGCCCTGCTCTTCTTTTTACCACCTTGGACTTGCAGTTATTACCTACAGCACAAGCTCAGAGATGGCCCTGGAGAATGAACCACCCAGACCCACTTCCCATCGGCCACTAGCTCTGGCTCCTCTCATAAGTTAGAGCCTTGTTTAGCCCTTCCAGATGAGTGGCTTCCCTGCTCAGGCAAATAAGGTTGCCCTGCTTGTCCATAGTGTGTGCTTTTACTCCCCTGCCCATTTTGCTGTCAGAATCTCCAAGGTGATTGAGAGTGAGAATGTCCAGTTCCTTTAGATCCTACCCTCTCTATTCATAGCGCTGTGTCTTTAACTTTTCTCCAAAAAAAGAGTCATTCTCCAGAAAGCTGGAGTCTTAAAATACTAAACCTCTTTCTCACGTTTTCTCCTTCTAAGTTATGAGGACAAAAGGCAGGTCCTTTAATTTAGACATTTCTGGGTGTCTGTGGATTTCATTTTTGTGCACCGCCCTGGGTTGGACTTCCAGGTTAAGCTTTGTCAAGCCTGGTCTAGTTGTTTTTCAAAGATCTTCCATCATCTGAATGTTTTCAGGCTCTGCTTACCTGTGAGCAGACAGCTTAAATAAAACATTCACTTGCCCACAAAGAACGAGCGATGGTTGGCACGCAATATTTCTCCAATTAGAAGATTGTGTTCGGAGATGCAAATCTGGCCTATTACATAATCATCTCTTATAGACCAACGTAGTTCCTCAAAGCTCCAGCTTCTCAAACTTTCCACTGTACGATATGTTCTTTGTTTTGTATTTGCATAACTCAGTGGTCTACACATGTGTCTTTCCCAGAACAAAGGCGCGATCAGCACTAGGTACGTGCTGCTCATCCTGTTCCATCCCTCATGGTACATGCTTTGAAATTAGTGGGGATTTTTCCCTCTGAAGATTCCAGGTTCTAGTCTTGCTACCCAGAAGGGGGTGTTACTCTACCCACCCCCCAACACATGGCCTAAAAATAGGATCTTCCATTTCGTTTTGCCTTTTTTTCCTTTACATTTGGAATGTAAACTTTTGCCAAAACAATAACTTATCCCTACCTTGGGCCTAAGAGTATGCTCTCTTATGTAAGAATTAATAGATTCACAAAGTCCTTCAAAATTGTGGCTAATGAAGCCTGTAGAAATATGCAAATTGCCTTCGTGGGCATAGATTACATTTACTACATATTAGAAATTGCTGACCTAATTCTGAGAAACTTTGTTATATTTAATGATGTATGTCATCTCATCTTCAACAAAAAGTGAGAAATTTTATTTTTCCTCTTATCCCTCTGTTCTTTCCTTTTAAATAAAGTCTTCTCTATTATATTGTTCATAAAGGAAAAAAAGCATTATATTGAATTATGGTTCATTGGCTAAAGGGGGCTCCATATTATTTGAATTATTTACTGTTTTGTAGCATTAGCATTCTCCTCTGAATTTAGAAGTTTATTTGTAATGCAGTAATATTATAATCAGAGTTACTCTGGAAAAGCTAATGGAGCTAGAAAATAAAAGTTTTCCAGGCCTCAATCAGGATGAAATCATCAGTTTCTTCATAGTAGATGTTCTTTCGCAAAAGGTCAGCAAACTCATCTTCATTCTTATAAAATGTGGGCAGAAATGAGAAGAAAGTGAGAGGACAAAAATGAGAGAATCAAAATTACTTATAATTATATCTCTATGCAGTAATAATGACTTTATTACTGTGTTGCATATGTGGCCTGACATTCTAAATGAGCTGTATGAAATTAATACCAATAAAACTATAAAGACAATTACGGTCAATTGTATAAAATAAAAGGTCTTTAAGCTCTTTTTAAAATATTGAAAATCATAAGTGAAGAGAACATGGCAATTTTCCCTCCTCTTTTTGACTTTAAATCCTAAGTAGGCTTATTTAGCTAATAAATAGTAAGAAAAATGAAGCTGGGAACTAGCCAAAACCAGAGACTATTTAAATTTGTTCTTTTTTGAAAAGCGTTTTCCACTGATTCTCTGTTCTGTGTTTTTATTTGAGGTAAAGTGATTGGATAACAATAAAATTTTCAGTTCTGATAAAAAAGAGCCTATAACAAAAGTTGTATTTAGCATTCTGGGTCCTCAGCTGAGCGAGAGTGATATCTTTATAGGGTGGAGAAGGTCATCTGAATATTGCTGTATTTTCCAAAGCTAGGCAAGTATGCCTAGGACTACATTTTGACCAGGAAGATTACCTGGTGAATTTTTCAAAGAATCCTATAATTACCAACCCTTATGGGCTGAGTCGTTCCTCCCCCTCCCGAGTCGTATGTTGAAGTTCTAACACCAAGTTCTTCAGAGCGTGACTGTATTTGAAGATAGTCTTTAAAGAAGTGATTAAATTAAAATGAAGTCATTAGGGTGGACCCTAATCCAATATGCCTGGTGTCCTTGAAAGAAGGGAAAATTTGAACACACAGACATATGCAGAGGAAAGAGGATGTGAAGGTACAGGTTGAAGGTGGCCAACTGCAAAGCCAAGGAGAGAGATCTCAGAAGAAACCAATCCTACCAACACCTTGAACTTGGCCTTCCTGCCTCTGGAATTGTGGGAAAGTAAATTTTTATTGTTTAAGCTACTCAGACGGTGGGACTTAGTGTGGCAGCTCTAGCAAACTAATGCACCACCCATTTTCTTCTTATTTTGCTGAGTGTCAACCCTAATTATCACCTGGTTGCCTGAGCTCCCTGCTTTCCTTGACCAGTGGCTGCCTCAGCTTTGGGCTTAGGTGTCCAGATGGCTTTCTTAAGCACGCTGGCTCTCCAGTCAAATGACTGATTGACCTCCTAATACAGGTCAGGTTCAGCCATCTGGAAGACTCTTCCGAAGGGTGCCAGGCATGTTACACATGCATCCGTATCACAATCCCTTTTTGTTGCTGGTGGCTGTCCTCTAATCTTACCAGGTCTTGACCTTACCTGCTCTACAGAGACCCATGATTTTCTCCCCAAGCTCCTCACACTTTCTCTGGAGCTCTCTTTTGTTTTGTTTTTGTTTTTATTTTTATTGGCTTTTGGGGAGGTGATCTGATCCCTAGATAGGATTAACTTTACTTTGATTGTCTTTATGGGGACTGCACATTACTTATCTCTTGTGTACTTCTCATATTTCAATTTGTACACCAGTATTTTTGGTTCATGTTTTATCTCTCCTGTGAGGTTGTTAGTGCCTTGACTAATTCTCATCATAAATTATAAGGAGGTTAATTGAAAGAATTCTCATTTCAATGCCTTCTTGCTTGATCAAATAATACCTGTTTGCACCTACTACTGAGCTGTTTGTCTTGATGGACAGCACCCTTGTCTGCCTGATTTGAATTTTTTCCTTTCTCTCTAGGTAAATTCTCAAACCTACCCTCTTATTTCCTTTCTTCTGAGGATGTCAGCATATGATGCTAAACTGCCCCTTGAAGCACTTTGGCAGCTTTAAAAGTATTAAGGAGGGCACGTATTGCATGGTGCACTGGGTGTTATACGCAAGTAATGAATCATGGAACAGTGCATCAAAAACTAGGGATGTACTGTATGGTGACTAACATAATGTAATAAAAAATATTATTAAAATAAATAAATAAAAGCAAACATTCACAATGTGAATGGTTCTATTTGACCAATAGCTAATGTGGTTTAGGAAGAAAATGGTGAAAATGGGGTTCCTTAGACATAACTTCCCCTCATTTTCCCCAAATTTGACCATATTGTTTTCCATGTTTTCTGTGTTTTCTTCTATGAATTATGGAAGTGTCTCATTCCTTTTCTAGGTGGCCTTCTGTCTGGAGTCTGTCTGTATTCTTCATGATTCCGCTTTTGCATAGACACTTCTGCATGAAATGCCTCCTCTCTCCTGTTAACCTGACACACTGCCCATCCTGCAAGCCTCAGCTCCAGCTTGCTCCTTTCCCTGTGGGTCCTCTTCAGTCGGACATACAGCCATGAAAATGAATAACTTGGGGTAATTGTCTCTATTCCCACTAATCTAGAAGCCCCTTGAGGACAGGGAGTGACAAACACAGTGCTAGGCTTTCTCACACATTTCTTAAGGGAGCTAGTAGAGAATTCCCTCATTCCTTAGCTCCCTACTTCTTTTTTTTTTAAAGATTTTATTTTACTTTCTTAATAGAGAGAGAGAACACAAGAGAGGGACCACAAGCAGGGGGATGGGGAGAGGGAGAAGCAGGGTTCCCACCTAGCTGGGAGCCTGATGTGGGGCTGGATCCCAGTACCCTGGGATCATGATCTGAGCGGAAGGTAGACACTTAACTACTGAGCCACCCAGGCACCCCTATATCCCTACTTCTAAGTAGGGTCCTTTCTTTAAACCTGTAAACAAGCTCTAGTTTTATCACAAAAAAGAGAGAGAAGAAAAAGAAAAGTAGGAAGGAAAAACTCCTTTGTTTGGTCTTCCCCTAAGCCACCATGAAATTCTCCAGGGGTCAGACTTACAACAAAAAAATCACTCTCTACACTTGTAATTTCTCATTCTTTTCTCGATAGATCTGTCTTTAACTGTCTCAACTTACCTGGCATTGCCTTTGGGAAGGTGGAATGAACTCTGATGTGTCTTCTCAGGTGTTGTTAGCTGATCTGATCACAGCAGGGGGTTCAGGGTTGACCTCTCCGTCCAATGTTGTTTCCTAATTCTTCTTCCCTCAATCTCTTTGGATACCTCTTCTTCTGCCTCAAGCTAGAATCCAGAACCCCCAAATGCTAATGTATGGTTCTTTCTATTACATTACTCTGTTTTACATTTCTCTAGGACACAGTCCTTTGTTTTATCAAAAAGCCTTACCACCAAATTATCTTTTGAGATCTTTGATCAGTCCAATGGAAGGGAAATCAGAGGTTGCTATTGTTAACTGGTCTAAATTTGTGACTCCCCTGTCATGCAAGATTTTGGAGTTTAATTGTTCAAATTGTAATGTATTTATTTGTACTTTTATATCAATCTGTATTTTTATTTTTCAAAAAAGATTTCATTTATTTATTTGAGAGAGAGAGAGAGAAAAAAAAAAGAGAGCATGAGTGGGGAGGAGAGGGAGAAGCAGGTTCCCTGTGAGCAGGGAGTCCGACCCAGGGCTCAGTCCCAGGACCTTGGGATCATGACCTGAGCTGAAGGCAGACGCTTAACTGACTGAGCCACCCAGGCACCCCTAAATCTGTATTTTTTTTTCTTGAGATTTTATTTATTTATTTGACACAGAGAGAGACAGCCAGAGAGAGAGGGAACACAAGCAGGGGGAGTGGGAGAGGAAGAAGCAGTCTCCCAGCGGAGGAGCCTGATGTGGGGCTTGATCCCAGGACTCTGGGATCACGCCCTGAGCCGAAGGCAGACGCTTAACCACTGAGCCACCCAGGTGCCCCTAAATCTGTATTTTTAAATCATATTTCACATTTACAACAATGTCCACTTTATCATGCTGTGTTTACTGTATATAGTTTTCAGTGTCATTTCTCTTATGATTAAAAAACATAAAATGCATGTTATTGGCTGAGTTCTTTTTCCCTAAATTCACATGTTGGAGCCATCACGCCCAGTACCTTAGAATGTGACATATTTGGAGATAGGATCTTTGAAGAGCTTATTAAGTCAAAGTGAACCTCTAGGGTGGGTCTTAATTCCATCCGACTGGTGTCCTTATATGAAGAGGACATTTGGGCACACACAGGACTACTATGGACATGTGCACAAAGGAAGGACCATCCGAAGACACAGTAAGAAGGCAGCCATCTGCAAGCCAAGAAGAGAAGCCTCAGGAGAAACCAGGGTGCCCACAAGTTGATTTTGGACTTCCAACCCCCTAGAACTGTGACAAAATAAGTTTCTATGGTATAAACCCCCAATCTGTCCCATTTTGTTGTGGCAGCCTGAGCAGACTCATACAAACTTGTAGCAAAAGTAAACACTCAAATACATTCGTTGATAAAATTCCAAGTGGAGAATATTAAGGGGGGGGGTGTAATAAAAGCCTTCTTTTCTTTTCCACTTTTCTCTTTTAACCCTCCTGTTGTCCTCACAAATTTACTGTGGAGATAGACCTCAGGGCAATGGTCTAGAAAGCTATCGTAGTTACCAAATATGTCATCAGAGTGTTCCTCAAACAACTTATGACCCCTATGGTTCATTCCCTCTTTTTCCCTTTACTAACCTATTTTAGTTTGGCTCATTGAGTGCTAGTCGAGTGCTGAGTTTACTAACTCAAGATTCCTCCTCACTCCTTCACACATTTCTAAATCTGATTCGTTCTGCATGACCTTAATTTTCCCTCCTTTCTGGAGACCGTCCTGATTTCCCAGTTTACACTGATCCCTTCCCTCTCTATCCTCAGTTCCTTGCTGTTGATATAGTTCACTGAGTTGCTTCCTTGTTGGTAAATGCCATTATCAGCTGTTTTCATTATTTAGCCTTCCTTGTCTTAAAGGAATTTTATATTTCCTGGATGCAGGGAAAGCATTGTCACTTCTCTCATTTCCATCCTTCCCAGCCATCTCTGCTTTGCCCCCATCCCATAGGGGCTCATATACCACTGAACACATGAGGATGCTTAATTCTTGAATTAAATTAAGAGCATTTGACCATACTTTTTTCCCCCTAAGATTTATTTATTTATTCGGGGGAGAGAGAGAGAGAGAGAGAGCATGAGCGGGCAGAGAGGGAGAGAGATCTCAAGCAGACTCCGCACTGAGTCAGGCTTGATGTCACGACCCTGAGATCACCACCTGAACCGAAACCATGAGTCGGCCGCTTAACAAACTGCCACCCATGAGCCTTGGATTTGACAATTCTGATTCCTCCTGACTGTTTGGGGTGGAAACCACCAGAAAGAGTGTTGGTAGGAACTATCAACATTTATTTTCTGAAATAAAGGGAATCTCTGAATGCAAAGGTAGATTTATTATGCTAGAGGAAGCCTCTGCCTTCTGTGTTTGGTATCTTTCCTTGCTGTAGTCAGTTCATGATATGCCAGGGAACAGAGAACTGCTATTGACGGTTCGATACAGCTGATGAAAAGACCCTTGAATTATTTAAGGGGAACTTTTGTTTCCCCGGTAACTCTGCTGGGGATACTTCTCATGTTAAAAAGTATGAGGCTTGGTCTCTCTTCTAATTTTTCTTTCTTGCTTGTGTAAATGCACAATAAATTCCTTTGACAGTCAGAGGCACAGACAAATGTTATTGGAAATCTCCAACCTGTCTTCGGGAGGAGTAACACTTTGAACAGTGAACTCGCCGGGGGACACTCTGTTATGATGTCATGACTTTTTACTCTTTACAAATGTCAGCAACATTCATCTTTTAAGAGTTTCACTGCTCTAAACATATATTTCTTGCCACTTGTTCATTCATTCAGTATATACTCCACTGTGTCAAGGGACTGATGTCTGTTTTCAGTTCCAGCTGGTTCTTCTGTCTCAATACACTCTATTCGTTGTATAACAATTGGATTTCTTTCCTCCTCCACCTTTGGTATATAAAACAAGAGCACTTTGTAGGTTTAATATATACATAAATTTTAACCATATTCTGGCAAAAGTCTCAGACCATGACGTAGTATTTCATTATGCTCTGTATTCCCGTATGAAGTTCTTATTTTACAGATAAGGTCCAGAAAGGTGAATCAACTTATTTAAGGTCTCCTAGCTGATTAGAGCTGGAGTGAGGATCCACATTTAGATATCCTAGCTTCTAATCTTGTGTTTTCTTTTCTCTCTCTCTTTTTCTTATTTGGCTCATGTTTGACCCATTTTAGCTCATCGTGGGCTCCTTGGGCATTCTAATGTTATTCACATTTCTTAAGCAGAGAGGTCGGCTTACCATGAACACAACTTCAGTAAAAATGTATGGACTCCATTGAAAGACTATACAAGTGTTTCAGACCAGTGCCGCCTGTAGGTCAGTGATGCTAATGAAACTTCTCAAGAACCTTAAGAAATCATCTGTATGGCCAGGTGGTTCAAAATTTTGAGGCCTATTCTGCTTTGAAATATGATATATGTGGCCTCTAGAGCAGTGGAGGCTGCAGTGGTTTGAGTTAAAGAACGTTAACAAGACTATAGCCTTAGAGGCCATCAGAAGAAGGGGGTAGAAATGAACAATGAACCCACAAACAGGGACCATTAAGTAGATTAATTAATCCCTTTATCGCCACCGCCTTTTTTCCAACACTTACTACTAAGTAGATGAAAAGTAGAGAGCGAACTTAACAAAAAATTGAACACACCTTTTTTGGGAGGGAGATAACCCAGAAAACAAATGGGGGGGGGGTTGTTGTGCCACAAAGTAAAGCTTTCCACATGGTAGGACTTGGGGAGCCGTTGGCTCAGTGACTGCTCTTTACATGCTGGAGTTTTCCAGTTGGCAAGACTTACCCATGAACACAGAGGTCCCATTATTATTACAAATGAACAACAGAGAAGCACAGGATAGCTGAGGAAGGTCTTCAAATTAGAGAAAGACCTACAAAATATTTAGGCAGACTGACTCTAAAGGAAGCAGGTAATTCAGAGTTCAGAACACGTGGAAAATAAAGAAGTTACAATTGGTCTCTTCACAGAGATTTAAGATGTTAGATCCATAAAAGGAAGAATATATTGTGAAAGTGAATAATCAGAGAATGCAAAAGAGCTCCTGAAAATAAAAATATATGTATTATTAATATACAAAATACAGTAGGAGATTTGGAAGTTAAATTTTAGGAGGTATGTAAGAATAGAGAATGAAAAGACAAGAAACATGAGAGAAAGACAAGGGACATAGAATTTAATCTGAAATGTCCAGTGTTCAACTAAGAGGAATTTCAGGAATAAATAACTGAAAAAAGTTGATGGGAATCAATTTCATGTAATATAGGAAAGTTTCCAGAGTTAAAGCTTGTCACAGATTTTCATGTTGCAAATAGGGCTGAGCAGAGGAACGATGCCATTTAAAAATTTTAGGGCATCAAGGTTAACAGAGAGAATTAAACTTATTACCTAAAAGAAAAAAAATCCAATTTTCCTCCCACTGCTCATTAGCACACTGGATCCTAGAATTCAATGGAACACTGACTTTCAAATCTGAAAGAAAAGATTTTTGGTCAAAAATTCCATATTCTGATAAATTTTCAATCAGGAAGCCTGGATGAAGTCGTTTTCAGACATGTACTCTTAGGAAGTTACTTGACAATGCACATCAGCAAAGAGAGGGTGAGAATTTTTTTAAAGATATGGGGTTTGACGCACCTGGGTGGCTCAGTTGGCTGAGCATCTGACTCTTAATTTCGGCTCAGGTCATGATCTCAGGGTCATGGGATCGAGCCTCGTGTTGGGCTCCAGACTCGCGTTGGGCTCCATGCTCAGTGGGGATTGTGCTAGAGATTCTCTCTTTCCCTCTCTCTCTGCTCCTCCCCCTGCTCTCTCCCTCTCTAAATAAAGAAATAAAATCTTAAAAAAAAAAAAGTGTGGGTTTCAAAAAACAATGCATCCAAGGGAGGTGGAAAAATTGAAGGATGACATTTCTGTAGCACACCCAGGGAGATCAGACGGGAGAAGAGAAAAGAAGATCTCAAGGAGGGCGGTTCTGGGAAAACGATGGATTCAATATACTAAAGAGTACAATGAATAGTCAGAAAAATATTTGAGAATATGATAAGAAATAGACCATAAAATTAAATTTGAAATTCTAAAAAAAAAATTTTATGAGAAGATCATGGTTCAAATATGAAACAACCAGCCCAAGGTAGATTAGGACATTACTGGGCTTCGAGAAAAATGGAAAAGATTTCAATCAACAGAAAGAATGAGTAAATTGGATGATATTAGGGACAAGATGAGAAAGTATACATCCAATAAGAACAAAGAAAGGAAACCTATAGGAGGAAGCATTATGTAAATGTGAAGCACACTAAAATGTCCGCAGATTTTGAGTAATCATGGTCTATTAAAAAGGAATCATTCTTCGAATGTTTTCCTTCAAAAGTCACAGGGCATGATAGGGGAACCGAAATACCAATTTCTATTTAAGATTGTATGGTTTATTTGTTGGCTTATTTATTGTTCTTCCTTATTAGAACGTAAGCACTGTGTTGGTCTGGTTCACCACTCTGTCCCCAGTTTCTAGAAGAATGTCCGGGTCATAATAGGTATGCTGTTGGAATGGAGAAAAAAAGGTCTTTTTTTTTTAAGACTTTATTTATTTTGAGAGAGAGCACAAGCAGGGGGAGCTGCAGAGGGAGAGGGAGAAGCAGGCTCCCCGCTGAGCAGGGAGCCCGACATGGGGCTTGATCCCAGGACCCTGGGATCATGACCTGAGTCGAAGGCAGAGGCTTAACCGACTGAGCCACCCAGGCACCCCCTCCCCACAGTTCTAACAAGTGTCCTTTCCTAGAAAGTGTTCAATTTCTGGAGTTGATCTGTAGGCAAGGAATTAATTCTAGTTATAGGACAGAATATAACTGTTGTATTTCTTGGTATTGTGGGTCCCGATACTGTAAAAGTAATGATCATCAACAGATTACACTTACATAGTGGATACTATGCTCCTGACACTGCTCCAAGTATTTACATGTATAAACTCATTTACCCTTTACTATGAACTGCTTGCACTGTTATTATTCCCATATTACGGATTTTCATTTGCAGCTGGAAGAAGCCGAATAGAGAGGTGGAGAAAAGTATGGAATGTGGGGCAGGAGCTTCTTTTTACTTTAGATTCTGCTGGCCTACTTGCTTTTTACATCATGGGCAGGTGCATTTTGATCAAAATTTAAAACCAAATTACCCAATGCAGTGGGTATACATGGTTAGGGTATATATAGGGAAGTGCTATATAATTTGAGGCAGTTAGCCCTTATGGCTTCTTGGAAATGCCCAGAGCCTGTATCGCATGGCATGTAGATTTCAAAGCACTAACCAGTTATTCTGGAATGGGTGCTGGTGTGGGAACCAGCCAAAAAGGAAGTTTTATTATAATGAAGACTTCCCACTAATGGACATTGCCTGTTTAATGAAAATTGACGTAAAGCATTGAGGTCTCACTCTTGTTTTTGTGAGCTGAACAAGATTTGAACATCAAGAATAGCCCAATAACGAAGTGATTCATCTTAATTTCTTAGGACCAAAATCTTGAAATTTTTATTTTCATATAGAACTCAATGGGTGTGTATGTAATTGACATTTTACGTGATGCTTTCTGGGTTCAGTGTGATCCCTAAATGATAGGGTTTCTTATGTATGAATCTATTTAGTGGAGTTCACCTTTTTATAGGCAATAAAAGGATTTGATCAAGTATACAATTATATGGCATATAAAACAGATATGGTGACTGTGCTATTTATATGTGACATCTCTCTGGATAGTGATGTGAGACAAGGTTTCGTCTGCTAGTTTCTTATAAATAGACTGAGCGGATGGCATCTGCTGAAACAGCATTTTTAGAGATTTTTTCCCCTCATTTTTAAACTGCACTCGAAGCTCGTAAACATGTTCTTTGAAGATCAGAAGATTTAGAGCACACTCTACTCCGTCTAAACTACAGCATAATCTAAATGTAAGGAGAAGTTGTTAAAAAAAATGGGGGTATCAAATGTAGTGAATGACCTCGGTGTAGTTAGGGGTCGATTGTAGAGTCAGAAATGAATTACCCTGCATTAGAGATGCTGGATGCTACAATAGGTTGTGGAAATTGGAAAGAAATAGGTAAAAATAATAGGTCAAACCTATTACACTGGCCTTTCTTCAGCGTAGTTTTGTGCTGAAAAGCACTGAACCAGATATCACCCAGTGTTTACTGAAGAAGAAAACACCGAAGCTATTACGTTTTTTATACAATAAAACAATCAGCTGGGCAAAAAGTGTGTCAGAGGAATGCTTGACATCGGTATTGGTAACCAGAGTATATGACAGCCAGATATGTTCGTCTGCTTATAGTTAACATTTATGTTTTTTAAAAAAAGTACTTTGAAGTCTTATAGATTATAGTTTGTTAAACCTAAAATGCCTCCTTGAGAGAGCGAATAAAATCCATTATTACCAAAACATTACCCAGGAAAGACTTCAACTAACCCCCATGAGAGTACACTGTACTATATCTTTTCCTTCATTCCACTTTGGTAGAAGTAATAAAAAAATTATAATGTTAAACTTTTTGAAATAAAAATATTTTATTTATGGAATCTCCATGCAAGATGGCTATCCATCTTAATATCTATATCTTTTTATAAAAGATGAGTTCCAAAGTAAGTTAATATATACATATTTTTTTATGTGTAGTATTTCTTTTTAGACCGGTGAACTGGGGCTGAATTTAATCAGCACCATCTTACTGTGCATATTGACCTATCCAACAGTAACACCTTCAAATATGTATGCTTTTCTGTGACTGCCACTGTTTAATAATGAAAGAATTCTCCATCTGTGAGAAGACTGATGTGGGGTTGTAAGTGGGAGTATTTTCCTCCCTTCATAACGATAAGGGAACATGATTGACAAGGTCTGTGATGTGACCTCCCTCTTAAAAAAAGAATACTTGGCACCCCTAATGGCCTTAAACTGGGCTTCATTATTCTTATTCCAGAAGGTTCTTTCTTTGCTGAATTCAGACACAGCTTTGGTAGTGGAAAAGAGGAGATATGTTGATGGGTCCAGGAGAGCTGTGGGGGTGAGATCCATTAGTTGAAAATGGAATGTTCTTGATGAATTCTGATTTTCAGAAACAGCCAACACTGGTGTGGACGTTAGGGTACACCAGGATAATGTCCTCATTCCATGAATGTGAAGAAACTGAGAGCCAGGAAGGCAAGCAGTTTGCCCCATAAATGTGGTTCTTCTGCATTCCTTAGTTCAGTTCCTGGAACTAGCATCCAGCTTATTATCCAATTAGAAATCTGGAATTCCCTCCTTTCCACACCTTTTCTTCTAAGTGTTCCCAGCTTGTCCCATTTCCTCACCACAACCCTCAATATCTGGCCCCCAGATAAGGACACTCAGGAAAGCATCAACTACTTTAGTCTCATTCAACAGCTCTACCCCCTGAGGCATTTCGGGAGGTGGAGCTCACTGACCTGGCAGGATATCAGCTTTCCTGCATGCTCTCCATTCATAACTGTCCCAAGCCTGTCACTTCCTCCATCCCTTCTTCCTCCTTTATTCTTCCCTTTTGGGTCTCGATTCTCAGCTCCCAGAAGGCCTACCCTGTGTACTATCTCCAGCAGTGTTTACTCCATTTCCATCCTACATGGTTTGAGGAGGTGGGGCTCTTCCTCCTGAGGACACAATGGGGTTTTGCCACGGTGGAGACTCTTCACCTAATTGTTCATGGTACAGTAAATGCAGCTGGGGGAAGCCAGGGCTATTAGTCTGCCCACACCTTTTCATCTTTAGTTCCAATCTGAAAACTTGAGGATCGTGCAGTTTATTTTCTCTCTTGCCACAAAGCTTCTGGGTTACTTTTAGAAATCAACCCATTACACATACATTTTAGTCTTAAATTCTATGCTTCTTGTATAGACCCACTTATCTCACGTATCCCTTAAATAATCAACCGTTGTCATCATCTTCATATACGCCATCAAAATATCTCTTTCCAGTGCAAATGTGATTATATTTCTCCCTTGCCTAAAATTTTTCAATGTTTTTTTCAATCACCTACATGTAAGGCCAAAATAACTTAGAATGGCACCAAATGCTCATTCCATTCTGCCTGTGACTTAACTTTCAGTCTCCTGAACACAGCTTTTTTTTCCCCTTCTAGATATTTCCAATGTCTATTGCAGTGCCTAAGAAATACTAAGAAATAAAATCGTATCCACCCGAAACCACTCATGCTTCTAATGAATCATGTTCTCTTTCGCCACTGTGCCTTTTCTCTTCATCTAATGCTACTGTAGTTTCTCTTTCTGTCCATCCACTTGATTTTCTAGATTCAACTCTAGAGAGCCCCTCCTGGGGAGCCTTCCCATCCAGTGCCCAAACCCTTCCTAACAGAATGCCTTTCCTCTTTATTTCTGTAGCTCCAATGTAGCACTTAGGTTGTATTGCAATTAAGTTTAATTGCCTGTCTCCATTGGGCTATGAGAATATTTGTTTTGTTCGTCTTTATATGTCATGCCTAGAACTTTAGCAAACACAGATTGAGCATAATTTTTGGATGAGGTATAATTTTGTGCCTCCCCCCCAACTTTTGGAATGAATGGGTATAGTCTGGAAAACTTTAGAATGGTTTGAGGGCTAAATATGAACTATTGTCCAAAATAGGTCCTCTTTTCTCTCCCATCCAAGGAAAACACTGCTAATGTTCTTTATGACATCGACCATGCCAAACTTGGAGAAATAAAATTATGTCTCTGTCATGAGTCTGCATGATTCCAGCTCTTGTAGAGTTCCTGTAAGAGAGGATGCTTCATGTGACTCAGTCTTTACCTCAAGGACAGTGACTCCATTGTTACCAAATAATACTACTAAACAGATCTCTTTACTGGGTGGGCCCATGTTAAATCTGAGATAAGTGAATGAATGAATGAATGAATGAATACACATATACATGTATTTATCTTGAGAAGATTATACTTCCGTGTGTGTGTGTGTGTGTGTGTGTGTGTGTGTGTGTACGTGTATATCGACCTATATCTACCTACCTACCTATGTACCTACCTATGTTTAATCCTTCAGAAGGCTTTACCAATCTAGATGTTCTTTACGAAAGAGAATGCAGGTATAGTGGGCTATCTAGCTATTTATCGCAATAGACTTATTACTTAGGAACATGTTCAAAGACATTGAACAATGTTGGGTGCTTCTGTTGCCCTTCTCCCATATAGAAAGAGATCATAGAATTTGAAAGTGAGAATTTTCTACAGATGAAAGGTGTTAGGCGTTAACATTATATTGCTTGCTAAAACTCTAATTGGACTTATGAAAACCAGAGATCAAGTAATTAGCTTGGATTTTTGAAAACTATTCACAGAGTTGCCCCAGGTCAGCAAGTGATTTTTATTCCTGTTCTTTCCCCATGCTTATGCCTTCTGCTCCTAAAGACCCCACTAGTCCTTCCAGTAGTGGTGCCTGCCTTGCTCTGACGTCAAACAAATGTTTTGCTCAGAAACTTGGTCTCCAAGAGATGGGTAGTCCTGATAAATGAGTTGGTTCAAAGAAAATCAATTTTTTAGGGGGTGTACGATTGGCTTTTTATCAGTTTTATGAGCCTTTTTGATGGACGGTTACTTTCTTGTTTTCCCAGTGGTATTTGCCATGGGAACTTTTATGACGTGTTTTGAGACTTATTTAAAAACTTGTCTATTCATCTTAACAGAACATTGATATTGGTGAAATATCTCCCCATAGTTGACTCTTTATAGAATTATTGTTGAGATCTGCTTACTTTTAGTAGAGATGTCTTTAAGCATTTTGTGTTGACTAGAGACCCCTGTTTGCCTACCTCTCTGCTTCTTCTCCCCGCCCCCTTGGCTGGATTGGAATGACTACTGAGTATTTTTTCCATACCTTGGAGACTGGTTGTCTGTCTTTCATTCTTCAGTACAAATATTTACCAGTCCCACAAGAAGTTGAGATGATTGTCTTGAGCATACAAATTGTCCCAGAGGTTTCTGGCTAACTTGTCCTCAGGAACTGTGGGTCTGATTAATACGAAATTATGCTCAGGCCCTATTTTTCTGGGCTGAGGGACAGGCAGTGCCTATATGTGTTCATCACGAAGCAGATGTGGCTGAAAGTGCAGTTGTAGTCTGTCACAGAGCATTTGGCGTCTCTGCTAAAGAGGTGAAATTATGTTATTGGCAAAACAGTCTGGGTGGGTATCAAGTGAGCTGGCAGTAGACAGATACTCGGCTGTGGCTTGTGAAGTCATAACGGGGACTCTTCAAACCCCCATGTGAAGGCCCCAGCTGGAACCAACAGCCGATTTTTGCCACGTCAAAAGACCGACCTATATTATGGAGGCAGATTTAGTCTCCTCTGGTTGCGGCTGTACTTTTGTAATTTTATTTCTGGCTTTTTTTCATGTTTCAGAGGACATTATTTCCTCCGACATATTAAAAATATCCCCTGACATTAGAGGAGAAGAAAGAAGGGATAGGTGGCAGTCACATTACCCATTTTTCTACAATTAAGTACACCAAAAACCTCAGTGATGTTCACACAGGTAACATAACCTCATCCTTAACAAAAAGGCAAAATATGCTTTTATTGTGAACTTGCAATATCAGAAAGGGTCGTTTTTCACACTCCTGGTGTTTTCATTCTGCTCGAGTCTATGGTCGTATCATCCAGCCCCGAGGGTCTAGAAAATGTAAAAAATGCCTCATCTTTGCTTTCCAAGCAATAGTATTGGTTTAATTTAGATGCTGCACTTCAGAATTTTAGCTAAATATTGAAGTTTGAATTCTCAGCTCAAGCTTCATTAGTAGTGATTAGCAAACACAAATGCATCTCTGCTTTATGCATGTCTAAAAATGATTTTGAAAAGCCGTCTTGTGCAGGGTTGATTGTTATCGTGCAGAGTTTTGTCCTTCTAGGCTGTCTTCTTCCAACACTCCGATCAAGTAGGCCACCTTTGGGACGCGACACTGGCCGACTGCTTGTACTCTGCAAATGAATATTATAGATACAGTTCTAGAAATTGAGAAGACTGACATTTTTGTGATAATGAGAGGTTGGGACTAAATTTACAGAGAGGCATATTTATACCAGGAGTTTTTTATTTTATTTTTTAAAGAGACTGTAAATTTCTGAACGAATTTCTGACATTTTGAAATGTTTTGACAGTGCTTCATTTGTATAAAGCTTTACGTGTAGCAGCCTCATTGACTTGTTTCTGTTTAGTCTGGTTTTTATGTGATCATTTTTACCTCTGTTGAATTGGTGAAAAATAATTTCACATTTTTTTCGAGGCTCCGGCTGGCACAAGAAAACTTCGAATCCAGCCAGGGATTTTTCTATGGGCCTAATTTGCGCATTGCAATGAGCCTAAAATTTGCATCTAGTTTTATTTTTCACTCTCTTTACTGGTATTTATGTAAGGCAAAATTAAATGTTGCAGAGCGTTAATTAACCAAGGAGAACCATAATCATCAGCAGAATTTATATAGTAAACCTGTGAAATTCATAGAGGCTCAGAACTTGAGGGTAAATAGCCATCTTTTGGAACCATATCATTGAGTTTGTGCTCCAACCAAATGACACAGCTAAGCAGCAGAAACCCAAGTGCTGAAGGAGACATTTTCCATACTCCAGAGAATTATCAATGTTTCCCGTTCTCACTTCAAAAGACTGAAAAAAAAAAAAACCAGTCACAGGAAAACGACTGAACTTAGTATCCATATTTTGTGGGCAGCCAGGAAAGTAATATGGGGAAATAAAAAACTTGGTTTTTAATGTCATTACAATTTTATTTTTAAATGAGTTTTACGATTTTCTTAGTATACTGAAGGTGTCTTAATTTTGTTTGAATTACCGGCTATTCTCATTCTATCAGGAATCAAAAAAGGAGTCTAATGTCTTAAAAGAATATACATTTTTCTAATGCACAATAAAAGGAATTTTTAGATTATTTGGGGCAAAATGGCTGCCTCCGAGGTCTTGGAGGCGTTCTCTTGTAGCTGGCTAGTTAGTCTTTAGGCATCAGAACTACCTATATGGGGATAAGACATACTCCTATATTTTTTCCCTAGGAGGGATGGAGAATCCATAGCAATTTTCTACCCTGCTACCTGGGAAGGGTGGTTTTATCCTCCCAGGGATTACTCTTAAAGGAATGAGATTTTACTCTACTTGCAAACTAGCAAGTTGGCCTGCTACATACAACTTGGAAGCTGGCAAAAGACATGAGACTCCTGGGTCTGAGACAAAGGACTTACTCACGGCATCACAGATGGTGGGAGCTTCGTGGTTGCTTTTGTTCTCCTCCTTCCCTATTCTCCCCCTCATCCCCAAGTCCCATAGGAGTGAGGAGGAGCAGCCCAGCTAGATGTTGGGCACCCCGTGGGTTTGTGGTACAGCTGAGGACCCCTAAGTATAGGAAACCCAACATTTTATAATGGTCTGTGTGTAACCTGACCAGTGCATGACTGGAGAAGGGCACTATCTTGGTCTTCTAGGACTATTTGCCAGACAAACACTCTTGAAAAAGTTAGGCCAGAGCAAAAGCTGATACAAGATATGCAGAAACACCTTGGAGATTTGTCTCTCAACGCTGCTGAGTGAAAATAACCGGCCTCTGCCTCAAGCCACTTCTCCACGAATAGCATATCTGTAGTGTTCTTTTAGCAGTATATGGAGGTGGAAGAAAACTGGTTCTAGTATATTTTTATTGCAGCCACAAGTCATCTCATTAGCTGCTGGTGACTTTGCTCATTTGAAAGGCTGCCAAAGTCATCACACACCTGGAAATCAATAACAGGAAGCTAGGATTGCATCCCAGAACCCCTGGTACATAAAACTTCTTCTTACCCCTACCTTTGAATAGTCTAGAAAATTTAAATATTTCTCGGCCAACTTTTGCTGGTTATAGTTCAGTCAGTCTTGATTGAAACATTGATAAAGAAAATAGTGTTTGTCATAAGGATGGCTGTGCTCCCCCCTTTCTGGAACTCCTTCCCTCAATTTTACTCTCGCTGTATCTTCCCCTGTTGGATATTATTGTAAGGATTTATATAAGATCCTTGAGAGAAGTTAATAGAAAGGGGGAAGCATCTCTCCCTTCCTCCCATCCCCACCCCCACTCTGTGGTTAGCTCACCCTTAGCTTTTAGAGCTCCAGGTTTCTACTGTCTTGTCGTGTTGGCTCTTTGGCAAGTAAATGCTGTTAAGCATTGAAGGTGTTACACTGAGTCCTTTCATGGGATTTGTGGGTCAGGGTCTAGAGATTAGGGCATGTTTTAGGAACTAAATATACCTCATCTCTGGGCCACTAAGAAAACCATAGTGAGTCTGTGGTGAGGCAGGGCGGAAGCATTCACCAGCCACAAGGGGCTGAGATTTGAGACCCTTGCCTTTTTATTTTTTTAAATTAAAAAAAAAATGTTTTAAAAAGATTTTATTCATTTATTTGAGATAGGGAGAGAGAGAGCATGAGTGGGGTGGGGGAACAGAGGGAGAGAGAGAAGCAGGCTCCCCACTGAGCAGGGAACCTGATGGGGGAGGGGGGCCATCCCAGGACCCCAGGATCATGCCCTGAGCCGAAGGCAGACACTTAACCAACTAAGCTACCCAGACGCCCCTACCTTTGCCTTTTTAAGGAGAACTACTGGGTATGAGAGCTACTGTATGTGATAGCACACATTGATTTTGGGGGTAATTTAGTGAAAAGTGTAGTACTATGAAAATCTGATTTCTCTGTGTAAACCTAACATTAATTTTTGTCATTTATGTGAACGACTTAGCATTTATCCCTAATTACCATGCAGCACAATGATTATTCATAATACTAAATATGTGTCAGATCAATGTTTTTAAGTTGCATTGATTCTGACACTAAAACCTGCTCATGAATGATGCCCCATCTTCACTCGGATGGGCGTCTGCTAAAGTGTCAGGGCTTTCTTCCTACAACTGAAAACATTTAGGGATTTTTTTTTTTTTTTTGAATGAAGAGACGCTTTTGCATTAGAAAAGATAAGTCTGCAGCCAGTTTGACTGTGGGTCATTGTGGGCAATAGAACCCTCATATCTTGAGGACAGTGGTCAGGAATAGCAGGGACACTGGCATTTTAGATTTTGAGTCTAGTAGCTAATTATCTAGTTCTCTTGTTTTATTTCTGCTACCTGTCTTATTACTGAGGAATGATATTATTGAATTTTTTTTTTTTATTATATTATATTAGTCCCCATGCAGTACATCCCCAGTTTCCGATGTAAGGCTCGATGATTCATTAGTTGTGTATAACACCCAGTGCACCATGCAATGAGTGCCCTCCTTACTACCCATCACCGGCCTATCCCATTCCCCAACCCCCCTCCCCTCTGAGGCCCTCAGTTTGTTTCTCAGAGTCCATAGTCTCTCATGTTTCATTCCCCCTTCTGATTACCCCCCCTTTCTTTATCCCTTTTTTCCCCTACCGATCATCCTAGTTCTTATGTTCCATAGATGAGAGAAACCATATAATTGTCCTTCTCTGCTTGACTTATTTCACTTAGCATTATCTCCTCCAGTGCTGTCCATGTTGCAGCAAATGTTGAGAACTCATTCTTTCTGATAGCTGAGTAATATTCCATTGTATATATGGACCACAACTTCTTAATCCAGTCATCTGTTGAAGGGCATCTCGGCTCCTTCCACGATTTAGCTATTGTGGACATTGCTGCTATGAACATTGGGGTGCATATGGCCCTTCTCTTCACTACGTCTGTATCTTTGGGGTAAACACCCAGTAGTGCAATGGCTGGATCATAGGGTAGCTCAATTTTTAACTTTTTAAGGGACCTCCACACTGTTTTCCAGAGTGGCTGTACCAACTTGCATTCCCACCAACAATGTAGGAGGGATCCCCTTTCTCCACATCCTCTCCAACAATTGTTGTTTCTTGCCTTGTCTATTTTTGCCATTCTAACTGGCATAAGGTGGTATCTCAGTGTGGTTTTGATTTGAATTTCCTTGATGGCTAATGATTTTGAACATTTTTTCATGTGTCTGTTAGCCATTTGTATGTCTTCATTGGAAAAGTGTCTGTTCATATCTTCTGCCCATTTTTTGATTTATTTGTTTCTCGTGTATTGAGTTTGAGAAGTTCTTTGTAGATCTTGGATACCAGTCCTTTATCTGTAGTGTCATTTGCAAATATATTCTCCCATTCCGTGGGCTGCCTCTTAGTTTTTCTGACTGTTTCCTTGGCTGTGCAGAAACTTTTAATCTTGATGAAGTCCCATGAATTCATTTTATCTTTTGTTTCTCTTGCCTTTGGGGATGTGTCATGAAAAAGGTTGCTTTGGCCGATGTCGTAGAGGTTGCTGCCTATGTTCTCCTCTAGGATTTTGATGGATTCCTGTCTCACATCGAGGTCTTTCATCCATTTGGAGTTTATTTTTGTGTATGGTGTGAGATAGTGGTCAAGTTTCATTCTTTTGCATGTAGCTGTCCAATTTTCCCAGCACCATTTATTGAAGAGACTGTCTTTTTCCCACCGGATGTTTTTTCCTGCTTTATCAAATATTAGTTGCCCAAAGAGCCGAGGGTCCATTTCTGGGCTCTCTATTCTGTTCCATTGGTCTATGTGTCTGTTTTTGTGCCAGTACCATGCTGTCTTTGTGATCACAGCTTTGTAGTACAGCTCGAAATCCGGCATTGTGATGCCCCCAGCTTTGTTTTTCCTTTTCAACAGTTCCTTGGAGATTCGGGGCCTTTTCTGGTTCCATACAAATTTAAGGACTATTTGTTCCAGTTCTTTGAAAAATGTCCTCGGTATTTTGATCGGGATAGCATTGAAAGTGTAGATTGCTCTGGGTAGCATGGACATTTTAACTATGTTAATTCTTCCGATCCATGAGCATGGAATATCTTTCCATCTTTTTATGTCTTCCTCAATGTCTTTCAAGAGCGATTTATAGTTTCTAGAATATAGGTCCTTTACGTCTCTGGTTAAGTTAATTCCAAGGTAACGTATGGTTAGCTGTGTGGGTGTATGTGGGGGGGGGGATGGGTGATAAAATTCTTCCTTTCACTGCTTTATAGATGAGGACTCAGCTTTCTCCTCTACATTTTTGTCTGTCAGTCTGACTTGCTTTCAACACTGTGTATTAACCAAGACCACTTTCCTTTAAAATGTATTCATTTGCATGGTGTTAGAATGAAGTAAAACAGAGCAAGACATCTTAATGGGGTAAGAGGCTCCCCAGGAAGTATTAGCTCCATAAATAATATTTTTCCCTCAAGGGTGTTCTATCAAACACATATGGAATATCTACTGTGTAGGTAGCATATTTGTTTCCCTAGCCCTTGACAGATGAAAGAAGTTTAAAAGAAATTAATTGCTTGTAAGGTTTGAACTTGGGTAACTGACTACTTTTAGTACTATTGGTACTTTTTTGAAGTAAGATTTTAGTGATTAGATAATTTATAACTTTGTCTTTATTGTAAACCAGAGTAAACTGTTAATCCATGGTCAAGTGATCTCCTGGATTTTAGGTCAGTTTAAAACTCGTTAATGCTGGTTTTCTAATGGAAACAGAAAGCCTGTGCTTCTGTGAAACAGAACTAACCAGGCCAATGGCATTACTGTAGAACAGTATCTTTTAAATGCTGATGATTAGACCTTAGCTTCTTGAGTTAAACATAGCCTCTCAGTTGTTCTTGGCAGAGTGATGACGCTGTGTTATCTTTTGTGAAAGATCCAACCTCTCTGAATGCTTATTACAGGTATGTTTAGTTGGCCTTGGGGGCTTCAGTGGAATTATAAAAACTTGGCTCTTGTAGGTAAAGTTTTGAAAGAACAACTTTGTTTTCTGTCTTATTATCTGGGTGTGGTAGGGTGAACACAGTAAGTATACCACATGTAAAGTGACTGTATAATCAATGTTTTGATCCTTTTGTTATAATTACTGCTGTGGAAAACTGAAGAGGACTAGATTGGGTTAGCCGGGTAATCAGCATTTTGACCCTTTGTCGCAAATCATTTCTGTTGTATAAAAAGGAGGATGAGTGGATTAATCAGACCATGTGTGATCCATTTGTAATCTGTTTTCAGATGAGGCCGAGTGACCCCCTATATTCAGCCTTAAATGTCCAGCAGCTCTCTACTCCAATTACACAAATTAGTGATGTGTAAATGCATGTTCCTAAGTGATAAGCAATTGCCTTTTTCTTAGTGATGAGTTATACATTATTCAATCTTAGTTATATATTCTGTAATATATGTGTCTATTATGTGTATCTACTATGTATGTCCTTAGCTTTGTTAGTTCTGATGGTCTGAGATTTTAGGTTCCTAGAGGACAGTTTTTCTAATTTATTTTAAAGTCATTTGAGAAAGTGACTTATGTAATTAGAGACTTGGCAAAGCTTTTTTCCCCTCAGTGATGGTGGTATTTAAACTGAGATTTTCTTGGTCTAATCTGTTTTTCCCTACAACTTTATTTATATGAAGTTATAAAACTTTACTTATATTTACATCTAATTTTTTTTTTGGCACTAGTCATGGGTTTGACTATGCAGTCGTGACTTTGTAATATTTTTTCAATCTCAGATTAAGCATTTGGTTTGCTGTCTGGAGGTTTTATTTTTGTTTTTTGAAAGTGTCGTCATTGTACATATTTATAGTAATTGCATATTTATGAAATAAATTAATCTCTTTGAATTTTTACCATAGCAATCCTTACTTAGTACATGCAAATCATTTTCAATCTCTGGAATTTATAATTGAAGTATTTTAATAAAAGAGCAAAATAATAGGCAAAAAATGTTGATGTGTATAACTTTAAATTCTATCAGTTACATGGAAGCTGATTACAATTAGTTTAATGACCCTGGTTAGAATTCCTCCTCTTATTTTGTCCTTGCTCTGAAATGTTTTTCAGAGGTCAAACACTTAGTTATCCTTTTAGCAGAAAGTTCTCTATCATTTGAATGTGGCCAGATTGCCATTTATCTTTAAAACACTTATTGGAAATATCTTAATTTGAAAAAATGCTTAATGTCACAAGCTTCATCATCCCAGGATGGGCCTTTTTCAAAGAATCTCAAACCTCAAACAATATGAAGTGATTTTCCTTAACTTACAACTTCTGGTAGCTCAGGCAATAGGAGAGAGAAAACGGTTATTTGCTTGGTGACAATGTGGCAGTTCCATAAACGCAATGTACAAAGTGAACACAGAAATAGTATTTCAGAAACAGAGAATCATCTGAGTCCCTGTTGATTATAGTATAGGTGCTAGACATTTTAATGGAATTGTTTCTTAATTACCGAACTCTCTTTGATAGCCATGAAAAAAAATTGGATTGGACAGTATTGATTCCAAGCACTTCTGTTCCTCTTTAGGGATATTCTGAGCTGGCAAAACACATACAGATGGGCAGACAAGACTGTTTAGTTTGCCCTGTGCTGAATTTGATCAATAGGAACCTATTTCTGTATCAAAGAGAAGTAGCTCTGTTAATTTAGCCCTGGATAGCTCATCATTAGATACTCTTGAGTAATAAGATTTAAAATATTTTAGTTAAGATAAAAATTCCATGTTGGCATTTTTCATAGTAAAATTTGTTTTTCTTTATCTTTTTTTAAAACATGTCAAGTATTTCTTGGAGTTGTTTTTTTCCTCAATAAGAGGGCTAAGAGGGCATTCACTAGTAGATAATACCCTTATTGCACCCTATTCTGCTAGATAGAATTTTTTTTTCTGTAGTATGGCATTTTCTATTTTATTATCTGGGTGAGGTAGGATGACTACAGTAAGCATTTCTCATATAAAGTGATGGTATAATCACTGTTTTGATCCTTTGGTTATAGTTACTGCTGTATAAAACTGAATAAGACTAGATTCAGTTAGCTGTAAAATCAACATTTGACCCCCCCCCCTTTTTTTAAATAAATCATTTAGGAACTGGGGGAAAATAGAATAATAAAAACAGAACCATTTTGGTTAATAGCATGGTAATGCTTTTTCTTTTATCATTATCTGGGTTAATACAACTCCTGCTTTGTATTCTGTGTTCTCCTACTGTAATATTACCTTTATTCATTCAAAAACCTTTTACCAAGACTTATTATGCTCAAGGGTAACTGGTTGATAACTTGGAATCAAGAATACACTGCATATTAGGAATGCCAAATTTTATTTTCTATTTAAGCATTCATATATACAATCACACTTGCAGTAACAAAATTATGTAAGGTGTATGGATTGGCTGTGTGACGTCTGATTTAGGATATTTCCATCTCATAACAGAACATCCAAAGCAGTTTTTCTTTGATGTTTTCTCCTCAGTTCTTCTAATGGAGCCATTTTTCGGAGTGCTAAAATAAAGTTCAGACTCACCCAAAAAAGTAGGAATAATCGAGAAGGGACAAAGCCTTGGCAAGCAGCACATTTCAGACTCAAGGTGCTCTGGCTCTGATTTGACTTTCTTTTATAACATTTGGAGTAGGTTCTAAGAGACTGTCCCGACCAATCTGTTACATTTGTCAGGTTCTCAAGACAAAAAAAAAAAAAAACCAACTTTGAATTGCAGTTTGAGATTTGAAATTCCCAGATCATATTTCCATTTCCTGCTATACATATTCTGAGGGAGCCGGGATACTATTAAAATCATCAGGGAAGTGGAGACTGCAGTAGACACTGATGAAAACGAAGTGGTTTGTATGAAAGAGGTGATGTAAAAAGAGGGAGACAATTCGGATTGCATTTGGTCTTGACAGGAGAGACCCTGGAAGCTGGTGGTAGGCATTCTCCTGAGATTATATTCATGCTTGTTTGAATTTTATTAATTTTATCATAAATAAGGAAGAAAAAACAAATACGTTCCTCCAGGAGTCATCAAAACAAAGGAAGAAAATACATATGTTTTATCTTGTTCCGAACACGGAACACCTGCATGACCTCAGAAAAGGAACGTCAAGGTCATCATTGAGTTACTTATAAGGAAGGTCATCTTGGTCATTGCATTGGATAAGTCCTACAAACTGTGAAAGTCATCAGATTTCCGGACAGAGTATAAAGCAATAAAGAGAATACTGAGTTTATCTGGAAAAACAGGTACAATGCCAGCTAGGTCAGCCTATATCTCTGATACCAGGGCTCGGCTTGCGGTTTTGGAATAGTGGTGGACTCTGATATTTCTACTGTTGCAGTGTTGCAATGTGTTCACTCCTACATATTCGCAGGGATTCAGGAGTGACTTTGTGTTCTTGTTTTCAGCAATTCTTGGTATGATTGCATAGTATGTTCCTTCCCTAGCTTCGGGCACATAAATGGCTGTAACTTTTTCCCCTAGAATGATGCCCTCCAAGCTGTAAAGGGATTGATCAATGTTCACATTTGCTTTTGTAACTTAAAAATGATAAACTGAATAATGGCATAATTAAGATCTGCTTTAATTAACTGGTTACAGTATGTGCATGTATTTGTAAACTACCTTTTAAAAGTCAATGTTTAAAAGTTGCAGGAGTGATTTGAAGTTTGACCTGAGAAACATTTTGAAAGGTTATTTGCTTGATTCTCTCTGTAACTGTAATGATGATTAATGAGCAGATTGGTTTACTTTAAATACTTTTCGAGTAGCTAAATTCACTATATTGCAATTATTAAAAACAAGAGTCTCATTAAATTCTTCTGCTTGGCGATCAAGATAGGGCCAAAATATTATACATGATGTAACAGCAAAAACATAATTTCTGTGAGAGTATTGTTTTCTCCAGGATTGGACCATTCTTCTGTGTGTATTTAACCCAGCCCCTGTGCCATTATCAGTGTATGGGAGCAGAAAGCAGACCCAACAATGAACAGAGAATTCTGGCTTCAGACTATCAGACATTTACCAGGAATTTAAACTAAAAGAGTTGAACTGTGAAAGTAATTTATTTGTTTGGAATTCCACTTGTTTTTTAAGTTTGTTGATAGTTTTATATATAGGAAAGAAATTTCTTTTAATTTAGTAACTAAGCTTCATTCTGGAGCACTTTCCTTCTCAGGGATCATATTTTTTGTAGAATCCATAATGTTGTGTAAACATATATTTAGCTGGTCTATATTCTCTGAGCTGTAGGGTTTGGGAAACACACTGCTGTTTTTAGACTTTGTCCTCAGCAGGGTCATGCAGCCATTGGCCTGGTCCATACCTTTAAGACTAGATGCTTGGTTATTGCAGATGCATTTCTCTTTCTTCAGAGAAATATGTGTGCTTTGGTATTGATTTTTTTATGTCTTTATACTTAGCAGTAAACTGTGGGAGGCCATTACTTCACCTAACAGTAGCTTTAAGAATTAGACAGCTCGTATGACTCTAAATTCAATTTGCAGGTAGTTTTCACTTAAGGGAAGAGGTCTGGCAGTGTGGCTGGTCGGCACAGGCCTACTTGAATCCCCTCTCTTTCCATGGTGAGGTCAGAGCATCTTGTCAAGAAGTGTAACTTATGTTCAAATGATGCATGTGAGCTGGACATCTACTGCCAAAAACAAGCTGCCTGGGGGCAGAAACAAGAAAAGCATCACAAGTGCTATTGAACAACCACTGTAGGCTTTTAATTATCAGAGATTTACATAAGCAACATCACAAAATGGGAGATACACCCAATTAAATGACAGTAAATTTACTTTGCTGCAGAATTCAATAATTTACATCTTGGTTTCCCTGCATTGCATTAATTACCTATTTGGTAGCAGATTAAAAAGCATCTGGGTAAAATTTAACCTACATATATTCAAATTAACTACAGTGATTGATTTATCTGTATTTTTATTCACTCATTTATTCAGTATGCTTATGTGTGAGGCACTGGGGAAAGGAAGACGTATAAACAGATGTATACAGCTCCTGTCCTTCAAAAGCTGACCATTCAGCAGGGGTGATGAACACATAAGTAAAAATTATTATGCGTTATGATAAGAACAATAACAAAACATGGAATATCCATTTCTGTCCGCATGAAAGACCACCTGATCAAAATAACCATAGGCTGGTAAAAACATATTTAAACATTTTTTTTTAAATGCATTGCTGAATGAACACAAAATGAAGCAGAAGAAACTAAAGCTGAAGCAAAAGTTGGAATTCTGCAAGGTGGATGAACTCCAAAGCTGGCTTTCACCCTGAGGGGTTCTGCCAAATCCATGAGACCTTAAACCTTCACATCACACCAAGTGACTCTGCCAGATAGTTGGGAAATCGGTAATGCCAATGTTACATAAAGTCTTTCTGAGAAGAAGGAAGAGGAAGCAGTCTCAAACGTATTCTATGAGGCAAGCAAAACGTCGGAGACAAGAAAGCGAATGGATTAGAAGAAAGAAAAATTATAGGCTACCCTTCTCATAAATATAGTTGTAAATATCTAGTTAAAGTTGTAGCATGTGAAATCCAGACACATCTAAAAAAGGTAGTATATAATGCTATTTCAGTAATGCAAAGTTCACTTAGTATTAGGAAATTTTTTAATGAAACATACTACCCAAACCCATTGAAGAATTCTTAAAACTCCCAGTGGATTCAGGAAAAAATGAATTTGATAAATGTCAGTATCTATATATGACAGAATAATTCTTGGTAACTAAGAGGGTAATGAAATTTCATTATTTTGGTAAAAGGAACTTATACAAAACCTACAGCAAACATCCAGCTAATGGTGGAATATTGAAAGTGCTCTCTTTACGATCAAGAACAAGATAAGAATGCTGACTTCTATTCAAAGTTACTGGAGGTGTTAGCCAACGTAATAGGACAAAAAAAAATAATTGAAAGGCAGAAACAAAATTGTCATTGTTCAAAGGTTATCTATGTAGGAAACTCAAAAGATCTATAAATGAAATACTAAATTAATAAGACTATTTAGCAAATTGCTGGATATAAAATCAAGACATAAAAGTGAGTTCCATTTTTCTATGTGGACACCCAGAAAGTCAGTGTAACAACATATGTAAAGTAGCAAGAAATAAATCTAACAAAAATTTTGTGTTTTATATTCCTATTTGAATAATGTGTGAAGTTAGAACTAGGGAACTAATGTAGAATATCATGGATTATATTGCAAAAGATAAAAAATATCTAAATAAATGGAGAATTCTATCATTCTTCTAGGTAGGAAGTTGTAAATTTTTCCCAGGTTGATTCATGCCAATTTAACAGAGTAGTATGTATTTGCATAACTAGATAAACCTAAAAATTTTTTGTTTGAAAAAACAAAGTGCAAGGATTACCAAAGACACACATGAAGAACACTGAGGTGAGGCAAACTCTTCCAAATGATCCAGCTTAGTTAACTTTATATTCCAGTTTTGCCAGTGTACGGGGTTAGCTATGTAGAACTATGGGATGAAATGTAGAGCACCCCACCAAACTCAGACATATATGAAAACTTTATCAAGGGAGCATTGCAGAAAGGGGTAATGTAAATGGTAATAAGGCAAATGATTAGTTAAGCATATGATAAGATTGAAATTGGATTACTATCTTCCTACAAGAAGTAAATTAAAGTGATTAAACTTTTAGAAGTGAAAGAAAAAAACTGTAAAATGTTTAGAAGAAAATGTAGGATTAGATTTTTCTGAACACAGGATAGAAAAAGATTTTTTTTTTTAAGATTTTATTTATTTATTCGACAGAGATAGAGACAGCCAGCGAGAGAGGGAACACAAGCAGGGGGAGTGGGAGAGGAAGAAGCAGGCTCATAGTGGAAGAGCCTGATGTGGGGCTCGATCCCATCACGCCGGGATCACGCCCTGAGCCGAAGGCAGACGCTTAACCGCTGTGCCACCCAGGAGCCCCAGAAAAAGATTTCTTAAACAAGGACACAAACAATGCAAGACACAAAAATGCAAAACCATTAAGCAGGGATTCAATTTGACCATATTAAAATTGAGATATTCTTTATTGAAAGATACTGTAAACAGTGAAAAGACAAAATGCAAAATAGCAAACTAGCAAAATGTAAAACTGGAAATAACTAGTATCCAGATAAAAGAACTTCCTCAAAAAATTAGAAAAAGAAAAAAAGGAAAAAAAGAAGAGAAAATTAGAAGACTAACAAACATATGACAGGTTGTGAGATAGCATTATTATTCAGTAAAATAAAAATTAAAAACATGAGATAGCGTTACCTACCCTCCAAAGCTCCCAAACTAAAAAGTGTTGTCAGGTTGTGACTACGGTGAGAGCCCTCATTCACTTTTGGGATTTCTTGGTAACTTTGAACACATACTTTCACGATTCTAAATATGACTTTTTAATATACATCTTAGAGAAATACTTGCATACTGTTGTACAAAAATGCTCATACCATCACGGTTTGTAAGAGCTACTCTTGAGAGACAAGAGTAGAACATGTAACTAACTAGTTATATATTATTCCATGGAAAGAGAGAAACCACTATTCTAGTTAAGAAGTAGTCTCAGTAGAATTTGATCGCCTGCTGGAAGGCTGCGGAGGACCTATCTTCTGGAAGGTAGAGTAACGGAAAGTGAGAGCAGTAGAGTGATTTCTAGTTCTAATTTGGTCAGTGATGTCAATAATGGTGTCATTGACCATGGTACTTTTTCTAATTATTGCTATATATTTTTTAATTTTAAAAGCGTAGATGGCCAGAAAAGTGCTTCTTACCTCTCACTTTAAAAACAGCACATAGTGATCCATAGTGCCCATAGTAAATATACTGTGGTTCACACAAGGCAGTGTGCACACACACGTATGCACACACACCCACACAAAATGGCAAAGCTGATTGAAAAAGATGCTCCAATTCAAGAGTTATCAGTGTTAAAACTATACATACCCACCAGATTGGCCAAAACTAAAAAGCTGGAAAACACGAAATGGTAGGTTGTAGATGGGGACTCTCATCTACTTCTATTGGGAGTAGAAACTGGTATAACACTCTGGACAACACTTTGGTATTACCTGGTAGAGTTGAACTTGCACATAACTCGTGACCCTAGAAAATTCATTATTAGATAGAAACCCTAGAAAACGTTTGCATATTTTCACCAGGAAACTTGCATAAAAATATTTTTAGTGGCGGGGCGCCTGGGTGGCACAGCGGTTAAGCATCTGCCTTCGGCTCAGGGCGTGATCCCGGCGTTCTGGGATCGAGCCCCACATCAGGCTCCTCCACTATGAGCCTGCTTCTTCCTCTCCCACTCCCCCTGCTTGTGTTCCCTCTCTCGCTGGCTGTCTATCTCTGTCAAATAAATAAATAAAATCTTTAAAAAAAAAAAATATTTTTAGTGGCAAACATAGAAACAACCCAGATAGCCATTGGCAGCAGAATCAGAATATGCATGGGGGCTTACTCATTCAACGGGATACTACAGAGCAATGAAAATAACTGAAAAGAAATGACACACAACAAGTATCACTTTTTAAATTGGAAACAATTATTTGATGGGAGGGGGCGCTACATATGAAAGCTTCCTGGTCATAGAAGAAAAGGGTGGTGTTATCTGAGTGGAATTTGATTTTTTCATGTTTCTTAGCAAGAAATGTTAGGAAAAAATTAGAAAAAATATGATGTCCCTAAAAGCCAGAGTCCTTTGTTTCAATTATTTAGCCTTTACATACATGTTTGTAGTCTGTTTTTCCTGACTCCTATCTGCAAGTTGAATGGGAGACAAACTTATTGGACTCAGTGTAAAATTGGAGTTTTCTGAATTTTTAGCTTTTCCCCTCTTAACTTGACATCATACCCTACTTTTCATTTTGGGTAGAGAAAGAGATACAATCTGGGTAGACATTAGGGGGTCTGTCTAGGGGCTTATTTGCATATTAGTGGTGGTACTTAGTTTTTCTTCTATCTCGAAGTCTACCATACTTGCTTGAATTCAACCTGTCACACACATAGATCTCATTGTTGTTTATGATAATTTCAAAATACGATTGTACTTTCCGAATCTCCTTGTGTTCTATCTGCCTTTAAATGGGAAGGTCTCTCGGAGCCCCTGGGTGGCTCAGTCGGTTAAGTGTCTGCCTTCGGCTCAGGTCATGATCTCTGGGGTCTTGGGATCGAGCCCCGCATCGGGCTCCCTGCTCAGTGGGAAGTCTGCTTCTCCCTCTCCCTCTGATCCTCCTCCCTGCTTGTGCTCTCTCTGTCTCAACTACATACATAAAATCTTAAAAAAAAAAATGGGACAGCCTCTCAAGCGTCTCCATTTGATATGATGTTGAAAGGAAAAGATGGCAGGACGACTCACAGAAACGCCATATTAGCAGCTGGCACCATCTTCTGCTTAAATCTGTCCTTAGTCCCGTTTTTCTTTAATTAGTCTCATAGGAAAAGAGAAGCAAGATCATGCTGCAAAATGGGATATTTTTGGAATTCTCATTATTCTTTTATAATTGTGCCCCTGGTCGTTTTTTGTCTTTACCTTAGTAGAGTTTCTAATAAAAACCGAGAGGCTAGATAGATTTAATTTATTAAGCATGTACCATGCACAAGGGATTGTTTGGGCTACACAAATATACAGGACCCGCACCTTTTTTCAAGGAACCTGTAATTCAAAGGGACAGAAAGTTACTGTAAATAATGTGGCAATGAACATGGACGCACAGGTATCTCTTTGAGGTATTGAGTTCATTTGCTTTGGGTATATACCTAGAAGTCAGATTGCTGGATCATTTGGTAGTTTTATGTTTAATGTTTTGAGGAACCTCCATACTGTTTTTCATAATGGCTATACAAATTTCCATTCCCACCAGCAATGTATGAAGGTTCCCTTTTCTCCACATCCTCACCACGGCCAGTATTTATTATGTTATCTTTTTGATAATAGCCATTCAAAGGTGTGAAGTGGTATCTCATTTTGGTTTTGATTTGTATTTCCCTGATGATGAGTGATGTTGAGCATCTTTTCACATACCTGTTGGCCATCTGTCTGTCTTAGGAAAAATGTTCAAGTCCTTTGTCATTTTTAAATTGGGTTGTTTGAGGTTTTTTTGCTATATATTTTGGATATATATTTTGAATTAACTGTTTATTAGGTCTTAGGTGTGCAAATATTTTCTCCTAATCTGTAGGCTGCCTTTTCATTTTGCTGATTGTAATTTTTGCTGTGCAGAAGCTTTTTAGTTTAATGTAGTCCTGCTTGTTTATTTTTGCTTTTTCTGCCTGAACTTTTGGTGCCATTCCAGCATTATTCACAATCGCCAAGATATGGCGATAACTAAGTGTCCATGGCCAGATGAATGGATAAAGAAACTGTGGTATAGATAGATAGATAGATAGATAGATAGATAGATAGATAGATAGGAATATTATTCAGCCTTAAAAGAGAAAGAGATCCTAACATTTGCAACAATATAGATGAACCAGGAGGGCTTTGTGCTAAATGAAATAAGCCAGACACAGAAATAAAAGTGCTGCATGATCTCACTTACGGGTGTAATCTGAAAAAGTTGATCACATAGAAGCATAGGGTAGAATAGTGGCTACCAAGAGTGAGGAGGTAGGGAAAATGGAGAGGCGTTGGTCAAAGGATCCAGCTACATAGGATCCAGTTATGTAGGAAGGTTGCTGTTATATAGAAGGAATAAGTCTAGGGATTTAATGTCCAAGGATGACTATAGTTAATAATCTGCATTGTATACTGGACATTCGCTGGGAGTAGATTTCAGGTTCTCTTACCACATACACACAAAAAAGGGAACTGTGTGAGATGGATATGTTATTTAGCTTGACTGTACTAATCATTTCACTATGTTTATGTGTATCAAAACATCATGTTATATGCCTTAAGTATATGCAATAGTTATTGAAAATAATAATTGTTATAAGAATAAGTGATAGCAACCATGGAATTAATTTGAGCATTTCCTAGATGACAAACAGTCTCCATGTTAACTCACCTTGTCCTCCTAAACAACTACATCACATGGGTACTATTTGGTACCATTTTGTAGATGATGAAATTGAGACCGGAAAGTCAAATCATGTGCCCAAACTCATACAACTACTAAGGGTGCAGTCAGAACTTAAAAACGATGGCGACGACGACAACAACAACAACAACAAAATACCAAAAAGCAAAACAGGTGGCCCCATCGAAGACCCACTTTTTGTACCCACCGCACACATGGCATTTAAGTTCACTGCAAAATAAAGCCAAGAACAAGGGGGGGTGCAAGGGCTAGGTATGGATTGAGAACAGCACTAGTCATTTGAGGTCCCACCTGAAACCCAGGAATCTGGAACTGACTTCATTAAAGACTCCTTCCTGGAGTGGTGTATTTAGTGTATTCAGTCCTGTGTTTCTTTATGTTGACACCCAAGGGCTGTGTCTTCCTAATGATTAAAACTTCTGTTTTCTTTCAACGTACCTTATTGTTGACTTTTCCCAGCAGCTATTTGCATTTTAAAATGTCAGAGATTGCTGCACACGATCCTAAATGAGAACTTCAAGCCTCAAGTTTAGGAAAATGACAAATGAGGCTTAGAAACAAACGTATCAACAATGTAGGCCGTGATGCGCTAGGAATCTCGGGTGAGCGTTTTTCCTTATAAATTCTGAGAAGGCCCAGAAAGCCAGAAATCGGATGTCTTTACATTGAATAAGTGTGGATAAGAACACAGAAATTGAACTGAAGGCGCGTTTATTTGGTTACGTGGTCATTTAATTGAATGCTTTTGTGTGGTCATTTGAATTTTATTTAAAAGGCTATACACACACGATGCGATCAATCACATTTCCTTTTTCCGCAAGGAAAACAAGGAAACAGAAACAAAAAGGCATGCTGACACAAGGCTCTGTCTGAGTGGTGGTTCCTACAGCAGATATCAGTCCACTCAGCACACACATGCTGGGGCAAGGAGTGACCAGAAGCAACAAGGAAAATCTAAGTAAATATACTGAGGAGCCCCGTTTGCGGAGGCTACGGAAGCTATAGTTGAGAATTTTAGGTGTTTTTAAGAAGTAAAAATATTTATCTTGGATCTTTGGCATTACATGTAAAATGTAACCGTTCACAGGAAGATATGCCTTCACTGATCTCCTCTCTGGCAAGACCTGAAAAAGACGATTTCGATTCCCTTCCCACATTGATCTCCTTTAAGTAAGCTAGTAAATAATTTCAGCACCACTGTTTTTTTCTTGTTTATTCATGTCTTTTACTGGAGAAAAGAAATATTTGCTAATGGAAGAAACAAAGCAAAATATTTACACCATGCTGTGCCTTTGTTTCTGACAAGGGCAGATGTGGTAAGGAAGCGTTCTCCCTCATAAAATTGTTTACACGAAACAGTGGGAAAGAGCTTAAGAATAACAGTTTTCTTTAGCAGCTGGAGGTTGTCTGAATAGAGTCTTCAATTCCCATGCATGTTTTGTAATGCAGATGTCTTTGAAAATGGTCTTGCCAGTGCACCTTAAATACATTTTAGAATTATTTTACCATGAAATTAGTTTTCTCCATCATTGGCTTAGTTGAATCCCTTTTTTTTGATCAATGCTGGGACATTAAAAATAAAGCCCTGGCTGCACATGCTATTTTTGTAAGTTCCTATCAAAAATCCATCCTGCAGCAGGCCCTTGTGCTTTGAGAGTCAGGTCATTATTGCAGTGCGGCTACTTAGTATCCTGCTTCTCCACCTCTCACCCCGAGGGCTTACTTTTCCACTTCTACCCCAGCCACGGGCCTGCATTTGTATATTTATTAAGCAAATAAAGAAGGAGAGGAGTTTCAGGAGAAAAAGAAGCATAGAACTGTATTGCAACTGAATGAGTCATATCTAAAATGGGTGATTCAAATAGCCACTCATGGTTCAGAAATCATTCTTGGAAACTAGCCGGTGGTAATGACATTGGTAGAGGTGATGGTGGTGATGGTGATGTAGATGGTGGTATGAATGGTAGTGGAGATGGTTTACTGCTGGTGATGATGGTGGTGATGGTGATGATGATGATGGTGGTGGTGGTCGTGGTGATGGTATGATGGTGGTGGTGGTGGTGGTGATGGTGGTGTTGGTCATAATGGTAGGGACGGTGATGGTGGCAGGGGCGTAGCAATGGCTTACAAACATCCCAATTAATGTTTTAGGAAATGTAATTAGTGCAACACTTTACTTTTATGCTCTGCTCATTTCACAAGTATTCTCTTTCTCCGTTAATATTTTCCTGTGTCTAAAAATACAACTAATTTCAATAAGACAAGTCTTGATTGGATATACTGCATACATATAAAAGATTCTTCAAAGTCAACAAAATTAATTTTCAATCATTTGTTTGGTATGTATTCAGTACCCTTGAGAAATGAGAGTTGTAAAAAGGAAGCCAATCCTGTAAATTTAGTAGTTAAAAATCTCCCCATAGTCACTTTTCCAAACGCTGTTATACCTGAGATCATTGTCTCTGTGTCATTGTCTCTGTGTCATTGTTACGTCTTTTTTTCATTCCATATTTTGAACTATGAATCTATTACAGAAAGATCATGTTGGTGAGGTATTGAGCATGAATAAGTTAGGACTAGTAATTAGTTTTCAGGCATTCCATTGAGGATGGAAATGCATTTTTCCCCAAAATAATTTCCTCCCAAGCACTTGGTTTATAATAAACTTGCATATTGTGAGGGGCCTGTCTTTATCTTCTTGACATATTATTTCCTAATTTCATTGTACCGTTCTTTCTGTTCATCATTTCCCATCATCTAGCCCTTTCTAGATATATCAGCCAGTATCCCCATGTCTGGGATGTGAAGCCTTTTCCATTAGACAACAAACAACTTTTCAATTCCATCCCACATACCCCTCCACCTAAACCCTGCCTCTTCAATAGTCATGGTTCTGGAAAGTATTGTAAGAGTTGTCTTCTCTTGTTTCTACTTCCCACTTTTCTCTTCAACCCACTGCAGTCTGGCTTCTGTCCTGACCACTCCTCAAAATTCCTCCCAATATTAGCCAATGGCCTTTTTTTTGCTCAACTGAAGGGCCATTTCTTACATTCTTACTGGCCACCTGGTTGGAATTTGACCTCGCCAATTATACCCTCTCCGGTAAACTATTCAACTGATATTCAGCTTAAATATAAGTTCCTCCAAGATGATTTTCTGGACCCCTCCACGTGTGGGAAAGTACTCCCCTAGCATCTGCGTTTCCAGCATAACTTGGGAATTGTCTGAAAATGTCTGTCTTTCTTGTTTCTTTGTACCCCTCATGCCTTGCACATATATGACACAAAACAGTCACAGTTTTCCTCAAGTTTCTTTTGGTTTCAAGAAACAGATCTTTTCTCAAGCTTAAGCAGGTAGAGGATTTATTATTGTGGTTCAGAGTCACATTTTGGGTCAAAAGGCAGGAAGTGCCACCAGGCCTTGTGAGGACTGAGAATAGGAGAGACAGCTGTGGGAACTCAGGCAATTTATCTTGGATGTCCTCTGCCCTCTGAGGCCAACTAACTACTAGCTTCTGCTGTTTTCTATGCTTTGGCCCCATTTTTTTCCCTGTCCCTTCTCTGACATCATCACTTCCTGTCCTCAATGTTGGGGGAGCAGGGAAGAGTGGTAGAGAGACATAGCACTCCCTGAGGAGGGCGGGCTGCTCACTGAGGAGAGGACAGGAGTGGGGCAGGCATGCCAGCATAGGTCCATTTCAGTGCTCATTTTAAAAATGTGGCGAAAGATTGAACATTGATCTCCCAGTATTTTCTCATTCCTTTAAGCAATCTAAACTCCCCAAACACCAATATTTCCCACCAACAAGAAGGCGATTTTATCCAGGATAGTATCCACATTCCTCTGAACTTTCCTTATTCCCACACTGGGCTGTATTGCCCTTAACAAAAGGGCTATTTTTATCGGAAGTGTGGGTTCCTTATGGAGTGTGAGTTGACCATCATCTTATTATTTTGGTTAAAAAAGTGGAGAGAGGGGCTCCTAGGTGGCTCAGTCGGTTAAGCATCAGACTCTCGGTTTCTGCTCAGATCATGATCTCAGGGTCATCAGATTGAGCCCTCATGGGGCTCTGCACTCAGTGGGGGGGGGGTGTCTGCCTGAGATTCTCTTCCTCTTCCCCTCCTCCACTCACACTCTCCCTCTCTCTCTAAAATAAATAGGCAAATCTTAAAAAAAAGTGGAGAGAATGAGCTCAGTACTTACATCCGTCAGTTACTGCTATGACAGGCAGAGTAATAAACAATGGCCCAAGTCTCAGGGACTTGCGATGACATGCATTTATTTTTCTTGCTCATGGGTTTGTAGGAATTTAGGTCTGGCTGATTTGGGCTGAGCTTGGTTGGGTTTAGTGTAATCAGGTTTGGGTCTGTTCATTTCAGGACTTGGGCTGAAAAGACAGAGGCGACCCGGGGCTTGCTCCTCCCAGGCAGAATCCTGAGAAAAAATGTGGCATATTTCTCTGGGCCTGGGCTCAGAAGGGGCATTTGTCCTATTGTTTAAAGCCAGAAACAGGGGCTTTTGGGTGCTCAGTCGGTTAAGTGTGCAACTCTTGGTTTTGGCTCAGGTCATGATCTCAGGGTTGTGGGGTCGAGCACGTGTCAGGCTCCACGTTCAGCAGGGAGTCTACTTGAAACTCTCTTCCTCTCCCTCTGCCCCTCCCCCACTCATTCTCTCTCTCCCTCTCTCTCTCTTTCTCTCTCAAATAAATAATTATTTAAAAAAATAATAAAGGCAGAGACAGGGCAAGCTCAACCATCACAGTCCTTAAATGCCTAAATGATTTCAATGAATTTTTAGTTTTGCAGGTAGAGTTCAAAGTCCTTAGCCAGATGTGCTAGATTGCTGGGTCTATAACTGTCTCTGGCTGATGTCTGGAGCCTCACTTCTCTTTCATTTGCCATCTAATTTGTTAAACCTATCATTTTGTTTCATACCTTCTTCCGTGCTGTTCTTTTGGACTTTTCTTCCATTCTTTGTCTAGCTAACTTCTACTTAACCTTGAAAACTAAGGTCAAGAAAAGACTTCCTCCTGGAAGCCCTCTGGGATTCCATTAAACTGACATTGATGCGCTTCCTCTGCACTTCTTAGTATCTTGTGCTTACCTTCATCATTGCCACTTAGCCCTCGGTGCCTTGTCGTTGCCTTAGCTCTCTCTTCCTCCAGACAGAACTGAAAGGGCTTGAGGCAGTTACTCTAGGGCTATGGTCACACCTTAGTTGATGTGAGTCCCCAGGAACTAGTGCAGTGCCTGACACTTACAGTCATTCAATCCATGTTTGTAAAAGGAAAGGAGAATGACAAAGTGAGAGGCTGGAAGGGAGGAAGCGAGGACAGAAAGAAACAAGGAAGGGTGGTAGCCAGTTACTTGTGGGACAGCTCATTCATTGGGTGTAGCCAGGAAGCTTATGTTAGGACTGTGATTAAGAGATGCGAGACCTTGGGGCACCTGGGTGGCACAGCGGTTAAGCGCTTGCCTTTGGCTCAGGGCGTGATCCCGGCGTTCTGGGATCGAGCCCCACATCAGGCTCCTCTGCTATGAGCCTGCTTCTTCCTCTCCCACTCCCCCTGCCTGTGTTCCTTCTCTCGCTGGCTGTCTCTATCTCTGTCAAATAAATAAATAAAATCTTTAAAAAATAAAAAAATAAAATAAAATAAAATAAAAAAGAGATGCGAGACCTTAACCCACATACCATTGTGAGTCCAATTTTCTAGGCAATGTTCTTACATGGGCCACATCTAGATAGTTAGTACTAGAAGCACATGCTCAAATCCTATGTCCCTTTTCAAAGCCAAGTTTGTGCCCTTCCCACTTGCCTGCGAATACTTCGCAGCTTCTACCTTGCCTAGCGATGTCTGCATGAATGTGGGCGGCCTTAATTACACAGGAGCACTCTTGCCCTGTTATTGACTGATATGCAGTTAAATGCACGGCCTCGAGTAGCCCTGGTGGAATGCTAATAAGGGAAAGGGGACTTGGTTGTTATTTAGGTCATTTTCCTTTTGATAAAGGGCAATGAAGGTAGCCCGGGTTGAGTTCCCCCATATTCCAGGCATGTTTCAAAAAGAGTTTATCTTTATCTGAGCTTCTCCAGAGCCCAAGTGACTGCGTGACACATCATGGTAAATAACTTCTTTAAAAAGTATATGCTGACTTGTTTTAGAGTGCGTGTGCTATTTAAAAATAGGTAGGGAGTTTGACACACACCTGATTGCCTCGGAGACAGAATCCGAAGTGTCTGGCATTGCAGCCTCTTCCGGGAAGGTTCCCGTCACCTCACCTCTTGTCTCCAGCTGCTCAGCGGCATTAGGTTACAGAGGCGGCATCCAATTACTCAGAATATCTGCCCCTGCTCTTGGCAGGGACTTACACTGCCCGGCGTTTGCGGATGATGGATGGCACTTTTTGTAAAATGCGATTTCTCTAGAATACCGGGAGGTTGGATCCGGAGGAGGATAGGTCTTGGTTCCCACAGGACAGCAGATCTGAGATCGCGGCCAGATAAAGTCAAGAGGCCACTGACTGAGGGCCACGGTGTGACTTCCGCACACTCCAGCGAGGACAGCTTGCTCACAAACATGTTGGCTGCAATTTACTAAGAAAGGATCTCGTTGTTTCCTCAGTGTGCATTTCTTTCCAGTATGTTGCTTTACCGGGTGGAATGGGAAGGGCCTGGCCAAGTGTTGTGAGCATCCCACGTTGTCGCACGGCCTCCCCGCGAACTACAAAGAGTGGGAAGTTGCGGAAATGGCTGTCAACATACAATGGGCAGTGAAAATCAATGAGAGGAAAATGGTCCATTTTTGCTTCATTGATTTTTGCTGGTCAATGAATCCTCTTCATTTTATGTACCCCCCCCTTCAGTGTCTTTTCCCTGTTGGGCACATCTTAATGTTAGTGCTCTGCGTCAGGCACGGAACCGAGAGTGACAGTTCCTTGAATCATAGAAGGATCTTAGTGATGGCGATGTGGTAGGTTTGGAGGAGAGCTCGGGGAGATGAAACCGGAGTTTGGGGAATGTGATGCTTGCTCCTGATGTCGGAGACAGTGTCTGATGCAGGGGGTGGCTGGCAGGGCTGATGGCATTAGGATTGAATAGCTTAGCTTAGAGACTGTAGTGGTTGTGTCCAAATGAATAGGAAATATTTAAAAGGCAAAAAGACTGGTGACAGATCCCATAGATGAAGAGCCAGCGTAGTGGCCTGCAAAGTGAGCGGTGCCACATTTGTGTGGGCCTAACGATAGGATTTCAGAGGTATCCTTTGGCTAAACACAGTTACGTCATCAATGTTTCTGTGTGAATGAAGAGAAAAAAAGAGCATTTGGTTTCCAGTAATATAATTGAATGTAATAATCATGTTTTCGGTCACCACACTACGTGGAAGAATAACTTGGCTATCCTGGAGAAAAATCAGAAATCCGGAAGTCATGACCTCTCTGGAATGTTTGCCCCAGGGAGTCCTGTTCACATTAAAACAGAAAGGATTAAAAGAAAATTTTAGTAACCCTCAACAATGATAGTCTCTCGTTAGAAACTTGTTTTAGTTATTCCTTTCAAATAAGCATCGATGGCTCTTCATATTTTTAATTTTCAGGTGTGAAACTAAGGCACAGAACATTTTTTTAAAAAAATTGTGTAACATCAGATAGAAGCTAAAAATAATGCTTGGACGAAAGCTCAAAACCCTAAACATTTAGTCTGTTGATTGGCTTTTGAGATTTATTATATTTGTAGGCAAGCAGTTGACACAGGACTTTCTCCAAGTAAAAAACCAAGGTTCAAGGCTAAATCGCAACTCCCTTCTCACCAGTGAGGCTGTATTTTTGTTCCTAAATAGACCTTCTGTACCTTGCATTTGGAAAATTCTGCTCCAGTATTTAACACCAACGTATCCCGAACATTCTTGGGTTTAGAACATTTTCAATTCTCTGAGCTATGCTTACTCTTCAGCCTTCTCCTTTTTTGACCGGAAAGGTGGGCAATTACTTAAAAGCCTGCTCTCTCTGGTCTAAACAATGCCTTTTAACAGGACAGTATGTACTCATGTAGCTTCTGGGCACATGAAACAGGGATGACAGGAGGTTGATAGCAGTTATTAAAACAGGTTCCGTGAATGCACGTTTTTCCTTCCAGCCTTGGGGAGTAATACAAACATAATAGCTTAGTTGCTTGATAATAAATATGTAGTGTGTTCCTTAAGCTAGTTGTCACAAGTTTTCTTTTATTTCCCTGGACACCTCTGCCCGCTCTTTGACCATCAGCAGTCCATGAAGGCACACATGGAAGGTATTTGGCTACAATATAGCCCTGAGAAAATAGCAGTGTTACCCATTAACCAGCTTTACAGAGAGAAAATGAAGTCTTGGACTATTCTAAATTTGTTTTGCTTATGGTATGAACTACTTAATTAGGGACTTTCCTCATCCAACAATGGTCACAGAAAAAAAAATATGAGGTGAAATCATCATAACTTTGCCCCTTGGTAAACCTGTTAAGACACAAAGACATCTGTGGTCATATTCCAAAATGAGGACTTCGGAGCTGAAAAGGAACTTATGATAATTAGCTTTTACCTACATTTAAAAATCTTCATCCAAAAATGGCCAAAAGGAAGAAAGGCAGGAAGGACTATGAAATAAAACATAACTCACCTGCTGAGATGCATGGTGACCTTGGCAACTGGTAGATTTTTACTTGAAGAAAACAAACACCATCTGAAAATAAGAGGGAACTATCCTCTGTTGGAAGGCATGGATGGTGTTTCTTCATAGCTGGTGAAAGCTCTTAAATTTAAGGAATAAATCTGACACAGACATGAGAAAAAGAGGCTGTTTTCATCTTTGCTGGAGATTGAACACTCCAAGAACACAGATAATTAGGTTAATTTCCTCTATAACTACTCAGGATCCCTTGACAAATCAATGATGGGTTGACCTAGGAGACAGGGAACTAGGATGTGAATCATTCCTCGAGACTGCTTGGTATCTGTGGTGACATTAGATCTTGTGAATGTTGCCAAATGCGGCTCACTGGGATGGGGTGTATTTGTGGTGTAGTATCTTGGATCATACGTTAATCATCAAAAAAGGAAATCTATTCGTGCTGTTAATGATGGGAAACCAATCTCTGAGGAAGAGTTCATATCAAAGGATGGTGAAGCGGAGCTTACAAGGACACCGCCTTGATTTGATGGTGTCCTTGAGTTCCCCTAAATAATTTAGAGCACTTCACACATACTGAGGGTTGGAGTAAGTTGTAAGGAGAAATTTCCTGAAAGTCAGGGCTGTTTAATATTGGACATGAGTTACTGAGGAGGGCTAGTAACGTGGTGTGTGTGTCTATTTAAATCAATTCCTTCTGGTAAAACATTGGTCGTGTGGCATTTCTTTCCATGTCCTCATGAGGATCCAGAGTCTAATAGAGGCCAGTTCTCCCTCAAACACCATGGGAAGGTCAGTCTTTGGAGTTCTTGACCAGCATACTGCCCATGATACTTTTGCCTCATTTAGTTTATACAGAAGGCTGTGGGGGTTGGGGAAGAAATAGGGAAAGAAGAAAGGAGTATAAACTGACTTTTCATTTTGGTTATCGGATCTCAGTAGTACGGAGAACCTCGAGTTATATAAAACAGCAAGTTAAGAAATCACCACGTCCTTTAATAGGTGACCGTGCTCTCGCTACACTGACACCTGTGAGATTTTTAGGTGAAAAAGATAAATGCATTTATGTATTGACCGGTTCAGGTTCTTCGAGTAGTGCAACTAATGTTTATGCATGCATGCCCTCCCGTCCGGTTCAATCAAAGGAATCGCTAATTTTCATGACCAAAATGCAGGTCTCACATATGTGGGAAACCAAATTCTGTGCTACCGACATGCTCTGTGATCCATTAACAGCAACGACACCAAAATAAAAACCCCTCTGTCTGCCTGGGTCCTGAGACAGCCTGAGTATGGAAGGGACTGACTTTTCCTCCAAGAAATTTTCTCATCAGTATGCCCAGCAGTTTGTAGCTAATTAATTCTTGTTTAGAGAAAAAAATAGCACCCCGTTCAGCACCGCAGGCCTAGATCTGTGGGCACTCAATCAGTGTGTGTGTCCAGTGAATGACTGATGTGGGCTCTGGAACACCTGGAATTAAGACTTAGTATTTTCAGCGAGGATAGATTGCTCTGTCTTATTTGTGTTCATTAACAGCCTGCTTCTCCTTGGCCAGGAATATAAAAGAGGAGTTTCAAGGATGGCAAGAGAAGAGAACATGAAGAGGGCAGGGAGGAATGACAGGAGTCCTAAGAGGCAAACAAGGAAGGAATGTTGGGAGTAGCTTAAACATTAATGTATTTAGAAAAATATAAAGGATGAGGAGGACAGACGAAGCTGGCAGGGGAGTTGAGTAGAAGTCCATTATCCCCCATGTAGTTCCCTAGACTCATTTCTACTCTAATTCTTTACTCTTTGTTCCTGCTTCAAATGGAAGCCGATCCCACTTTCAAGTAAAGTACATTTCCATTGCTGCCATCAGACTGGTTTTTATATGATCAATAATAATAATAACAAGAATAATATTATACCTACCATTTATATGTAGCATTTGCTTTGTGCCTCTCATTCTGTGGCTGCGTTATGTTCACAAGTCCAATTTTTACAACTCCCTAATGGAGGTGCGATTACTCCCCTTTCACAAATGGAGATTTGGGGGCTGAGAAAGACTAGGTTATTTGCCTGGGGTCACACAGTTTCCAAGTGGCAGAGGAATAATTTAAAGCCAGATTGATCAGACTTTAAGTCCTTTCTCTTTCCTTTTGTTCTATGCCCAAGCCAACTGAGAAGGGAATAATCACAGAGAAGGGAAGCTGGGAGACAGCGGTCTTGGATTTAAGCATTCATTTATTCATTTGACAAATACTTGTTAAAGGTCTGTTATGTTCTAGGCCCTTCAGGGGCTCTCACTCTAGCAGAGGAGTGTCAAGGAGACAGGCGATTGTATATCCTGAAGAAGTGACCAGGGGTGAGCAGAGGTTGACTCTGGAACACTCCATTCAGCCTTAAGAAGTCAAAAAAGTAGGTGTTGCTCAAACAGGTTTCTGAGGAATCAGTCTAGAGAAAGTGGAGCAAGACGGACCACAGTGCTCTAGGAAGAAGGACTAATGAGTCCGTACCTTGGTAATTCCAGGGACATCACATGTTTATAGGATTGAAGCAGGGAGAGTGGGATGTCCAGAGATGAGTGTGGGGAGGTAACCAGAGGGCTTTGAAAACTGTGGAAAGGAGTTTGCATTTTCTCTTCAGAGCAGTCGGGGACATCAAATGGTTTTAGGTAGAGAAACATAAGGCTCTGGTTTGCACTTTAGAATGATGACTCTGAGTGTACAGGAAATGGGTTGGGATGGATCAAGGCCAGAAGCAGGAAGACTTTCTCCACTAATACAGGTAGGAGGGATGATAACTTGATTTAAGGGAGCTGCAGTGCTTAGAATTATGTGGATTTGAGAAATATTGATGAGATGGAATTAAGAGAACTTGGTGATTAATAATACGGACATTGGGACCGAGTCAGATAAAACCAAATTAATCTGTTGTATAAAACCACACCTAAGTCTCTGTAGCATAACAAAAGCTTATTCCTCTCTCACGCAGAATCCGTGTAGGTCCGGGCAGCTCTTTCTGGCAATTATCCTGCGTGCTCAGTGATCTAGTTGCTTCGACCTGTGTTAGCTCTTTCTCCACATGAGAACTGCTCTGCAATCACCTTGACGGGAAGAAGACGACTTGGAGTGTGTGTGAGCTTCTCACTGCCTTAGCCCGGAAGTGACCCACTTTATTCTGCTTCCACCTCATTGGCTAGAATTAGTCACATGAGCCTACACAACGACAAGAATGCACAAGTATTGTCTACCACAAGGACTAGCAAGTTCCCCGCTTTGAGAATTATAAGAATGTATGTAGGGGCGTGTGGGTGGCTTAGTTGAGCAACTGACTCTTGGTTTTGGCTCAGGTCATGGTCTCATGGATGGTGGGACTGAGCCCCATGTCGGGCTCTGTGCTCAGCAGTCTGCTTGAGATTCTCTCCATCTCCCCCTCCCCCCACTCGCTTGTTCTCTCTCTCTCTCTCTCAAGTAAATAAATAAATCTTGAGAAAGGAAAAGAATATATGCACGTGTGTGTGGAGAGAAGAGAGACTATCCAGTGTGGCAGCAGATTAACTTTCCAAGCTTTGGATTGATTCATGACATGGGGAAGGACATGCAGGTGTTGGTGGTTTTTATGGATTCGGCTGCTTTGTCCTGAAGACTATCAGTGTTTATTAGAGTGTCTGTTTACATATCACTCGGTCCTTTAGGCTCCTGGAGCTTGCCCTCACTACTTCCCACCCCTATTCCTGCTCACTTTCTGCCATCATGGCGTAAGTAGTTATAAATTATTTATGAGGAAGTTTCGTGCAATACTGGGAAGTGACTCACCAGAAATCCTCAGTCTTTGTGTGGATGGACCCAGATTGTGGGGTCATCTGAGTGTAGCCTCAGTGTTCTCTGGAGCCCATGGTGCCAGGTGCTTATGAAATGTGTACATGCACTTGAAAATGGCAGTGTGTTGAAGAGAAACTAAGTGATTTGAACACCTTTTGTATAGATTGTCCTAACCATAAACAAGATTGATTAATCACAAAAATATCTGCTCCATCTAAAAACCCTTATTCTCTATTTTATAACATGGGATTTAGGGTTTTAATAGGGACTGAGAATGTCTTTACTTTCTCAGCAGAATAAATTTCAGGATCTGAATAATCAACCACCAAGCATATCATGGACATCTTCATCTTACGCTTTAGACACCAATTAAGTCAAAGTCAGACAAACTTTCTGAGACCAAAGAGCCCATGATTTAGAGTTCTTGTTAAGGCTGTTGAGAAGAGCTTATGATGCAAAGTGAGAAATTAAAACATGTGTTTGTTGATTACAAACAGCAGTCACAACAAGAACCGTACTCCTACTTTTCCTCCTGCGTAAGCAGAGGGAAGTGGTGCATTTTTAGAGAAGGATGCAGGGTCCACTTTTCTCTAGGGTAGGCTCATCCGAGGCCTGCAGGAAACATTTGTAGAATGAGTTGAGAGTAGAAACACAGGACTTAAAGGATTTCTCTTTTTCCAGCAGCAGCTCTGCTCGTCTCCCAGGCTGGTAATGGGACCAGCAGACCCTCGGGCTCACGCTCTACCAACCGCCGTCCCCACATGTGTGCTGTAGGCAGAAACACCGTGCAGATCCATCCTGCTCCTCGAGCACTGGGTCTGGGATTTTGCATCCTCTCTGAGCCTGGGGTGATCAAGAACGAGGGTGGTGATCCCTGCTCAGCAGGTCTCACAGGCTTGACGTGAGGTGGGGTAAAGTCACGTGTGCATAGTGCTTCAGAAACTGGGAAACAACTTAGGATGAGCTCTGAAGGGAAATGAATTATTTTTCAGAGTTCTCTTTCTCTGGCCGTAGTACTCCCACCTGCCTCTCCATTGCTTCTTTGTTCTCTCCATGTCCCATTCACCTCTCTCTTCTTCACAACATGCTCGCTTCTTTGCTCTCAGATCTCCGCCCTCTGTCTTCATCCGCCCCCCAAATAAGAGAGTACAAATGGGGAAAAACCTATTATTACCTCTCAAAGTCTCAGCAAAATGCTCTTTTCTCTTTCTCCCTTCTTGTCTCAAGCATATAATTCACAGCACCCCTGTATACTGTGGATGCTTTATAAATATTCCTATTCATAATAACCCAGAAAGTTCCCTCTTTCTACATGGGCGATGATATTTACCAGTAACCTATAACACTGATCTTCAGGGTCCTTTCTCTCCAGGCAAATGCAGGTTCATTATTTTGGTCTGTCAATCTACTTTCTTTGCCATACCTCCCAGTGGAGACTGATGGGGGGGGGGCTAGTTATGAGACTGGGATCATTAGCTTTCAAATCTGGCTCCTTGAAACCAAACAGAATGTATTTTCTGCTCATGTGACAGTATTTTTCAATATCTTAGGATTCACATTCCTACTCTTGTATTTTCCATAAAGCTCAGCTTGGATATAGCACTGCCTGTCCTATGGGGACTAACTTTTTATTTGGTCTCTTCGGCAGTACTTTTAGAAGCCCATAACAATCAAATGACTTGATTAAGGTCATTTCCTGGGCTGAGGCAGCTTAATCTGTCTAGATCCTGAGCTGCTTTCAAAATGACTTTCCTTCAATCCCACACAGCAATGGTCTTTCCCCACTTCAAGTTCAATCATACATTAAATATAAGGAAATAGGTTAAAACAGAAATCTATAGGAAAGTATAAAACTAAACAGAGATTAGTCTGCATGGCTATGTTCCTTCTGGTTGTTGCTATCATTATGTTCAAAGGAAATCCTAGGAAAAATTGTTAAATAGAAAAAACTTACAGTTATGGTCATGCCTTTGATACTGATACCTCTTTCTGGCTTCTCTGATGTCCTCCCAACAAATGTTCTTTTTTCCCCTGGTGTTACTTTTAACGCGCCATATGCATGTAAAGAGGGTCTTAATCCATCAACAGATTTGATATAAGCAGTGTTTACAGAGCACTTACACTGAGCCAAATACTAGCAATGGAAGAGCCCATTAATAAGCAAAAACATATGGTTTTCATCTTCATGGCACATATAGTCATTCATGAGATAATCATACTCATGAAAGTATAAAGCAAACTGAGATCTAACTTCTGAAGGAAAGGAATATGGTTTTATGAATGCATTTCACCCCAGGAAATGACCAGATTTTGAGGGCATGGCAGTCAGGGAAGTGATCCTAGAGATGTGAAGAGTGAGTAGGGATTACCCAGCTGGAAGATGGAGTCGATGAGGAAGTATTCCACACAAAGGGAACAGCAGGTGCAAAGGCCCAGTGGTGAAAAGAGTCTGGCATCTTTGAAGAACTGAAAGGAGGACTGTGTATTTGGAACTCAGAGATCAAGGGGGCAGTGGTTTGGGATGAGGTGGGAGAGGCAGACAAAGCCAAGGCTCCTGAGGCCGTATAGACCATACATGCATGGTCATGTGACGTAGCTACAGTATTTTCAGTAAATATTGAGACATAATCAGATTTTTATTTTTAAAAGAGGTGTTTAGTTTCATAGTAAAGAAGGGATGAAGTATACTTTCAGAATTAGGAAATATATTCAGTTTGAGAAATTTGGAGTATATGGTTCTTTGGCTTACTATTATATCAGTCATTGCATTATATTACTGTATATCTTTGTGGGCTATTTGTCTCACTCAAGAGATAAGCATCTGTAAGAGGACAATATTTTTGTCTTGTATCTTTTTACGAATTAGTGCCTAACACAGTGCCTGGAACATATCAGGTGCACGTGAAATTATTTCTGGGTAAATGGGTGGAGGGAGAGACATGAACGAAAGAATGAACATTAATGTTATGAACACATATGGGATTGTACTGACCTAGTTAATACAGTCTGAGTTACCTCAGAGCTCTCAAGTTCTTTTTAGAAATCTATGTATTTCCTTGTTAATTCTCTACACAGTAGGAACCTTGAATATATAGATTTAGAGGCATAGAGTGACTAATATCAGTGGCTGGGGAGTCTCCAGCGGGTCTACGACATTCTCAGCTACAAAGGTAGTAGAGGGGGACGACTGGTACTCAGTAGCAACAATGCCTTTGGGTCAGATTTTACAAATAGCTAGAATTTTTGTTTTAAAGAATATAAATCTGGCAAAAGTTGGTTAGAGGGACAGGATCACTGGGAACTTTAAGAGATGAGACATTATTTAAAAAGGATCCATATATAAGGTGAGTAAGAATAAGGTGGATAAAGTTAGACCCTATTCAATTATGGTCAGTGTGTCGTTAAGTATCTCAAACCCACCAACGTTTACATTTTGTTTTGTTTGTTCTTAAAGGGAGACCTGACTTCTTTTGTGCAGGTTCTCCTGTCCACCTCCCTCAAACAAAGTGAAATGGTTAAGAGAATGGAAAAAAATAAGAAAATGCTAATAGAGCTACATTACTTAGAAAGGTAAAATGGCCTGGGGTTATTTGAAGTTTCCTAGAGCTCATGTTGTTGGCTTGGGGTTTGTAAGCCATTGCCTTAGAGGCTTGATAGGTGGCTGATAAATAATCTTAGAAAATACCGCATGCCGAAATTTCATTTCCGAGTGTGATATCCCCATAAAGTAAACAAACAAACAACAACTGAATTTTAACAGGGACTAACGTTTCCGGATGGAGCTGGTGGTGTCAGAAGATCGTTGTTGTGATCTCAAATTCAGAATTCAGGGATGATCTCTGGTTTATATGATATTTATTTATATGATTTATATGACATTTATATGATAACATTTATATGGTATGAACATCACATTCATATAGAATATTAGATATTAAAGGACAGGGGCTGCTTAGTGTCTATATGTTATAGTTCCCAGCACTGGCTCCTAGAATAGTTTACAGATACAGGGGCGCCTGGGTGGCACAGTGGTTAAACGTCTGCCTTCGGCTCAGGGCGTGATCCCAGCGTTATGAGATCGAGCCCCACATCAGGCTCCTCTGCTATGAGCCTGCTTCTTCCTCTCCCACTCCCCCTGCTTGTGTTCCCTCTCTCGCTGGCTGTCTCTCTCTCTCTGTGTCAAATAAATAAATAAAATCTTTAAAAAAAAAAAAGAATAGTTTACAGATACAATCAATATTTTTTAAAAGCGGAGCAAATAATTAGATCCTGGGTCACATTGAGACTGTTCACTTTGGCTTATAATCCCTTTTCAATGTGATTTGGAACAAGACTGCAGAGTTTCTGCAGCTGCGGGCACGCACACTGATACCGTGAGGCACGTTCAAGGTGTTCTGTATTGCCGAGTTGTGTTTCAAATGTGAGACTGGCTATGTACATCTATCATTGTGAGTAGAAGCAGCTGTACCACCTAAGACTGTCTAGTGTGAGAGATCAACCACATTATAAGCAAATTAACTTGAGTTTACTTGGCAGAAAAAAACAAAACCCAAACCAAAATGACTTAACTGAATAAATGCATGTAATCAGATGCTTTCTGTATGAGAGGAGTACGGCTTTTTTTTGCAAAATGTTTCATTGTTATTGTTACCCATAGTTTTACCCAAAATGATCCTTTGTGTTGTTTTTTTTCTCCCCCCTTCGGCTTCCTCTCTTTGGATGGGTGTGGACCTGTGAACTTGACTCCTCTCTCATGACAGGTAAGAAAGGGCAATTTTGCTGCTTCTATATTCTTCCATGTTTCAGTTATATTTAGCGAGAAATACCACTTGTCTGTTCCACTGCTATACTTTAATATGCTGAGAATATGCTCCTAAACTTGAAAACTGATACCTTTTAGAATGCCTCTGCGATGAAACCTTTGAATTATTGATGATATAAGCTGCATGTTGTTATTTAGATCATATGTTGGTATTTGTGTATCAAGGCATTTAGTAAGAGGGATGGGTTCCTGAAAATCAGGCTATAAATTGACTCATCCTTCCCCGTTGACTCCTGTCGTAACTTCTGATTGGCAGTGCTGCCTTATGCTTTCAAAGCTGAGCTTCCTTTGTTCGCTAGCTTCACGGCCATTGAGTAGTTGGCTATTCATAAAGATCAGGAAAATGCACTTGCTGAGTAAGGACATGACCATGAAGCCTTTCGTCAATCAAATCATCTCTGATATTATAAATAATCGCTACCATCTGTATGGTAATTCGTTTGTCTTTGTTTTTTTAAGTGGAACATATATGTGATTAAAATAATATTCTTGGTCGCTTTGGATGCACCCACATCAATTTTACTTTTGGTATAAGTGAATATATCTTATATCACTCGCCAAAAATTTTAGAATCCTTAAAAACCATTTTTTTAACTTCTTGAGGAAAATAGATTTTAAAAAATTCAAGAATGTGTGCATAATGGTACTATATGTCTAAGATAGCCTGTGTACTCTTTGAGGTGTATGTGTTTTATATGCGGAGGAGACAGATTAGCAAGATATGGTGATCCTCAGAAATAGTCATGAGAAATAATACATGATATTACAATGGGCATGTTAACCAAGCCATTCCGTTAGGTTCTCTAAGATGTATCTTTATATTATTGAAGTGAGAGGAAATAGCACTTCTAGCCTCTATTAGCTTTCTTCCCCAAAGAACCGCCTTTGAAGTTATGATTTAATGTTCCATCTCCATCTTTGAACCAAGCTTTTTATAGCAAAATGACTATGTACAAAACAAACTACAGTGAGTAAATAGCTCTTCATGTTACTTGATGGCTCTTAATTCATCAAGACACACAATAAACTTACGAGATTTTGTGCCAGAGATTTTTTTTTTCTGTATATACATATTTTTTTTCTCAAATTAGGAAAAAATAAAACAAAATGGGTTTCTGTTTTTGATTGCCAACTATGAAACTTAGGTTTTGTTTTTGATTATAGTACCTAGTTCATTGTAGCTCCTGGTGAAATTCCTTTTTTTTTTTTTTCCAATATCTTTCCATGTTTTCTAAAAACACCCATGATTTTAAGAGCATTGCTTATGTTGTGTTATTATGCTATTTACTAACTGTAGTTTGTTCTGTATGTAGTCATTATTGTAATATTGTGAGTCTCTGTCTTTAGTCAACATTGTAAATGATAAGTAATATTAGTATGGATCATAATAGGACCGAATATTCTGTAAGAGTTTCCCAAGTACCACACACTGGCGTTAACTTGTTTAAATCACACGTGGATTCTCCTGTGCTTTGTATCTGTTTGGAGCCGGTTTTGTTGATGTTTGGGGGAAAGAGTACATTTATATCATAGCATATCAGATAATACTATTCTTAAAATATCCTCCTCCATGTAGATCAGCCAGTCTTTTTTCTCTCTTCTTCTCACTTCCGTCCCGTCCTTCTTATGTATAAATATAAATTTCACTCTGTTTTCTTATGTACGCAGATCCGCTCCATTTGGCCCTTCCACTTATACTCAACTCTGAGCATTCCCTTGCATATTAAGGAAACCTAGAGATGCATTAAATAGGGAGAAGTATTACATTTCTGAGAATTTGGTCTTTCAGTTATATTGACAGTAATTATAACCAATGGTACCAATTCTGGAGTTAGATTCTTTAAAACATACTTGGATTTGGCAGTAGCTGAACTTCATTCAATAGAAAAACATACATAATTAGTTCAGTCCTGGAAACTTAATTCAACTATTCCATGTTTGGGGCGTACAAGAGAATAAGGGCACCTGACTTGTGTTTTCATGCCAGAATCCAAACGAAGAACGTAGAGCACGTGCACCCTAATCTAAACCTCAGAGAATGGACTGAAGTCTGAATTGTCGCAAGGAGTTCAGCCATAAACAAATATTTCCAATGTGTTTTTAAGGGTCGTACGTGGAAATAAATGTGCGAAGCAGAATTTTAGGGATTTAAAAATGAATAAAATGAAAACAGTATTACAACGCTGGAAGATTTATGAGATGACTATTTTGCATTGACCAGACTAAGAATGCATTTAAAATATTAATACATGTACATATGACAGTACTGAAATGCTGAGGATATTTAAATCACAGGGTTATAGGCTCTGTCTTTCTAAGTACTAAACAACTGCATTTCATGGCTGTGATATCACATGAGAGACATATTTTATTGGGTCCCCTGTATCATCTGATCTATAAATAGAATTCCCTAAAATACCTACACAGTGGTAACCTGTTAAATATAGGTTTCTTCACAGCATTTATAAAGCAGTAAGCAAACGTGTAGCTAACCCTATGCTCTGTTTCTGTTCTTGTGTGAATATAGGCTAAATTGCTTCAAATTGGGGTCATATTGTGCTATTTGTTGTCTTAGCGATTAGTATTGAATCACAGCTGGACAGTGTGGTTGAGCCACCCGTGGGGAACCCTGCGAGGACCCTTACTGCTATTGTATAGTTAGGACATGAGTGTGTGGCTTGTGACTGCTTGTGAGCTAATTCTGAACACTTATCATAATGACTTTCTTGATAATCAGGCCGGGGTTACCATAGGGTATAGGTTCGTTCTTAACATAATTTACCTTCTTGGACCAGTTCTGATGAAGACTCTTGTTAATCTGAATGTTATACTTCAGCTAATTAAGTTCAAAGAGATTCCATTTATTTGAGCAAATTATCCCATTATTTTTGCTAACTAAATGCATTTTGAAAAGTTAAAAAAAAAAAAGGTGACCATTGCTGGAAGTTATTTCTGAAACCATATGCATATGCCATCTGGTATTTATTCTCATGGTTATTGTTTCAGTATTCTCTGGTAGGTCGGAGGGACTCAGGGACACATTTCATACCACCATTAATACAAGAACAGGAAAAGTGGAGAGATATTTTGTTTTCAAGGGTGGAAGGGGATTTTCCTGTTACATGGTTATTACTGACTTCACAATTATAATATTAATGTGCGTAAGATACCCAGAACAGTGTAGATGTATGGTTATGAGACTTTGACAGGAGTATGGTAGAAGTGAGGGTTCCCAGTGGTCTGACCCTGAATGTGCTGTGTTTCATGAATGGATAATCTGCTATCAACTGCCTGCCTCAGCACCTTGCATACTAATTGGCCCGTGGGCCCCACCGGGCCAGTTATGGTGGTAAGTCATAGCCTAGCTGTTAGCAGTATTTCCTGCTAGACAATCTATAAACCCATACCGTCTTCCAGTGTCAGTCATATGCTAAACCCTTCAATGAGACCATGATCATGATACCTTTGCTCATTCGGCCTCATTTCCAGATCTCTCAATTCCAGCCACTCTTGCTGAAAAGTGTGTCTCAAGGATCTCCTGGGCAACTTTGGTATCATTTGCTTCTTGTTTCCTACCCAGAGAATGAATTCATTGTACAACATGAATCATAATTAATGTTGATTAATAAATCCCTCCATGGTACTTCCCTGACTGTTCTCCTTCCCCAGGTAATCAATATGAACAAATGCACATCTTCCATTTCCTTAGAGTTATGCCTCATTCTGACTGCTGTCCGGGAATTGGCTGTAGCATTCAGCATTCACCCAAGCTATGTTCTCATCTTATCTTCCTTCCTTGTCCATGCCTCCTTTGGAGGTACTTGGTACATAGTTACTTGTTTACCACCATGTCAAAATTGAGTTCACTTGAATCAAAAATCTGTACTACGACGTCCCCGTCCAGCACTGGAAATCTCACACCTCTCTGATAATTACAGCTGCTCTGCTCCTTTCCTTCCCACGTCATTAGTGTGTGATCCATAGAGACTTGGTGGCCCATTGTTAGTTAATATGTCATATTTAGCAAGCGCCTATTTGTGTCAGTCTAGCCAGATGTTGTGACACTATGGTCATGAGAAAGAAGGTTACTGTCTTGTGGGGTCATTCCTGTCAAGCTTTACAGGAGCTTTGTAGGTGTCATCATTCCCAGTGGTTTTTTTCTCCCATGTGTGACAGATACCCTATTAAACTTTTATTTTCTAAGTTTATACCCAACAAAAATTAAAAGCTAGTGGGAAGATCTAGTCTCAACCCAAATTTTGCTCGTGGGGCTCCAACTTGGCTCCAACTTGTGACTCTTCTAAAGGGTGTATTTATGTACTAGAGGATGAAAACTCCTGATTTTTTTTTCCTCTCTTACGTGCAGGTTGTAGGTAGGTCAGGTTGCTTTTGTTATTGGGGCGTTGCCTAGTATAGCCTCTGGGGGCTCAAGTCCTATTTCCAGATGCTGGAAATTTTGTTGGTTAGTCCACACTCTCCAGAGATTTGGTTCATTCTTGCAGCTTTTCTGCTAAATCCACACTTTCTCCAGGCATTCACACTCTTTCTGTGGCAACTGGACAGAATCTCAGTTCTTTCAGTCAACTTAAGAGAGATTGATTAGGCTCTCACTTTGCTTCAAAACGTGTTCTATTAAGGGACATACACCAGTTGCCAAGAAGCTGGGCTTAGGGCTACCGCGTGATACTACTCTATGTCACAGGTATATCTTCCTCCTTGGTCTTGACTTGGTCCTATGTTAGGGTGAATACCCTTCAATACCTCCTTAGGAAGTTGAGGACTTTGCCTTTCGGGGCATTGTCTCTCTCTCTTCTTCCTTGAGAGTTTTAGTCCTAGTGTCTACAGATAGATGATCAATCCCAAGATACCTTCACCATTTCTAACAGGGAAATTTAATTTTTTTGAAGAATGGCCTTTGCTGAGACCCTAATACAGATATGTGGGCATATAACTGAGTTTGAACTCCTCCATGACTTTTAAGCACAAATTAAAATTGATTTGAGTCTTCTTATTTATTGACAGGATGTACAGTAGCTTCCCTTTTGGGGATCCTCCCTCTCTTAAAATTTCCATGAAACCTGAGGGTTTATCCGATCCAAATGGGGGCTGAAAGGTCAGTTCAATTTCCATTATAAGAGCAGAGAGATTGAATCCTCTTCAGTTTGCTAATGCTATTGCTCGCGGCTGCCAAGTTTGGTGGCTGTTGACAAAATCATGCTCCCTGCTCTGACAGGTGCTGCTAATTCCCATCTCCACGCTGGCCAAGGGCACTCTGCCAATGTTGACTTTTGAGCGAGGACAACTTTAATTTCTCAGAGCCACGCTCCAAAAAAGTTGCCCTTCACTTGGCTTCCCAAGGTCATGGTTCTTGCTGTTCAGTTCATTTAGTCTGTTTTCAGAACTAGAACCACTGTTTTCTTACTGCCCCTGAAGACCTGTACCTAGAGATTGGGTGGCTTTTCTCTTTTTGTTCTTAAAATACAGAAGGTTTTGCTGTACCCATTTCCCGGACAGTTCCCCATTCTGAGGGAGGTTCCCTTAATGACTGTAGACATCCCTCTACTCATCCTTCTCAAAGTTTCCCTCAAGGATTTCAGAGTAATTCTCTGACACCTCTTTTAATAGAATATTAAAAAAAAAAAAAAAAGCAAAAAACAGAGTAGAGTGTTTGGCTACATATATACCTAATAATAATAATCACTTAGGTTTTAGAATGTTTTTCAGGGTTTAAAGTGACTCATTATTGCATTTATTCTTCACAACCATTCTCAAGATCAATGTTACCATATTCCTGGGAGATAGTATGTGTCACAGTGGGGGATGTCGGTACTCATCAGTTCAAGTAAATGAATGTTATCCTCTTGACCTTTATAACGATGGGGAAAGTTAGTATTTTAACTTATGAACTGAACTGCATGTTTCCTCAATAGCAAAATATTAATTATACTGTGATTTTGCTTTGCCAAAAAGCTCTGAAAAAAGGATAAGTTTTATCTTTGTGTGTGTGTGTGTGTGTGTGTGTGTGTGTGTGTGGTCATGTCTTCTTAATTTCAAATTGGAGTAGAATGATAAAAATATAGAGGCAAGTATGGAAAGTTATGAGAAATATTTATGATTTATTAAAGAATGAGTGTCAGTATCTTCCATTTTGAAACAAATATAAGGATGATTATTATAATTTTTCAGAATGGCTAAGTGAATTATTGAAGATCTCATGGTTCTGCTTAAAAGCCATCAGTTCAGGGTCACAATTCAAACATACTGTCCTTACTGTCTGTACAAGTCTCTCCACTATGCCCATGACTCTCCGTCTTTGTGATGTATCAGAACGACCTCAGGAAACTTTTAGGATTAGAGGAGCCTGGAACTGCCACATGTTTAGTAAATTACAATCTCTGAAAATAGGTATGGTCCAGAAATCAGTGCATTTGTCAATCTTTACTGGAAATTTTGCAGCATCATTTTGAAATCACCAAAAATACATACAGACACATGAGGGGAAGTGATAAGAAAAGAGAAATGCTTTGGAGAACATGGCCCAGCACATATACTGGAGGAACTCCGTTAGTATGGGTATTAACGAGGAGGCAATGGGACGACTGCTTTCTTGCTAATGGTCCCACTAATAATCTATGCTTCAACATAACCAGAATTGTTGAGAGACCTTTCTTTGAGATGTCTCTTTGGTACATGCTTCAGGAATATAGCAATATGAAGAATAACCAGAAGTATTTTTTTCCCCAAGGAGAAATTGAGTTTGACTATATACGGCAGATGTTTCTGGTTACTTCACTCCTTTACTCCATCCTCCCCATTGCTCTTGTCCTCACTCCTGCTTCTTTGCCTCCCCTCCCTGACCTGCTGCTTTACTTCTCTTATTCTGTGTTGACATCTCTTTCATTCCTCCTGACTAATATTATACTGTTTCCTTTTTCACAATCACCCTGAGGGAGATTTTTATGTTTTTTCCACATCCCATTTATAACACCCAGTTCTTGTTAAATGGATTCAAGAATTTATTGGTGCAGAATTCATTAATGGAATGAGATTCCCTCTCTTTCAGTACTAGCTGAGGACACTATGTATGAGGATTTTTGTTTTGAGGGCTATTGCCACTGGTAAGAAATATCCCTCCCCTTTTGTTTTTATTTTTGTTTTTGGCTGGTTAGAAGTTCCCCTATTGCCAATATTTTATAATGGTCTTCATTAAGAGAAAGAGCCTTAACTCTGCCATTACCTCCTTAGAATTTTAACAGTGCCTTAAACACTGAGCACTTGCGGTTTTCCGTCTTAGGTGGAAAGGGTTGATGAGGAAAATAGCCACAGAATGAGTGGGGAGATTGTTTTTGTTTTGTTGATGGCTTCTTTTAGTAACTTCTTCAGTCCTGCTCAAGCTAAGATTATTAAGAGCTTAATGAAAGAGCATATTGCCTCTTTACTTAAAGAGCCATTTAATGAAGACTCTAATATCATCCCAGCCCGGGGCAGTGGGAGTGTAATTGATATGACTTCATAGGGCCACAAATTGGTAGTTGTGTAAATGTGTAGCCAAGACCTGAATCTTAGTATTTTTGAATCTAAGCCTTTGCATACCACTAATACTAGATTTGTGAGAAATAGAAATACAGAAAAAAGGATGTTTGATTTGTGAGAAATAGAAATACAGAACAAAGGATGTTTTTTTGTGTGTGTAACTCATTAAGGTTTGGACTTATTCTCATGTACCTGGTACCCTTATGAACAGGCTTGTGGTTCCTGTCCCCCTTCAGCATGATGCCTGGACACAAGCAGGCATGAGCAGCCAGCTCTGAGTCCAGGACATTCTCAGCTGAATTTCCCTGGATAACTGGGATGTCCAGGGATGATGGGTGGAGGCAGAAGCAGTCATAAGTAGGAGGTGGCATTAGGACTGCCTTGCTGTTTGGGCCACATTAGAAGAAGAGGGTGAGAAGAAAGGGCAGTGATCCAAAGAGCATTCACCAAAGCCAAGAGTTCCAAGGACAGGGCTGTGCGCCAATCCAATTCCACATAAAATCCTTTTTATCCCATTCCTGAAAGCTCCACCTCTGACTCCAGTGGCTACATTCTATTCTTGGTACTTATTTTATCTTTGATTTTGGGCAAATTTCATTCTTCCTTGAAATGGAGTGAAAACCGTGGGGACAGAACATCCGAAGTTCCTAGAAATCACTCTGCTTTGGGGACTTGTTTCCAAAGATGGCCACCATCAACTCCTCCCTGCTTGTATGCTCTAGCTGCTTTATCCATCAAGAGCTGGAGTCTTTATTTCCTGTCCTTGAATGGGCTAGCCTTCTAATAGGCTTCAACCAGTATAATTTAGCAAATGTGACACTCTCCGTCTTCTTTCCTCTTGGAAACTAGCTGTCAAGTAAGAGATGACAACTTGAGACCAGAATGCCCACATGAGTCTAAGGGAGAGGCCATGTGGGAAGACCTAGGCCTGCCCCACACCTCTTTCCAACTTGTCCAACCATGACGGTTGAAATGCCAGACATGTGAATGAAAATTTGGGCTGGGATGAACTGGGTTGTTCATTTTCTGCTCCATGTGGTACCTGCTAGTATTGAACGTCTCAGTAGATTTGCCTATTCTGGACATTGCATATAATTGGAATCAATAATACGTGGTCTTTTGTGACTGGTTTCTTTCATTTAGCAACAATGTTGTAGGTATTGAAGGTCTATGCATGTTGTAGCATATATCAGTACTTCATTCCTTTTTATTGCCCAATAGCATTCTGCTGTATGGATATACCATAGCTTGTTTACTCATTCATTAGTTGATGGACATTTGGGTTGTTTCCACATTTTGGCTATTGTGAGTAATGCTGCTACAAACATTCATGGACAAGCTTTTGCATGGATGCATGTTTTCAGTTTTCTTGGGTATACACTTGGGAATGGAATGACTTCTATTTTTAAAGTATCACTCTTATCTGCTGTGTTGAGAATAGACTGAAGGGGATCAAAAGTAAAGGTTGTTGTAGCAATCCAGACGCAAGAAGATGGCAACTGCCGGTTTTTGACCCATGACAGGTCCTGGGCTATGACTGAGTTGTGGACTCTAGTGAAAGCCACTGCTCAGAATGGTGCCATCACAACATGTCAGCATATCAACAGGTCTGCCTACTATCCTGAAAATGGCGTGAAAAGCCCCACATTTAATGGATTAGCACTCTGTGGCATATGTTTTCTAGAGAGAGTTTCTGTCATAGATCTAATGATATTGTACCGGATCAACATGAAATCTATTAAAATACAACTGTCCAATAATATTAGAGCCATAAAGCATAACTGTAGTTGGCTTGCAAAGAATAAATTTGTGGCCATATTATTTAAATGCTTTCACCAATTGTAGGCTTCCTCAGCTGTGAAATGCATTGCAATTTATGACACTCTTGGCAATCTCAATTTTTCTTTGGTAGAATGGAAGTTTGGGAGGAAGGACTTGTGGGAAGAGATGGATAGGGAGAGAAAAAAATAGAGCCCACACATCTGACTATAAAATGTCTTCTGGGGGTGATGAGAGAGAGAGGGAGGGAGGGAGGGGCATCACAACCCACATCTGTCAAGTTCCAAAGCCCACAGTTGACGACATTCTTGGTATACTGGGCCTATGCTGTGGTTTAGAACTTAATGGACTGTTTGCTTAAAGAGGAGTGTCTATTATTTGAGCACCCATAATACACAGAATTGGTTCCTAAATAAGAGAAAGTGGCCTTAAATGTATCGAGTGCCTACCACTGTGTATACTTTTACACGTTAACCTTCATTATACTCTCTGAGGGGATGTTGTGGCCAACAGAATGGATTCTGGAGCCAAACTGCCTGGCTTCCAATTCCAGCTCCTGCCACTTCTTAACTGCTCATTTGGGGCATGTTATGTGACTGTGCTGTGCTTCTTTCCTTACCTGTACTTGGGGATAATACTGATAACGTACCACATAGGGCAGTTGTGAGGATTAATATTCAAAGCATTTAGAGCAGAGCCTGGCCCGTAGTGAGTCTTCGAAGCACCAGTGTGAACTGAGTTCTGCCAGAGAGCCTGGCTCGTTTCTTTCACCTTTCATGCTGCCTCTTTGCAAGACGTATAAGAACAATACATCACACATGATTTATTGCTTTCCTAATTTATCTGTTACACTTCTGGTATGCTAAGAAATCCTGACGAATGTAGGGACCTAAAGTCCTCTAAAGCATCACACGTGTCCAGTTGAATTTGTTGGTTGATTAGGATTCCAGCCAATTTGTGAACTTGACCTTTGACACATACCACAAAACTTTTGTAGTCTCGCATACGATCGTAATGGTGAATGAAGCAAAATTTCATGGAAAACGAGACTTAATTTATGTTGCTTCTTATACTCCTACTTACATTTGTTCTACCCTTTTCTTTTCTCCTTAGACCTATAACCAAATATGAGGACCATAAATCACAACTGTTTGTTAAGGCCCTGTGTGATGGATATCTAACTTTTCCCCTCAAGAAAAGCTGGAATAATAAATAACAGTGTTCTAGCAACCCTCGGTTACACTAACCTCACTGTGTAGACTGCAGTATTCAGTTAGCCTACTGTTCCTGACCAGACTGGAGATTTATTTTAGGTGATATCTGAAATGCCAATTTCTGATGTCTTGCAGTTTCAACAATTCTGGGCACCTAGAAGGCACTCAGTAAATATCGGTTGATTGATTGATTTGATTTCCACAGCTTTCTGGTTAGTAAAGTGCCAACATATCCTGCCTCGTCCATGTGTGTGCACATTTATATCACGTTATTTTCTTTCATTTGTCAGTTTTGGACACTCTAAATGGGAAGAGATCACAAGTTTCGGCATATAGAGGAAAATGGTTCAAAGTACTGTTTCCCTCCTGACATTTTCTCACAAATGAGCTTTTTTACTATTATTATTTAAAGAACCTATTTACTAGCAAGCAGGGACAAAGTAGACAAACAGCTTGCTCTGTAAGTTAGGTGAAGTCCTAGTTCTCCATTCTTTTTAGGGTCTGCAACCATGACCTTGCCAGAAAGAATCACTGGAGTCAGATATACAATATTCCAAAGTAGGGATTCCGCAGACGTTCCTGTAGGTGGCTTTATGCAACCAGAGGTCTTCCAGTGCCAGGTCTGCACTGCCCCTCGGAGTGCAGGTTATAGGCTTCAGTAGTTCTTATAACGTGTTCGTTCAAGGATGGGAATATTTCTAAGATATTTAGCCAAACCACAGATCTTGAACATATCCTAGCGTAGATGAACAAACCACGAATTTCACCAATGAAAACCCATTTCGGACATTCTGGTGTTGCTTGAAATACAGATAACAGAATCTCCTCTATAGGATTGGTACATTGGTATAAGTTCCCTGGATTGGGAATTCCTGATTAGGGTAATTGACTATAAATTGGTTGTAACTCAACTAAATTATAGACATGCTATCTACCCACTATCTCTTCTGTTCACAAAAGAGTTCTCTAGTTTAAATGTGCTGTTAGTGAGCTTCATTCTCTCCACTTTGTGTGTGTGTGTGATAATCGGAACCCCTCCTGCATTTGTAAAGCTTGTTTCCTAAATGCTTGGATTGCATAAAGTGAAAAGAAAGACAATTGGAAAGTTTCTTCTTCTCCTTTTTCTTTTTTAAATGCCAGCATACTCTCCTAGGATGTTCACAAGGGAGTGAACTAACACCTATTTGGAACTACCATTGGTCAGCATCTGCCACACAAGGAGGGTCAGGACAGTGCCTCTACTGGCATTTGGCTATGAAGATAACACGAATACATGGAAAACAACTAGGGAACAGCACATACTAAAGTATGTAATTAATAATGAAAGGATATGAGAGTGTAAATGACACAGAAGTAGTGGGAGATCACTGTGACCTGACATATCCCAGAAATAGCTTATGGCAGAGCTGAGTGTAACAGGAAGGGTAGGATTAATAAATGAAAGAACACAGGGAAAGCATTCTAGATTGATGGGATAAGCGATCTTCATGGGGTGAGGGTGGACATATGGGACCATGGTGTGTGTCTAGAACAACAAAGAAACCAGTCTGAGTGGGGTAGTAGGGTAGAGGGGTTTGGACTAATAATAATAGTTCATATTTTTTGAGCACTTATGTGCCATGTCATGTGCTAAATACTTTGTATCTATGAATACATTTAATGATTCCAAAATCTTTAGGAAGTAGTTGCTACTGTTATTTCTACTCTACGGAAGATGAACTAAGGTATGGTGAAGTGAAGTAACTTGCCCAGGGGTCACATAGCTGATAAGGGAAAGATGTGGGATTTGAATTCAGGCACATGACTCCAAACACTGCAACACTCACATCTGTAACTACTACACAGTTTTGCCTCTCTGGTGGCCACTGGCTGGGGTAGCTGGTGTATTGTGGGGAGACTTGGATACTGCAGATGTTTGAAGCTGATTCTGATCAGGTGTTAGCAATTGCTTAGCTATGAATGTTGCTAGCAGAGTTAAGTAAGGCTTAGAATGTAGATAAGAAAAGGAGACCTTGGGGCGCCTGGGTGGCACAGCGGTTAAGCGTCTGCCTTCGGCTCAGGGCGTGATCCCGGCGTTACGGGATCTAGCCCCACATCAGGCTCCTCCGCTATGAGCCTGCTTCTTCCTCCCCCACTCCCCCTGCTTGTGTTCCCTCTCTCGCCGGCTGTCTCTATCTCTGTCGAATAAATAAATAAAATCTTTAAAAAAAAAAAAAAGAAAAGGAGACCTTGAGTGACATGGCATGACATTTAGCGGTACCCTTTCTCTCTATTCCTTCAACCTACTCCTAAAGAACCTAACGTAATTAAATGTGACCTTTCCCCTTAGACAATGAGGTGCGCTCTCTCTCTCTCTCTCTTTTTTTGCTTTCAATGTATTTCTTATGAGCATGTTGTGATTTCACACCACAACTTCAAAGAAGTTCAGTGGTGATAGAATAGCTTACAAAGTTGTTTGAAATGTATAGTCTCTTGCATAATTCTTATGCAAAAGGAAAAAATAATACTAGAGTTTCAAGGTGAAACTGAGAAATATAAAAATAAAATTCAAAATAATAAGTGACCCCAAAGTCCAGCTTTCCTGCCTGACACTTTGGGGAAATATTACCCCAATGAGATGACTCTGACCCACAGTACTATATTATATACTCAAGCACTAAATTTTGGTGACATCCTCCCTATGAGGATGTAAATAATGCTTATTCAACAAGATGGAAACATTTCCAAATTTTTCTAAGTGATCTCCCAAAGCAGCTGAAAATATCTTTAATGTGGTACAAATTTATTCCTTTGTAATTGCTATCTTACATCCTGTGTAATCACATGGGAGAATTCCCAAAAGACTGGCAGGCTACAGTTTAAATCCATCAAAAACATGTGAGAAAATATGAACAGGCAGGCTTCCATTAAAATGAAAAAGCACTAATAAGTACAGCAAGTGGGTCACAAAAGTGGGTGCCTTTGTAGGACTGCAATGAGTCCTCTTAGGTGAGATTCTATATTTGGAAAATATTTCTAGGAATTCTCAAAGTATAACTCAGGCTGGAAGTTGGAATGGTCCATGGCTTAGCGCTGAGTGTTGGCCCACTGTGCCATGGGGCTACCCAAGTCCCGCATGTCTTTTGGCCACGCATCCCCTCACAGCCCTCTCCATCACCCAGAGAATACTGACTTCTGCAAGGCACTCAGAAAACACTTCAGAGAATTGAGGGAAATACATTGGCAGAAAGATATTTACTTGCCTTCATCTATTCTAAGAATACATTGCAAATGAAGACAACTTCACATGGGTAGACCTCGAGTTATTCAACGAAGAAATTGTGGGGGCTTTTAAAAATGCTGTCATAAGCATAAAGAGAGAACGCATACACAGAAGTACGTCTCTCTTGCTTACTTTCAATAAAAAATATATGTCACATCAAGAAATCGAACTAAGGAAAAATAGAAAAATGGTCTGTGCATACTTTTTCTGCAAAGGGCTTCTGTAAGATTTTTACTGGGCTAGTGTTTTTAACTGAATGTTTTTTTAAATGTAGAAGCTTCTGGTTCAGGCTGTGTCTGATATGAATAGTTCCGAGTTTCACTTTGCCACTGTGCGGGACGTGGCACACAGAATATTTCTGTTTCTTTAGTTGCTCTGCTGTTGTGTGATCTTGAGGAAGTTTCTTATTTTTCTTAGGTCTCAGTTTACCCACCTCTAATAAGGAGCTAAATAATGCAGATTTTTTTTTATAAGATTTGAATAATAGATGTCTGAAAAAGGTTTTAGATTTGGGATTTGAAACTACTGTATTGTTGGCAGTGATAATAATAGTAATAGCTTTCATTAACAGAACTTTTCTTCCAAAGGCTCTAACCACTTTCACATTATTCTTTCATTTGCCCTCAAAATCCCCTTTCAAGGTAAGAATGAGAAAGTATCAGCTTCCTTATTTTACAGATGAAAAAATGAGGCAGGGGGATGTTGGAATGAGTACTAATTTTCAAAAACAGTATTTCTGATTCCAGGAGGTTTTCCTGATTTTAAAATGGCAAAGGTATTTCCACTACATGTTCTCTATGAGCGGGGAAACGCCCCACGAAGGCCGCCTGTGCAAGTTGTGTCTGTCATTCATTCATTTCTTAAATAGGATAAGAAATCTTTCTTTGCAGTGACCCCTTATTTTCCTATTGAATGCTGCCCTTCCATTTAGATGGTGATCATTATTTCAGTGCTCGATGCCGTAAGTGAATGGAGAGATCCATGTTATTTCTGCCCCCTGTGAAACTGATTTCATTGCCATAGTCCTGAATAAGCACTTGTAAAGTACGTACAGATATCATTATGCTGCCACGCAGGTTATCCATATGCTGGCATTACAGTTTTCTGATAACTTCCACCTGTAACAGTGTGTAACTGAAAACCAATCATTCCTCTCCCGAGAACATCATAATTTCTGCTGCCGAAATGGAAATTGACAGGAGGAGTTAGATACAGCTGTACTTGATCGTCGGGGGATAAATTATTTTGTGTAATTGTTAGAGCCTGGCTAAGACCTAATGGAATGAACATGTTGTTTTCCACACCCGTGGGTATGGATCGTCCTAGCAAATATTGTGTGCTTGGAGTTAGAGATGTGGGCGTCTGTCAGCCCGTTGACAATGAGAAAAATTAATTTGAACTGCTGATAAGGAAGAAAAACATACCCAATGAATTAAATTTAATAGACTGAAAAAAAATAGGTTTCTCCTTACTATTTCCATGTGGGACTATGTCAGACTTCATTTAACTCAAACAACTAAGGATATCAGAGACTGTTATGCAGCAGCCTTCGTTGGAGAATTCTGGGTGGCAGTTTGGTGCATCAGTCACGGGCATTATTTTGGTTAACCTTACCTTTTAATGTAAAATGTGATGATGTGTGTCCCGAGCAGAATGGAGAGTGGATGGCTGTCAATGACGAATCTGACATTGTTTCCGTTCACTGTGTCCTGTGGGTTTGCCTTTCCAGTAATGAACAGTGGAGGAGAGACAGACCCTGGCTGGGCCCTGCCTTTCTGAGATCCTAAGAAGATAGATCTCATCTCTGGAGGAGGAAGTAGGGTCTTGCAACCGGGAACACACTCGGAATAACATGTTTGTTCTCAATTTTCTGCAATTAATATGTGGTACTGGGAAATCTTGGCAGACTGAGCTTGGTTATCTTTCCCTGTATCTCTACTGATTTGTGTCACCAGCAGCTAATCAGCATGGTTCCTGCCGTAGTCCCCATGTACTCACTACTTTCCTCTCATTTTATTTGTAATAGCTTTATGGTTCCTCGAAAGAAGTTATAAGCATCGTGAAGTTTAAACAATTAAAGAAAGACAAGGAAAATGAACAGAAACGTTCAAGTGTAGTCATCACTAACATTGGGTGAGCATTATTCCACATGTTGCCCTAAGCAGGTAGGTAGAGGGATTGATGAAAATAAAATCGAGATAACTTTAGAATGTATTATGCCATTTATACAATTTTAAGATCAACTATCCAGTTGAATTTTAGTTCAGGGTAGCAGGAGAAGCTGAATGAAAGGAGTTGACATTCAGATAAGTCTTTGACGAGGAATACTGGAACCTGAAAGGATCTAAAGTTAATAAAGAACCAATGAAAAACTTTAAAAGTTGAAGTTGCACTGTTTATTTTATCTACATTTGAAATTTAGACTTTATTGACTTCCTGCTATGAAAACTGAGATTACACTTTTACCCTTTTCTACCCCACAACCTACTATTTTTATTAGTTACATGGTTAGGTTTTCCATCATCAAGGTTTATTGCATTTACCTGTTGTTGGGTAGCGTTCATCCCCATGGTTTCATAATTGTAATGGGCATTTAAAGGAATGGAATGCTTAGCTCAAGCGCTCCTACTACTGGTCTTCCATTTTTAGTTTCGCTTTGATTTATTCCATAATTGGTTGTATCCCTTAGCAATGGCCATTCCCCCACCCCCAACATTTTGAACTTCCATTCTAGAAACTGGGTTAACCCTGCTCCTCAGTTCTTGGAACACAGTCTCTCCTTTTAAAAAAAATATTATGATAATTATTTTGCTATTGTTATTATTTATTCTTTCATTCCCCAATTTCATTTTCCTGACACTACCCCACAATCATTCTAGTGTGTTTGATGAATATCGCATGTGTTTGACAAATGAGCTTGCTTCCTATAAAACATGTAGGGTCGTATTTTTATGTAGATGACACTGTGCTAAGGACTTCATGGAATTTCTTCTTAACATGGTATTTTTCGGTTTTATCCATGTTCCTGCATATATAGTTCACGGCTTTTCTTTACTTTTCTTTCTTTCTTTCTTTCTTTCTTTCTTTCTTTCTTTCTTTCTTTCTTTTTTTTTTTTAAGATTTTATTTATTCATTTGAGAGAGAGAGAGACAGCCAGCGAGAGAGGGAACACAAGCAGGGGGAGTGGGAGAGGAAGAAGCAGGCTCCCAGTGGAGGAGCCTGATGCGGGGCTTGATCCCAAAACGCTGGGATCACACCCTGAGCCGAAGGCAGACGCTTAACGACTGAGCCACCCAGGCACCCCTCTTTACTTTTCGTTTTTTAAGATTTATTTATTTATTTGAGAGGGAAAGCGAAAGAGCGAGTGGGGGAGGGGCAGAGAGAATCCCAAGCAGACCATGTGCTGAGCATGGAGCCTGGTGCGGGGCTCAATCCCTCCGCCCCCAGATCACGACCTCAGCCAAAACCAAGAGTCAGATGCTCAACTGACTGCCACCCAGGCGCCCCTAGTTCGTGGCTTTTATCTCTGTCCAAAATAGAATACTGTTGAGGCTAAAACACTGTCTTAATAATTAGACCAGGACAGGAGGCATATACTGGGGCTGACTCAGGCCACTGAGGTGCGCGGTCACCTTATCCATAGTGTACCTTTTCCACATTTTATATTTTCAGGGCTGTATTCATGGAAACTTAGGTTGTGTCTAGCTTCCTGCCACCACTAACCATGCCGAGATGGATATACTTGTATATGTCCTCATGCAACCGTGCGAGAATTTCCCGGGAATTTATACCTAGGGGTTGCTGGGTTAGAGGTGTCCCTATGATTAATTTGTCTAACTAGCCAGTTTGCACTCCAGAAGGACTGCAGCTGTGTAAACTTCATCAGTAGTACCTGGGGATTCTCGGATTCCCACACCCCTCCAACTGCTGACATGAGGCAGCTCTCTGGTTTTTGCCCGTCTGATGCTTTGGAGTGATAGCTCAATGCTATTTGAATGTGAATTTCTCTAAATACTAATGAGCTTGAGCTTGTTGGCCTTTGAGTTTCTTCCTCCGTTGAATGGCCTGTACATATACAGAGCCTGTTTTTTTAAATTGGGTTCCTTGCTTCGGGTTGTTTGATTTTGACTTGCAGGCATTCTAGGTAAGATATCCTTGCTAGTGTTAGATTGCAGGCATCTCTCTGTCTCTCATTTTATTGTTGTTGTCATTAACTTTGCACATCGTGTCCTCAGTTAAACAGAAATTGTTCTTTTTATTCAATCAAATCTATGTTGCTTTATCTAAAATGAGCTTTGAGGCTTATATTTTAAAAAGTCCTTCTGTATTCCTAGGTTATAACCATCTTCCCCTACCTCTTTTACTATCAACTTTATTGTTTTAATTCCCACATTTTCTGAGATCTACTTTTCTATACACTATTATATGGGAATATAGTTTTATTTTTCTCCTCATAGTAAGTCAATTTTCCTAGCATTACTTTTTATGCAGACTAATATTTGTCAATTGAGTTAAGGTATGAACTTTATCATATAAAAAAGAAATGATTATATAGCCTCTTTTTCTTGCTCTGGTATCATATGGCATTTATTGCCATGAGTTTGTTTTAAAACTATCTCTTTGGGCAAGTCCTCTGTCTTGGCTTTTCTCTTGTGGCTATTCTCAGAACTTTTATTTAAATTGTAAAATAGGTTTTAGAGTGAGTTTATCTAAATTCAGCTGGAATTCTGATTTTGGTTGCACTGAATTTTAGATTGAAGAGGGAAGGACTGACTTACTATTAAATGTTCCCACCCAAGAGTTTAAACCATCCATCTGTTATGTCTTCTTTAAGTCCTTCAGGAGATTTAAATTTTTTCTTATATAAGGGACTTATGAATTATTTAAAAATTCCTAGACAACTCTGTATGTCTATTGTTAATGCAAATGCTATCTACATTCTTAGTTATATTTTCCAGTAGTTCATTGTTGTAGAAAAATGCTACTCTTCTTATAAATGGATCTCGTATCTTTCAACCGCACCAAACCCTCTTATTAATTCTAGTCGTTTGTTGATTCTATAGGTTTTTCTTTGTTTTCTCTTCTATTTTTTCCGCTCTTTAACCTCTCCTTGTTGCTGTACTTGAAGTGTGCACCAGTCTTTCTCTAAGGAAGCAGCGATGGTGCCGCTCCCAGGTAGCTGGAAGGAAGCTTCATGAAGTTGTGTGCCCTTCATTCTTGTCACCTTGAGAACATCTTTCTGTTACTCCAATTGGGTGATTCTAAAGTTATGGTAAAACCTTTTCTTTCCATTGAAATTCCGTGGCTTGTGGCATGGTGACCTCACAGTATGTGCTTCTGTGGATAAATTTGAGACCAAACTATAATTGTCCCCGTTTAAATGCCTCTTCCTTCCTCCTCCCCCACCTTTATTGGATATCCATATAATCTCTCTCCTTATCCTTGAAGTTCAGTGACTTTCCACAACACACTCTGGCTTTGATCTTTCTGTGCACTTTTTTTCTGGGATAAGATCTGAAGATTCAAGTCTTTAGTTCAGGAAAGTTTTTTCTATTATTTCATTGAACACTTTTTTTCATTTACTTGTTTATTTATTTATTTATTTATTTATTTATTTATTTTTTTTATTTTTTTTTTTACATGTTCTCTACTTTCTGAATACCAATAATACTCATTTGAAGTTTTCTTTGTTTTCACGCCTCTGCTCATTGCCATACTCGTCTAAATGTCCTGGCTAATTTCCTTTTGTTTTGTGTGATAGTCACGGTTATCCTCACTTTTTTATGTGTGTTAATTCTAATTTTTTAACTTTTTATATGACTTTCCCTTTCACGTCTTGTCTGAGCTCTGCCAGCTTACTTTTCACTTCCTGACGGTGTCTTAAATATTCCTTGAACTCTTGAATCTCTTGCTGGAGCTTTTTTTCTTTAGAGCCATCACACTGACAATAATTTCTTTGAGGCAGCCAAGAACTATCTCAACTTCACCTCTGGATGTGTTTCCCTGGATATTGTTGCCTCTTATAATGTATTTTCCCCGGGTGTGTTTGCTTGTGTTCCTTTACTTTCCTCTTCTCCTAGATTTTATACATAACTGGGCCACTGGACCTTTTTAGGGGATTACTTACATAGTAATGGGGACAGCTACTAACTGAAGGAAAGCCCACGTACAACGAAAGCAGGGTGTTGGGGAGCTGAAACAATCTGAAACCCCTTCTACTCAATCTCGCTGGGGACCCGTCTCTCAGATTGGGAGTTCAGGGGGTTGCTAAGGCTCCGGGTCAGGACACCTTACTGTCACCACGTGGCTCTTGTATGTCTGTCTCCTTCATTCCCTTCACTTTGTCAGCCACGGTCTCTCTGAGAAAAAGATAGATGGTTCAGAGTAGAAATAGATGAGTGGCATGTTTCTCTTGCAGCAATCTCTCCCTGCTTCCCTGATTCTAACTGTGATTCACTCTTCAGGCCTGTGGCCATGACTCTAGATCTCATCACTCTGGTCCAAGGATCTCTAATGTTTTTTTTCAAGATCCTGTAGGTAAATTGGAAAACATCTGTGTCCTGCCTGGGTTCTGAGGAAATATGCATCTGTTCTCGGGTGGTTCCCCCCCGCCCCCGCCTTGGTGTGGGCTCCACGTTATATAGCAGATGCATTCATAAAGTCTAGTGGATACTTTACACAAAGCACACTCGTGTAAGTAAGGACACATTTATGTGAAACTGTCAAGAATAATTCATCGTCATGTTTGCTGAGAGTTTGTTCATTACAGGTTAGTACAGTGGTTCTCAAACATTTTATCCTGTGGTCCATGCTCTAAGTTTCTACTTCCCAGTGGAAAAATAACTTAAAAAGACAACAATACAATGATGAAGTAGGAACAGGTGTGGAGTGTTACGTTTGCGTCTTCAGGTTAGGAGTGAGGAACTGGATGGTGTGTATTTGAATCCTCGTCCGTATGGGCAAATAGGAGACAACCAAGATTAGGTGAAACCGGCCTGAATTCAGTTGATAAGAGTGCAGCAGGGTAGAATTTACTGGATTTAGGTCCTATATTGAAGGTAGAGCCAGTAGGATTTGGTGATAAATTCAGTGTGAGTTATAAAATGTTTGAAAAGAGACCAACTTCAAGGTTTTCCGTGGCCTGATCATTAGCGTGAATGGTGATGCAGTTTACCATGGGTCACTGGTATGGACCGCATTGTATCTGCCCCCCAAATTAATGTGTTGAAATACTAACTCTCAGCGTGAGTCAATTTGGAGATAGGGCTTTTAGCAGGTAATTAAGGTTAAATGAGATTTTAAGGGTGGGGTCCTAATCTGGTGGCCTTATATAAGGGGAAGAGAGCGCTCTCTTTCTCTATACACTACAGAGAGGTCATGCACACAACCCTATTTTGGCGTTGACAAGCCAGAAGCGGCCTCAGAAGGAAACCAGCCCTGCCAGCACCTCGCTGGGATTTCCAGCCTCCAGAACTGTGAGAACTACATGTCTGTTTTTAAGCCACCCAGGACCCCTAACCCACGGTATGTTGTTACGGGACCTCGAGCGCACTAATACAGGGGCTCTGAGTGAGATTCCTTTACTTAGTTCCTTACCTATTTTGAGGTGGTGTTATTAATCCGAGAGTTCAGTTTTTGACAAGTTAAATTTGAGATTCTATTAGACATGCAAGTGGTGTTGTCTGGTAAGCAGTTCAGGGAAAAAGTGTTGATAATGATGCAGGTAAACTAACAGTAATTTGTAATAAAAAGCCTCGAATAGCAATTGAAAGTCAGAGCTACCTCAAGGCAACTCCGATTTTGCACGAAAAACAAAGCGTTCTTTCTGGAAGTGGTGAGAATTCGATCTATCTTTATGGGCACCTTCGCCTTGGAGGAAGGAGCTTTGCAGTCGGTGTGGGAGCCGGCCTCCTTGCCGTGCTCCTTCACCGGAGTCCGTGTTAACTGTAGGGATAATATAATGTTTGATTATGAATGCCAAATATTGGTAAACTTGAATAAATCACTCACACGCACCTCAAACAAAAATAAGATCTGTTGAGTTTCTTATAATTCCTTTATAAGAATTCAAGAGAGCAATTACGTTTATCAAATCAGTATGCAGCTCAGCAGGAGGGCTCTGTGGGTCCACATCCTGGGGAAGCATTGAGTGCGTGAGGTCCTTGCTAGCAGTAGGCCTGAGGGGTTGTCCTTGTTTACCTGTTGGTAGAGTGGCTCCCGCCTTATTCATTCTACACACGCGGAGCACATTCATGTTTCATGCCTTTATATACGCTGCAGTGCCTTTCCCCTGCTCTTGGGTTTGCAAATTCTTAGGCATCTTCCTACCTTCACCTGAAATGCTACTGCCTCCTCTAAGAGCCTGTCCAGACTCCCTAAAGTAAATGGAGGCTCCGTACTGCAAACTCCCCTAGGCACTTTGTGCCGAGTTTCGTTTCGTTACTTATGACATCGTTGCAGTACGCTCTATTGTTTGTCTAGGTGATGACGAAGATAGCCACAGCATTAATATTTATACCACACGTACTCCGTGGCTGACACTACCCTATTTCGTTAACCTGTACTTCCCATTCGTGTATTTTGGTATCTACTGAGCACTTACGAGGTGCTCAGTAAATAAGCTATTAAATAGCGAAACATTTTCCATCCCTGAAACATTTTGCTAAAGTTTAAATGTTCTTAAATTTGTATAATTTTTCTGAATAAGGACTTAATATGTGTTTTCAGTGTTCTTTTCTATGCAGAGGGAAAAATAATGGAAGAACCCATGTTGGTTCAGAGCAGCATTTGCATTAGAACCTCAAGGAACACACTGAAAAGAATTGTGTTTATTCTAATCTAGGTGTATTGACACCCTAGATAATTTCCAGAACTATTAGGTGTGAACTTTAGCTACTGCCCCAGTAATGCAGTGTGACAAACTGTCCTAAAATCTGTGACGTGCAGCAGTAAGCATTTTTTGGTCACGGATGGATCTGCGGGGTGTTTGGGGTTCAGTGATCAGATGTGGGCTTAGCTTGTCTTCGCTCAAAGCCATGGTGAGGTACAGGTCAGCTGCACATCTTTCTCATTCTTCTGTGACCAGCAGGCTGCCCGGGATAATGCTTTTTGTGGCCATGGTTGGAAGCTCTGAGCGGGGCAAGAGGACTTGCTCAGAACTGACATATCATCTCTTCCACCTGTGTCCCATTAACCAAAGCAGATATTATGGCCAACCCGGCAACAGTGAGGCGGAGAAGAATACACCCCTAATTTGGGTTCTGGGACCCAATTCCAAATGTGTGTGTGAGGTGGGGGGTGGGGGTTTCTCCACACAATCAAGCAATGCTGTGGACACAAGCTGGGTATCCTAACAATTCAAATCAATTCTGACACTATCTATGTGGAGATAGTGTCTGATCCCACACTTGAAGGGTTCAATTGAACAAGACTTCTCTCCCCCTGCCAACCCCCCCCCACCCCAATCACACGCATGCTTTCAGTCATCAGTCACAAGCCCGGCTGTTACCTGTGCTTCTGATGAACTGGCTACAGGTGAGAGGTTCCCGCATCCCCCCCACCTTGGGTTCCATTAATTTGCCAAAGCTGCTCACAGAACTCAGAGAAATGCTTTACTTGCTAGATCACCAGAGAAGAGAACTCCGGAAAGTCCAGATGAAAGAGCTGCTTAGGGCAAGGTATAGGGAAGGGGCGTGGAGCTTCCACGGCCGCCCCAGGGCGCCACTCTCCCAGCACCCCCACTTGTCCACCAACCCGGAAGCTGTGTGAACCCAGTTGGATTTTTATGGAGGTTTCACTACATAGGCATGACTAGTTAAATCATTGACAGTTGGAGATCCATCCAACCTCCAGCCCCTCTCTCCTTCCCGGAGGCCAGGGAGTGGGGCTGAAAGTTCCAACCCTCTAATCACTGCCTTGGCTCCTCCAGAGGCAGGTCACCTCATTAACATAAAAAAGACACCTTTGTTGCTCTCTTCCCTTCAGGAAATTCTAAGGGTTTTAGTATCTCTGTGCCAGAAATGGGGACATAGACCAAATTTGTATTTCTTATTATAAATCATAATATCACAGCCTCCTATAGAGATCAGAGTTGGGGTCCAGGAAGGGAGGACAGTAATCAAATCTATCACATTGGGGTTTTAAGTTTTCCTTGACACAGAAGCTAAGATAATTGTAGTGGCCCACACACCTTTGTTAAACTGATGTTCTTCTGCTCTTTTTGGGTTTCCTTGAAATGCTTCCTTTTCCATGGGGGTAGCACCGTATCCTAATCAGATTTTTATTAAAAGAAAATCAGTGGTACCTAGAACATTTTGAATTTCTTTTTGGTTAAGATCATTCAAATGTTAATTAACTATATCTTACATGAGTAATGGGCATGACTGCAAATTAATTCTTATTCCCCTTTTTATGGGAAGCAGTTGGAATGGTACTAGTTTAGGTGCTTAGAGTGTGGTATTCATTAAAGCAGTACTATGTATTTGATCCATATAGTATGTTAGGTATGTTATATAGCAACTTTGAAATTATTTATTTAAAAAAACAGAAAAAGAATATTATACTATATACACCACCTGTCCTCCTTCCCCCTTGGGTGGTAAATAAAAAGTCAGCAAACATTCTTTTTTACTACGTGCTTGGTATAAGTAGCTATTTATCTCGAATGAGTAGGTAACCACATATTTCAGTTGTAGGAATTCAGATGTCTGGATTGAGACAGCAGTAATTTAATTATTCATCTATATTGTGTTCCCAGTAAAGGCAACTGTCAAGTGAGAAGAAAGTGTCTAATAGCATTTTTGAACTTCTTATTTATTCGGGTACATTTCCTAATGCCTATCCTTCATTCAAAGTCATCTTACAGTTTTCAGGTTGTTTTATGAAGCAGCATTCATGCTAAAATCATTTCACTTATTTCTAAAAAGGACAGATTTCTATGTTCTGGAACATTATCTGTATCCTTTCTATGTACAAGCCTTTAGAAAACATTTATTTTCACATTTTGGCTGAAAATGACTTTAGAATACATAGAGTTTATGATCCAAATATGTGCATTCTGTTTTATTTTATTTTTTTATTGGTAAGATGTCTAAAATGATAGAATACTTGTTTAAAAGCTATTTACTTAGCACAAGGTAATAGAGTTCATTCTCCCTGGCTTTTAGAAGATGTGTTCTTAGTGGGCAGGACAGAGAAATGCCTGGAGAATCCTCTGGGTCTAAAGCATGGTTAATGCTGCAATTGAATCACTTTAACGACTGGTGGTCTCAGTTCTCATTGACTCCAACATTTTCCTAATTGGTTGGTAGGTAATTGGTACGGTGTTTGATAGTCTGTCTGCTAGAGAAGAACTATGGCTTTACTCAGTGATCTATATACTTTCCCTAAATTATAGGAGAGGGATGGGCTATTTTGGGATAGGTCTTATTTCTGTGCTTTGAATGAATGTGTCTAAACTGAACTGTTAGGTGCACTGACCCACCACTGGGGGACAGAGGAGCAAATGAATGAATATTCTGGGCATGTCCTGCCCAGTGGACATTGATTGGGTTCCAATGATGTGACTGGTAATGAACTGACCACTTAAGAGTATATGAAGATGAGTTATAAATAGTTCTGCCGTGAGGCAGTTTAAACTTACTTGGAGAGACAATGTTTTCTGGCCCATTGATAGCTTAGGAGACAATATGGTGTAATGGCTATAAGTGCGAGTCAGGCCAAATGAGTTTATATCCCACTTATGTGATTTATTAGCTGTGAAACTTTAAACAGATTACTTAACCTTGCAGTGCCTGCATCTCCTCCTGGTTAGTAGCTAAAATAATAGCACTTGCCCCATTAAGTTGTTTGGAAATGAAGTTCTCCTTCTGCTGGTAATAATCTCCGTAATGCTAAATTATAAACATATACACTTATATCCTGACTTGGAAAATTTAAATTTTACTTTTTGACCTCTTAATATGAAAAGTGAAGGATTACTTGATTTCCCCCAGCCTTTCTTCCCTTTACTTCGCTAAACTAAGAACTGCTTTAATATCACACTTAGTAATTTTATTGACTACCTTTTAATAACCTATTTGAACGTCCATTGCTTTTTCCATTAACTCTAGGCAACATTCTATGATTCCTCACCACAAAAGCTGAAGGAAATGACATCATTACCTTTCTCCACCCCTTCCTCTAACTCCCAAATTCTGTTGGCTCTACCATTATTTTCATATCATCAAGGTTTATAAAATTTAACCCTTCTTCTGAAACCATCATTTAAATATTTTATTTTATCTGTCAGTTAATTCTAAAATTGTAAAAAAGTTATCAACATCTATATTATTATGATTATGAAAATGTGATTCATTGAAGAATCAAATGGTGATTGATCCTATAGAAATGTGGAAACTGATACCTCTAACTTATACTATCCAGGAGAGAACATTTCAGGCTTCAAGAAGAAATGTATCCTTGTTTTAAAAATAACATTAAATGTTCAAAAACATGCTACATTTTATTTACTTTCTTAAGACTTTCTTGATTAACTTTAAATTATTTTTATTATTTTTTACTTTGGGGGCCTAATTAATTACCTTTTTTTCCCTTACACTTTTTCTTATTACTACCGCTAAAAATAACATTAGTTTATCTATCTATTTATCTACCTGTCTATCATCTATCATCTTCCTGAGTCTGCTTTATATCTTTTTTTAAAAGGTTTATTTATTTGAGAGAGAGAGAGTGCACAAGTACACGCGAGCACATGTGGGGGGGTGGGGGGAAGGGACAGAGGGAAAGAATCTCAAGCAGACTCCCCACTGAACAGGGAGACCAAGGCAGTGCTCAGTCTCAGGAACCCGAGGTCATGACCTGAGCTGAAATCAAGTGTCAGACGCTTAACCAACTGAGCCACCCAGGTGCCCCCGAGCCTACTTTATATCTTAAGATATTCTCTTAAAGCCTCCCCACTTCCTGTCCCAATGTGGATTGGATTCTTTCTAGGTCTGCAGCCCAGCATCAGGCAGGAAACAACTTTTACTTATATCGGGGTCATGTCTTCTATTTCCAGGGATCCCTGTTCTTATTTTTCTTTATAGTTTTTTGGTTTCTTTTACTGTGCTCTTATTTTTATTCAACAGGTACTTTGTGAGCACACTATGTGCCAGGTACTTTTGATACATTTGTGTATAAAAAAGACAAAATCCCTGTCTTCGTGCAAGTTTCCTTGAAGCCAGGAAAAAAGAAAATAAACAATAAAAAAATAGGTAAATTATATTCACGTGTTTAGAAGGTGATGAGTGAGTGATATAGGAAAAAAATAGATAATGTAGACCATGGTAAAGGAGACCAGCAGGGTAACCCAGGGGCTGGGTTACAATTTAATTTTCTTTTGAATGAACGAACTTTATATTTTAGAGTAGTTTGGGGATTATAGAAAAACTGAGCAGAAAGTACAGAGAGTTCCCATGCACTACCTCCCACCGACAGTTTCCCTAGCTATTAGTATCTTGCATTCATGTGGTGCATTTGTTACAATTGACGAATGAATATTTATACATTATTATAAGCTAAAGTCCATAGTTTACATTAGGGGTCATTCTTCCTATTGAACCTTCCTTGTATTTTGATGAAAACATCCTTATGGTATCATGTCAAACAGTTTCACTTTCCCCTAGTACCTGTGCTCCATCTTTTTATCCCTCCATCCCTTGTCCCAAACCCGGGTGACTACTGATCATTTTGCTGTCTTTATTGTTTTGCCTTATCCAGAATGCCATATAATTGGAATCATATGGACTTGCTCCTTTCAGTTAGAAATAGGCATTTAAAAATTCCTCCATGTCTTTTTGTGGTTTGATAGCTCATTTCTTTTTATTGAGGGTTCCAGTTGTTAATAAGCCAAGCAACCCAAGTTGCTTTGTTGGAGCACACGCTCTCATAACTTCTTATGAAAGGGTGCCTGGGAGGGAGATTTTCTGAGTCCTTGAATCCTTGAGCATGTCAGTGTTTTATCCTCACATAACTGATAATTTGTGTTGGCATGGCACTCTAGGAAAATGGAATGTCCCCTCAGTATTTTGAATGCATTGTTCCATTGCCTTTTAGAATCTAGTGTTGATAATGAAAAATCTAACACTCATAACTTTGTAGATAATCTTCGTGTTTTATTTTCCTCTGGACACGTAGGGTTTTCTGCTAATCTTGATTGTTCTGAAATTTCACAAGGATGTGCCCGAGCGCCAAATTTTTTATTTTCATTCTGGTCTTAAAATTTTTCTTCTGTTATTTATTTGATTATGTATTTCCCTCCATGTTGTTTGCTCTCTCATTTTGGAACTCCTGTTGGTTCAATGTGTGCTCTCCTAAATTGAATCTTTTTCTCTCTTAAATTTTATTTCATGTCTTCTGTCTCCTTCTGTTTCTATGCTACAAAATATCCTAAAAATAATTTCTGTCTTTATTTGAATTTTTATTTTGGTAATTATATACTTATAATTATAAAAGATAATTGTATTCTTTTTATTTTCACAAATCATTCTTCCTCATAGCATCCTATTTTTATTTTATGGTGACAGTGTCTTCTTAAATGGCTACAAGAATACATTTTTTGAAAGTTGTGTTTTGTTCTCTAAATTATGTTTCTTCCAGCAACAATTAAATTTAGAGTGTTTGGGTGTGAAATCGGCTAGCAAGTTGACCCTCAGTCCCTCTATCTACTCACACTAGTTTGTCACAGGCAAATTATTTAATTTCTGTTTAAAAAGAGAGGTCTTTAGTTTGTTTTGCCTCGAGGTGAATTTTGAGCTGCTCCTTGTCGGCACATGCTAAGACAGAGATGGGAGATTAGGGACTGGTGTATTTCTTAATTATCCACCTCAATATCTGTTTCATTCTCCACCCCTCCTGGTTACCAGTGGACTCTGAACTTTGCAGCATCAGGAGGATTGGCTCTTACTTCTAGAGCCAACAGGGCACACCAGCTCCTGAAAATATACTGACACAAAAGCTTTGAACATTTTCTTAATGTTTCAGTGTTACACACACACACACACACACACACACACACACAGCCCAAACTTAATTTGGGGTCTTAAAAATCTGTTTTACTATCAGTTATTTCAGACATAATCTGTGACTTTGAACGAGCTTCACTTGGAATTATTAGTTGCCTAGTTAGAATGTTTTTGTGTCATTATCATTTTTCTTTAGTAATGTATGTATTAGTTATAAGTGTGATGAAAGCCAGTGAATGACAAGCCTAAACATGAATTTGCTTGTTCTACAACTGTTTTGTGTAAATCATGAACCAGGCTTTGTGTTAGGCTCTGGTGACAAAGCAATGGAAGACATTATTCTGATCTCAAGGATTTTGCACGTCAGCCAACAAGGCAGACAAGTCGATCTACAATGACAGTGCTGTGTATGCATTAATCTAGAGGTTTCCAGGACACAGGGACCCATCATTAGGTACACCAGGGGGAGAGGAAAGGCTTTTAATAAGTTGCTGAGTTGAATTTGGAGACTTTCTGTAGTTGGCCTGGAAAGGGGAAGATACAGTATATTCTGAGCAAATGGTGTGGCTCAGTGAAAGAGAAGAGAGGTTCCTGACCAGGTGTGGTGAAAGAGTATGATGCAGATGGAGAGAGGGAGATGAAGGTGAATGAGGAACCAGGGAGGACACAGCTGCTCGCCCAAAATGAGCCTGTGCGATGCACTGATAAGCTCAGAATTTCTCTGGGGGATGAAGTGCACGAGTGAAGGATTTAAAATAGGTGAGTGTCATGATCAGAATTGCATTTTAGAAAGGTCACTCTGGATGCTGTGTGGAGACTTAGAATTATTCTCTTGGATCTGTGTGATGCTGTGGGGGATTTGTTTTATTTCTGGTGAGATCCAGCAGTGATAGTTAAGGGCTGGGCTGCCTGCTTACTCTCTCCTTCTAATCCTTTCCAAATTAGGAGGTATTAGTGAACATTCTCAGCAAACTGATAACTCACCTTCTTTTCATCTTACCAGTTCTAGGGTTTGAGTGGGGATGGTTAGGAGGGTGGGGCTATGGCAAATTCTCTGCCTCATTCATGGCCGCCATTTTTGTATAAGTACCACGGTAACCAGTTGCACCACTGGAGCTCCAGGCCTTCCTTTTTGTAAAACACATGGCATTAAGTTGGACTTTTGCCTTTATTTGGTTGCTGCTGGTAATTCTTCTTCTTCTTCTTTTCTATTGTACATTATTTTTCTCTTCATTGCATTAAATTTGAGAGACGGCAAATACAATGATCTCGTTTCCTCTAATTTTTCCTGAGATTGTGCTCTCTGATCGCAATGGAAATGTTCTGCAAATGTAAAATTACACACTGGATTTCAAAGATTTAGTAAGAAAAATAAGAAAGTATAACATACTAATAACTTTTATATTGGTTACATGTTGAAATCATAATATTTTGGATATATTGGGTTAAGTAAAATAACCTATTAAATTATTTTCACCTGTTGCTTTTTACTTTTTTTAGAATGGCTACTAGAAAATTGAAAATTATATCTGTGGCTCACATTATATTGTTATTAGACAGCACTGGCTCAGAAGACTGTCTTTTATTCCTTTAAAACAATAGCAAAAGTATTATGGGATTTTTAAGTAAGTTAATTTACTCATAAAACAAGTATTTATTGAGTACTATATGTCAGACACTTTTCTAGGCATCAGAACTGTAGTGGTGAATAAAACAAAGTCCTGGCTTTGTTTTGGTGGGCGTGGCAGACAATCCACAAGTAAGCAAATAAATGCCTGATGGAATTCTGGTTAGTGACAAGTCATGGGAAGAGCTAGGGCAGGGTAAGGAGTAGAGAATTTCCTGAGGCTCTGCTGGAGAAGATGAAGCTTCACATGGGTAGGGGGATTGGGGAAAGCATCTTGGAGGGGATATCACTTCAACAGAAACTGGAAGTGATAAGGATAAGCTAGGTGAACATTGCGTCACCAACAGAAGGTACCCAAATATAGAGCTCACCTCCCCTGGGGCAGAAACGGAGCTCAGTGTGTTCAAAAAATGGCAAGAAGCCAGCGTGGCTGGGTCAGAGTGACGTGGGTATAGTAACGGGTCCCTTGGAGAAGGAGGCGGGGTTCTGAAAGTCTGCTGTGAAGACCCCTGGGGATCTCAAGACCTTTCGGGGGCATCTGCAAGGTCAAAACTATTTTACTGTGTTAATATTTGCACTCCTGATGGAAAGGTAGTGGTGTGGCCCTGGTGCTCATCCAGGCGGGGCACCAAACTGTACTAGTCACTGTCTTGTTCATTGCCATTCAGGACCAGTACACATAATGCCAGGTTCACTTAACAATGACCTTGGTGAGGCAGTCTAATTATTAATTGCATTAAATCTTGAGCTGTGAGTACACATCTCTTTAACATTCTTTCTAATGACATGGGAAGTACATATTAAGCAATTCTGCTGCATGCCCAAATCTGCTGGTCATCCCAAGGAAAAACGCTGGCACAATTGATTGTGAGCCCATCTGGCAGTGTTTTTGATGGAATGTCATTTTCTTTGATTTGAAATAATGTCTTACAAATTACGGTTATTCAGACTCAGGTATTTGGCAGAAATATTCTCAAAAATGTACCTATCACTTTGAAAGTGAGCCTGGCACTTCAAGGGAAGCAAACGACATTACTTGTTGCTAATGATAAAATTTGAGCTCTCAAGAGATAATTAGAATTTTGGAAGACCTGTATCAGCTTCCATGAGCTTGACAGTTGCCCAGTACTGATGAGATTGGTGGTAATATTAGCATATGTAATTTTTAAATACTGTTTAAGGAAATATGTTAACATTTGACAGTTCTGCATAACCCATTGAACTAATGATCAATAGATAACGTCAAAAATCATGCCTGAATAAAGATTCATTCAAATTGCAAGACTGAGCAACGTATCTTACCACAATACCTTGTGTTTATTGATAAGGCTTCAGATTCCACATTGTAAGTCACCATGAAGACACTACCACTCGTCAAGTTTGCATGTAGTACCAAAGAAAAATAGCCACAGTTATCTAAAAGCAACATGAAAATATTCTTGTTTCCAGCTACATATTTGTGAGAGGCAAATTTTCTCATATCCCTCCATGGAAATAACATATCAAAACAGATCATGTGCAGAGCAGATATTATAATCTATTATAATCTAACTTTCTTATTGATAATTTGTCCCCATGTTGTTATTGGTCTCCCACCTTTCCTAGCCCTGCTTGGAACATAGATCTCATACTATCATCCCCATTTTTTTTAGAGAGGGAAAGAGGGGAATTGGATTGGGGGATAGAATTTTAAGCAGACTCCACACCCAGCGGGGAGCCCAACATGGGGCTCGATCTTACAATCCTGAGATCATGACCTGAACCAGAATCAAGAGTCTGATGCTTAACTGACTGAACCACTCAGCCAACCCCACTATCATCCCTGTTTTTAAAGCCATAACCAGCGAGTGCTTCTCAAATCTTAAGGATCATTAGAATCACCCGGGGTCTTGTTAAAAATGCAATTCTGGGGGCGCCTGGGTGGCTCAGTCATTAAGCGTCTGCCTTCGGCTCAGGGCGTGATCCCAGCGTTCTGGGATCAAGCCCCACACCAGGCTCCTCTGCTAGGAGCCTGCTTCTTCCTCTCCCACTCTCCCTGCTTGTGTTCCCTCTCTCACTGGCTGTCTCTCTCTGTGTCAAATAAATAAACAAATAAATAAATCTTAAAAAAAATGCAAATTCTGATTTAGTAGATCTGATGAATCTCTGTTTCTAACAAGTTTCACATGAATCCTATGATGCTGGTCCATTGGCCATGCTGAGCAGGGATTTAGAGCACACGGCTTATCAACGCCTCACCTTCAGAGCAGCATTCAGTGCTGATCAGAAACCGTCAAGTCTGTGTTGCTAGCCACATCTCAACACTTTCGCCCTCCATTCATCCTCCTCTCTGCCCTCATCATTGTTCTAGTCACTCTCCTAATAAACAGTGAATTGATTTGCACAAAGTAAAAGTTTGCACACCCTCAATCCCCCACCTTGTCTTTACAGCCAGGCTTTGAGAGATTCAACTTTTCTTGGCCTGGTGGCAAATTGATATTTGGAAAAAAGGGGTTTTTCCTTAGATTTAGCCATGTTTTACAGATGTCCCTTCATTGCCTTTTAGACATAGTGCAGAAGATTGGATTCTTATCCAACTTGTCCCTATAAGATCACCATATGCTCAAACTTTAGAAGGGGAGTGGTCTGGGAACATCTCACTGTTGGCTGGGTGTTAGCATAAATTTTAATTCATGGTAATTATGTTAAGCCTTGAACTGTTTTATTTCTATTTATTGATCTTTCAGTGCAGGTCAGCAGGGCAGAGAGTGGACCATGACCCATTAGTGCTGTGGTAGCTAGGACCATCCTTCTGGCTATGACAGGGTCATTGGCCAATCTGTAGTCATCTTTAGAGCAAGCGTTATGGAAATGCCAGCGTCCCTGAGGGTGCAAGTGTTTTGGCAACAAAATGCTTTTGAGTGGGGAAAGTAGCATAGCACAGTGGCCTGGGGTCATCATGGGAGGTGAAAAGAAACCGTACACTGAGAAACTCCAGGGATTTTCAGAACCCAGGGGGCTGCTGCAGAGATCCCTCCGCTCCCGGACACACAAGAATAATGAAGCAATGTATGGTTGTGGAAAGTGCACTGGAGTGGGACTTGTAGAGCCTGGTTCTTCGTGTCCTGAGCACATCCCCAAACATCTGTGAAACTCAGTTTCCTCATATGTGAAATGGAGGTTTTATTTGCCCGACTTGCGGACCTGGGGTGTCGTGAAGGTTAGATAGGACAAGAAACGTCACTCCCATTTTGTACCTCATCGAGTCCCTTACTTATTATGAAAACCACCAGAAATGGCATTGCTGGTATGTCCAGTCATCCATGTTGGGGCCATGTGTGTAATAAATAATTCATGCTGCACCTCACCCTGGTCCTTTCCCCTTTAAGAAATAAACACGACTGTCAGATAGCAGTTTCGTTATGCTGAAAGCTGGGGAGAAGAGCACACCATGGACTGGAGGCCAATTATGTGATCCCTCCTCTTTTTCTCCTGAATACAACAGACCTACCTCCAAAAGCCGGTGAGCTAGACATGGCACCGCAGGCCATTCTAGACATGGCAGTCCCACACTGTTCCCGCAGAGGTAGGATCTGCCCTAGCTGGATCCAAACTGTAGCCAGACCTCATGGCGAGGTCGCCCCTTTTCTGGGGGAAGGCAAGAATGACTGTAAGAAGACTGACAGCTGGTCCCCAAGACTTGTGAGAGAGGGTAATTCCAATCTGATGCATTATAAGGGGGTGACTGACTGAGGGAGAAACTGGTTTCTTCTACGCATACATTATTCCATCCTTGCACCTGCGATTTTGACATACGCCGTCTTTTTCCAATGAGAAATAGAAGGGTTAGAGAGCTTAAGAAATGCGCTCACGTTCCTACAGCCAGTGTGGATGTGTGAGTGTGCGCGCTGCCCGCTCTCGGCCCTTCGGTGATGCAGAAGGTGTGAGGTCTGTGGCTTCCATTGGCAAATATATTTCAGGGCAATGCCGGTGGTTGGGAAGGAGTCAGTTCAAAAGGAGTGCTGATGGAGGCTCGGATGTTCTAAGAAAGGCTCCAGGCAAGGTGAGAAAATGCTTGGCGTGGACTTCTAGAAGTAAAAGAGTACAGAGAACGGGCAGGTTTGAGTTTGGGAGCTGGGCTGGAAGGGGACCCCCGGTGTGAGGGTAACAAGGGGACATTTCCTAATATGACAATGACCCAGATTTTATACTTAACACCACTGATTGCGGAAAAGAATAAGCGTCGACCTCACACTCTTGCCACTCTTGCTTGCCTCTTGACACAGCCCTCTCCTGTGTTCCCCCAAAGTTGAGGCCTTTGCCAGGAGGTGGTCAGCAAGCAGACTTTCTAGGCAGGAGGTTAAAAGCTCTAACATAAGTTGGAGATTTAATGTGATTTTCTGCTTCATTCTCCTTTAAAGATAAACTGGGGAGCTAAAGCATCAATGTCTGGAGCTTCCTTCTCTGTTGTAAGTGGATGCTGTTGTTTGCATTTGAAATGGGAGCCAAGTGAAGTGAAACTAAAAACTTCTTAAATGGTGCTTTGATTCTTCAGGGGAGCAGGGACATAGAGACAGATGAGTTATTTGGATCTTCCTAAGAAAATCCCCCATTGTTGTCGAACCCTCCATGTTTATTTCCTTAAAAGCAAGTTTCCCATTCCTCAGAGTTTCAAAAATGATCCTGCATGTTATTGACAAATAATAATTTAATGGACAGCCTGATTAGATGGGCACAATGAATTAGCTATCGGCCTGACAGCCATGTAAGCATTATGTTGTTTATCTGTTTACTCAGCACTAGGTGAAATGCAGAAGTCTATTGAAAATCAGATTTCCATGCTGCTTTGTCAAAGCAAATTTAATCACAGCCAGAACATGTGGCATCCATCATTTCCACTTCACAAGGCATCAACGGGGACGGATCAGCAACAAGGAGCCCGGCTGCCATGGCTGTCCTCCACTCACAGGAAAATTAAATTTAACTATAGATCCTTGATAAATGAGGCCGCCGAAGCCATCAAACATGATGACGAAGTGCTCAGTATTAAAGTAATCCCCAGAGGCCCCCACACTGGAAAGAAGCACAGTCTCATTTGATCTGGCCTTGAGGTCTTTGCACACGTTCACGCCTCTCTCTGGACAGATAAATACGGGCTTTAGTGCACGACCCCAGGGATCCAGAGATTATTTTTCTAGGAATCTGTTGACTTGGTCTTGGCTTTTCCAGAAGTTTTTGCCAGAGCTCTCCCCGTCACTTAGCCAATCTATCTTTCTCTTATATACCTTTGCCTTTCTCATCATTCTTCACCCCACCAGGCATTGATCATCCAGGCCCCAAAATGACTATCGGATCTTGATTGCTTTTCAAATGCTTCTTCTCTACCATCCCACACTATTCTCCCCCAGGCTCCAGACCATAGGAAATAAGGCTGTAGATGTAATTTTGGGGAATGCCAAGACTGTGAGCTGTTTGAGGGCCCGGACCATACATTATTGATTTTCTTTATCCCTAGAGTTTAGAAATTGGCATATGGCACAAAGAGGTGGCTCAGTTAGTGTATATTGAATGAATGAGTAAATGGGTGATGATGAAACTCAGCAGAATATTCTGATCATAGGGTTAAGAGCTGTGTATTTCTGATTGTGAGCCAGATGTATATGCTGACTCTATTAGTAAATATCTCAAGGATGATAATATATCTACCTCTTTAAAATTCAGGGTCTTTAAAAAGATTATATCTACTTATTTAGAGAGAGAGAGTGTGTGAGCAAGGGAAGGGCCAGAGGGAGAGTAAGAGAGAGAATCTGAAGCAGACTCCGCACTGTGTGTGGAGCCCGACGCATGGCTGCATCTCACGACCCTCAGATCATGACCTGAACTGAAATCGAGAGTCGGGCACTCAACTGATTGAGTCACCCAGGCACCCCTAAAGTTCAGTTCTGATGAACTGACTAGCTAATGAAACTGACCTCATATGTCTCCATTTTCTTATGCTTGAAATAAAGTGTTTAACCTTCTCTCTCCCATGTGGTTGCTAAGAGATTTACATGCAATAAATGATTGACACTGGCTAGCAGGGGGCCTGCCCCATAAGCAAAGTAGCAATATAATTAGTTGCAACATAGTCACGGTCATCATCATCACGGCTGTCTTGCTTACATGCTTTTTGCTCAGCATCAGTCTTGGCATTGAAGAGGAGGCAAGAGACATAAAGTTTGTTCTTTTCCCAGAAGGAATTTCCGAGGGCCTGGGACAAGAAAAAAGACACACATGCAGGAACAATATACCAGGGAAATGCAGAAAAAACCATAAATGCAAAGAATTAGAAGTAGGGCCTGCTCAGTATGTATGGAGAAATCTGACATGGTGGGAAAGTATCTAGGCCTGAGAGGGCAGTCATTGGAGCAGAGAGTCCCGAATGACGTGGGGGATGCAGGTACATCTGGGAGTGGACCCCAGAGACGTTAAGGAGACTGGTCCAACTTGACTAGAGGTTTGATTGGGGGTTAGTAGAAAATTAAATTCTGTAGGTATGGGTGGAGCTAAATTCCGGACAATCTTGAAAGCTAGGTAGGGCTTAAACTTGTGACTTGATACGTGTGCCTGGAAACCCATTTTGGGTTCTTTGGCAGGAAGTCACATGTGAAAGTGGGGTTCTTGGAAAAGTAATTAATGTGGCATGGGATTAGAGGCTGCAATGGGAGAGATGAGTGAAGCAGGGTTTTGCAGCAGTCCTATGGGAATTAAGGGGAGATAAGTAAAGGACAAGCATGAGTGTCTCTCTGCCTCTCTCAGAGGAAGAACCAGTGGGTTTGGGCGACTCTTCACTTTCCATTGCCAGACAATAAGAACCACGTCACTGGTGAAGAGCAAACTTTTTCATAATGCCAGTAAGAGAGAAGGGCAGGGTGAGTTCACCTCGCTTTAAACTGATTGACTTGCTGGGATCATTTTAAGTGTTAGTAATTGAGAATAACTGTACAGCCTGAGAGCACTCTGCACATGGAGGTATATTTATAACTCTTCTTAACCTCATCAAATGTCAATTTAAAAACTTATATAGTCAATAATCAAGCACATTTTAACTACCCTGAAAAAATTATGTTGCACACTTAAGCATACCCCTGCACTTCAATCTCCAACACGAAGCATTCAAAAGGAGGAGTTGGGACTAAGTAAGTGTACTGTCTACCTTCTTAACAGATTTACACAGAAATTTTTCAAACTTGTTATGAAATTGTTAAAGCATTTTTCTGGTATCTCTTGGAAACACTTAGAAGCTTTGGCAGAAATCGTTGTCTTTGGTCTAATCACATATTTCCAAAGGCAATATACAAACATGTTATTCTGCTATTTACTAATTATATTTATTTGATACACCAATCACTTAATAGCCTCTGGCTGCATTTACAAATAGTATTGAAAAAGCTCCCGCTGTTACACTTATAATTTATTATAGACAACATAAAAACAAGATGCTCTCTCCACATGAATAACACACACAGGGATGCTTAGAGAAAAACTCTGTACAGATCCTGAATGATCAAATATAAAGGGCTTTCTTAGCTGAGGGCATTAGTTTCTAGACAGCTAGTGATTGTGGCTCTTGTCCACCTGTGCTTCTCCTAAAGCAATGCCTAGAGTGCTGACTGTTGGTTGGCCAGAGAATGTGGAAAACCATGGCCCTCGAGGGACTGGTTGGTGCTTGCCATCCTCTTTTTGGGATAATCTGAGTCAGCCAGGTAGAATGTGGTGCTAGGAGCCCTCGAAAAGTCTGTGATGAATATTTTCTTCCTGGGTGATTATGCAAAAAAGAGAAGAAAAACTGTCAGAAAGTGTGGGAAGCTACCTAGGCTGTGTGGTCTCAGAAGGATCAGTAGGCCAATGGTCTACTTTTTTGGGAGAGATTCTCCCACTTACCCATGGATCCGATGGTCTTCCCTTTTGGTCTCTTCTCACTTAAAAAAAATATTCTCTAAATGTTTAATAAGGCCTTTGCTCTATGTATGATGTGAAAAGCCATTGAGAGCCACTACTCCTCTAGTTAGACTAAAGCATTTCTCTCTTGCCTCCAAGACCCGAGGAAGACTACGACGGGCCAAGACTGGAAAGGGGTCACCGTTCCCAATTACATCTACTTCCATGTTCGTCTTATATTGGAATTTTATATTTCTGAGATGGTCCCCCATTCAAAATATTCATTTATTGCTTGTATGCATTTCTTTCTTTCCCTGGAGATCATAAGATCAAAAACATCACTGAGGACAAGGGACATGTTTCATATACTCCTATCATCGACTTTCCCGAATGACTAGCAGGGTGCCATTCACATAACTAAATGTTAATTATAATACAACAGGAAACAGTTGTCTTAGCTTGGATCAGTTCATTTCATTAACGTGTCTCGAGAAGCAAGGGTACTAATGCCTAAAGCAATGCTAGGACAGATCAGTCTGTGATGGTAGGTCGGACGTCAGAAGTCTGTTGTCTAAAGGACAGTGGGAGAAAGTCTGCCTCTGTTGGCAGAAGACTTACGGTGAGACACAGCCTCAGCGTGGCACAAGGTGCGGGTGGGTCATGGCGCTTTCCAAGGGGGACGTAGGCACCAGAAAGCACGGAGGAGAGAGAGAAAGGGATCCTTCCCTCCAGCCTCACGGTTCTGCTAAAGCCCAGGTGTATGTACCTTTAAGGTGATGCCGTGCAGCTAATGGATGCAGATGAAGCTACATGCATGCAAGTGGGTCGTCTACACTGCATCCTTCGAAATACCGTGAAGCAAACGCTAATCACAGCTGGAGGTGCCTTGTCTTACGTGTTATCAAAACATTTTAAAGGAACTTTGCTACACACTCCAAATAAGTAATGTGATTTATGTCAAATGAGATGCTGTTTTATTATTCTAGCAGAACATGTGAATAATTTATGAAGTCATTCTAATCACACTTGGAAGAAAAATAGAGACGATGGTCATGCCCCTCTCCTGCCTTATATGTTAATTATAGAGATCTTTTGCATTGTGCATTTATTAACAATTTGGGAGGAAAATAGTTTTGTTTTAAAATATTGAGAGATAGCCTAATGAAATATTTGGGTATGTGGGAATTGACTTTAGCAATATTGAGATCATATTGAGAGTTTAAGATAAATTAGGAAAAACCTTATTTCTCAATTTTTACCAATTCCACTTTATCAGTGGATTTTTTATACCAGTTTTACCATTTCTTGGTGAGGGTAGTTTACAGAGGACTTGGGTCAGAGGAGATCCTGAATCTCCAGTTGGTCTATAAGTTCTCTTTGGGCAGATCCCTTACTCTGTTTTTTTGTGTGATCTCAGCATTTTTGCATCATCTCAGCATTTTTCCCGTCCCGGTGTCCCCGTAGCTTGTGACGTTATTGCAGCCATAAGAGTGGTCCGCTCCTCCAGGTTTGCTCAGCACAGTATTTCTCAACAGAGAATGATCCCCAGGCCATCTAGAAAAGAGTGGTCGGTACAAAGTGGGTGCTTTTCACTTTGGGCAGACTTCTTGTAAAACAGGGAAATTATAGATATAGGAAAAGTCCTTCTCAGTTTATGTCCTGTCCTAGCATTCATTGTTTTACTAGTTGTCTCTATAAATTTTAATCTGATGTGTATCTATCATATGGCTACAATGACCACAACATCCAGCTCAACCAAAGCGCCTGCACGACTCAGGGTGAGTGCTCCTGTGCAAGTCTGTTTATCTTCAAGTGGTCCTTCATTGTTTCCGCTCAGTTTTAATGTATTCCGACAATTGAAAGGGAAACCCTCTACGGGATAATTGGCTGATTAATAACAGGTGTTGTGTCCACTCACGTAAGCAGGGCCAGGCTCAGAAAGCCACAGTGGTTCCCTTCTGTATCTTGACTTGTTCTCCCGGTTCCCTGAATAATAGCCTTAACTACTGTTCTGATTTTGCATTTCCCACTTCCCTTGTGGCCTACACCATAAACCTCCTGTAGCCCAGGGGCTGGATCTTTCCCAATGAGAATCTTCTTGACTCTTTTTCTGTCACGGTTTCTCTGCTGGATAACTAGAGCGGAGTGTTGGGTAGAGGTCATTGACAGGCCCTGTAAGAGGGCAGGGGCTCTCAGCTAAACCCCAGTGTCAACGGAGAATTCCTTTATGGTGATATGACATTGAGAACGAACTTTGGGATGACCAGGCAGAGTTCTGAAATTTCCTGGCAGGTTGGTTCTTGCCATGTGGGGAGCTTTGCTCTAGACCATCATACGCAATGGATTCTTTGGCAAGTTCAACCTGATTCCATTTCTTCCCAATACTTTCCAGTATATGCTTTGTATTTATTGCTTCTAAGCCACTTTCCAAAACAACGTCTACCTTTCCCTGAATTCCCATTCGGAGGTCTTTGTAGCACTTGGTGGATGTCAAACTGATTCAAGATTTCCCAAATATTTATCATGTGCTGTCTTTTCAGACATTTCTTCTTCTTCTTTTTTTTTTTACACTTGTCCCTTCCCTAAATGTTAGATTCATTTTATCTGCTAAATTATAAACACGTGAAGGGCAAGAAACATTTAGGGACATTTTCTGACCTCCTGTATCTACCTCAATATCCCCAGTTCCTCCTTAGCCGAAGGGACCTTGTCAGCATTGTTTAAATTTGGTTAATGGATTCCTCCTGGAGGATAATCTCTGAAATTGATGTTTTAAGCTGTGCCATTAATTACTAACTAACATGCTCTTGTAACTTAATGCCATTTCCTTCCCTTCACTTGGCAAACCATTTTTGTTCTAAAATAAATCTCATGAAGGAATCACTTCTCTTTGCTTAGCTTGGGACATCTAAATTAGCCCTAGGCATTCCTATTTAATTCGGGTTCTGAGTACCTCATGGAATTAGATTTGGCATGGGGTCCTCCACAGGGAGCTGTCAGCTGCAAGGGCCAGGATGGATGATGCATTTAGAGAGTGGAGGGGAAGAGTGACCTCAGGAACAGATTAATCCATATCTATGCACAGATATATGTCAGACACATCTTCCCCAGAGCTCTGATACACAAAACCCGAAAAGCTTAGAGCTGAAGAGGATTTTAGAGGACGTGTAGTCCAGTCTCAACCTTTTATCCAGGAGCAGACTGAGACCCAGAAAGAGGTAGCGACTCCCCCTAATCACAGAGCCAATCAGGGGACACGCTGGTATTGGAACCCAGGCCTCCTGGCTCCTGAGAACGTACATGGAGTGCTTAAGAGTTTCAGTTCTTCGTGCTGTTATTAGGGCTTAGCGCATAAGGAGACCAGCGAGTTAACTAGCAAAATTGAAATGCCTGTAATAAATTAACAATGTATAGTGCCTGGGAGCTATGATTACAGGTGCCGTAAAAATGCAAAATGTAATGAGAATGATAACTTTACTGAGAAGCTTCTGAAAATGGGATGATATGATGCCTGCCCAGGGCCAGATGGGAGGTGCCTCCTCAAATCAGCCTGTGCTGTCTGACCTCCTGGAATCTTGAGGAATGTTTGCCCATTACCATTAGCTATGGCTTGCAACCGTGATGCCCAAAATAGTCACCTAGGGGCCCAACACATAAAGTATTTTCATCAGTGCTAAATTATTCATGGAGTGATTTTGTTGGTAGACTACAACTCACTGTATCCTTTGATTTAGAGGCAGTTTCACAATTTACCAACTGTTCTTCTTATGCCAACCGCGTAACACAATGGGAATAAAGTTGGACATCGTGTTCATTTCCTGAGTTTTTTATTTTTACATTTTTGTTTTTACATTTTGTTTTTAAATTTTTTCTTAGTATTATTGAATCAAAATTTTTTTACTTCCTGTGGATTAGTTATGGATCTCCTTAGACCTGAAATCTTTTTGATTCAAAGATCCCCAGGGGCAAAAAACAACAAAAAACCCCACCTCAGGAACAAATGGTTAACAAATGATGTTTGAACAATTACATAAGAAAAAGATGGTTCCTGGCTCCTTAAGAACAAGACCTGACAAAGATACTTCCTCAGGTTTCTAGATAGGATTAGTGGGCTGGCAGATGAAGGGAAAAACCATAAACCATAGAAACAGTATATCTTTATTTCATTAAGTTATCTAGCAGCTTTTCTGCTCGTATGGATATATAGGCCTGTGGTGAGCAGGGAGAGATTGGAAGGCATGGTAATAGCGTCACATGTACCCTTTGATTGAACACCTCTCTGTGAAGTGTTAGATTCACGTCACCTTAAAGATCCATTTGGGGTTTTTATTCATGATTATGCAAATGCAAAATTAAACAAAGTCACAGCCTCCCACTTTTGTAAGAATCAATCTCTTCTGGATTATTCAGGAAGGCAGAACTTGATCTCATATTGCCAATGCAATTCAGGGTTTTTTCTTCATTCCTGATCCCTCTCTGACACCTCCTGACCACAGTCCCCCATATTTTCTATCTCTTCCTTCTCACGAACTTCAGCAGTGTGGTAAGTGCGAAAGTGGCTGCATTCACCTTTCTCAATCTTTAATGGAGATTTTCTCTCAGGCATGTAGTCTAGGTCCTTGTTCTGCCACTTTAAAGTCCTCCCCTGTCTCTGTCTGCCTTTCAGTACATCATTACAGTCACACATGGTAAAATTGAGAGCCTACCTGGGCTCTGTTCTGGGACGTGTGAGAAAAAAAAAAAAACAAGATGGCACTCCCTGCTCAATGGGATTTACATTCTGATGGTAGGAAAGAGACAATTAAAAGTAATCAAATAAACAAATGCTTTCAGATAGCGACAAGTGCTATGAAGAAAAAGACACTATAGGATTTAATTCTTCACATGTCCGTATCCATATCTTCACACATTCACGATGGACTCCCTTTAGGGAGTGCTCTCACTCACAGACAGGACTCTGTTTCTCTCTCCATCTCCCCTCCAGACTTTCTGGGTCACAGCAGCATTACTGGGTACCTGATTTATTCAGTCTAGATCAATCTGCTGGGAGACTTTAGCCACCCTTCTCTCCCAGGGCTGGTTGGTTCCAGGTCTTGCCAGCGTGTAGTAAATAGCTCTCCTCATTTTGGTCGTCAACCACTGGGTGATCACTGAACCCAATTAGGCTCTCAACTCCAAGAACAATTCTCAGAAACAGGACAGTCAAAACACATGTTGAGAAAGAGAAGCATAATCTTCATAGCTGCCCCTGCCCACAGCAAAGAGATCACAAACTACTTCACGAACCTTAACTGATTTGCAGATCTTTGCTCTTTACACTGAAATCTATAGGAATACAAAAAATGCAACCATTACAGGACCCACTTCTCCATATGGACCATCTCTTAGCTATACAAATATTGAGCAAACACTTTGCAGTTAATACATTTTTGCTTAAGTCTGGGGCCACGCCAATTTCTTGACCAGAACATCTTCCTATAATTTTCGTGTGAAGAGAATCAGTTTCAGGCTCAATTCTTCTTCTGTCCAAGTAACACTTCAGAAAAGTGGGAGTGAATAGTGCTTCAGTCACACATTGAAAACACACTTCCGAGTTATGTATAAGATACAAACTATGAGGGATGGCAAGTAAGTTTTAAAACATGTATTCATATGAGATATTCTAAGAAAAAATGTTGAACAGGCCAAAGCCAAAAATAGATGACAGAATCAAAATTTTTTTCTTAATAGAATGGAATGATGTGTTTCAACCATGGATATGAGATATGACAAGATTAAATGTAAGGTACTGAATTCTAAACCTTATCCATACTAGCTCAGGGTTGGAAAGACCTGACGTGACTCCCTAACAGCTGAGGTGCAAAAAAGACCTTGAGGGGTTCAGGAGATCACGAGCTTACCCTGTGTCTACAGTGTGGCATGGCCACAAAAGGGCAAGTGGCCAGAAAAAGGGAAGATATAGATCCACAGACATCTGCACTGGTAAGCTGCAATCTGGAATATTGTGTCGAATTTGGACACTAACTCACAGAGATGTTTACAAACCAGAGAGCATTCAAAATAGGTTGATCCAATGGAAGGGCAACTGAATGAAAACTGTGTGATAAACTGTTTCTGGAACTAAGGAATTAAACACACTGAGAGAAGGCTTATAGTAGACATGATAAGTTTCTTTAAATATTTACATGGGTAGCATATGGAAGAATGAGTAGATAGAACTGATGTCAGGCAGACAGGAATTCTAGAATAATCTATTAGTGGAACAAGCTCCCAAATAAAGTGGTCAGTGCTTTCTCACAGAAAATGAGCAAGTAAGAGCTTGAACAAATCTGCAAAATGTAAATCACTGTTAGTTGTCCTGGTTTTAGTTATTACTATGGTCTTCAAGACAACTCATTGTTAGTCTTCCTCTTTGACCCACATTATGGAAACGGCCAAAATATATATTTTCCAGCTTTGAGTCCTTCATCTTTCTACCTTCCTGTGCACGCGTCACGTTTGTGTCAACTTCCATAGTACCATCTTTGCTGGTGGATGTCTGAGGGAATGTGGTAAGTTGTCGCCTGCTGGCCAGGATGTCTTCCCAGGAGCGACTTGGGAATTCTGAAAAAATCTAAGTTTTCTCGTTAGAAATTCATGTCTGTATTGCTTTGAAATGAAGCTTGTACTAGAAGTAGTTTGGGGAAATTATAACAATAAAGAAACTACTTTCAAAATTGGTATTCTAGAGAGAATCAGACGGATCTCTGTTAATTAAAAATGCACTCCTTGCCTAGTGAATATATAATAGAAATGTTGGGGAATATCTCTGTATACCGCTAAGTCTTCCTGGAATTATTCATGCAGCCTTTGTCAGCCATGAGAAAGTTGTGGTGGCTTCTGCGCAAGACTGAAATTTGTTTTTCTTTTGAATCAATTCTCGCTCAAATTTCTGCTACTTATTTGGATTGTGAGTTTGATAACTCCGCTTATTGTGCTCATGTTCCCCCATGTAAGAATGGAGCAATTATTTCAATTTACCTCATCAAACCATTGTGGGCCGACTTCTCAGCTGAACATAGTCAAGAGAAATTAAATGACATCTTCCAAATGATGCTGGCATATTTACTATTCTGCATTCCCTTTATAGCCCAAACTACTCTTTTGAAAAGCTTAGGAGGTATTTTAGAGCTGATCTGAAATTATACTTAAGCCCACATCAGTAATCACGGGAAAGGGAGAAGTGATATAGCGCAGTACCCTACTTCTGATGGAGATCAGACTGTTAGTATCTTACGAGCGGTCAGTATAGTTTGTGTTGACCTTTTCTCTCTCATAAACTTCACGGCATAGGATCAAATCCTCATGAGGAAATAATAGTTCCTATTTGTCTTTCAGGTCTTTGAAATGTTAAGTAGTTCAGAGTTGGTTTATTACCTGCCTTCTTATGGCTCATTTAAGATACACAAGTTCACTCATTTTCATCTTTATTTGTGAGAAATTTAAAAACAGAAGTTCCAAGTAGAAAAATCCAAGACTTACTTTAAGAACCACCTGATACAGAAAGTAAGTACCAAGAAGAGGTAGAACCTTAGCTGGAATATAGAAAGTAGAAAGAGCTACGCACAAGTATCTGCTGAACTCTACGCTCCATGAAGATAGACATGTCCATATTATTGCGGTATCTCTAGGGTGTCCTGCAGTGCCTGGCACATTGTAGGTACTCAATAAGTACTT